>NC_141687.1:888389998-888737498 GCF_964263255.1 Lissotriton vulgaris
CCAAAGTCCCAGTGAGGCTGGTTTATATATTGTCGCTCAAACTCTTCTGCGTTTCTCAAGAAAGAGGCAGCACTCGTAGTCCAAGAGTTAACCAAAGTTTTTAATCAAAGGGAACAGGTAAGCACAGACGCGTTTTGGCGTGAGCCTTCGTCAGAGTGTCACTCGTCAGTTTCAGACATCCCATTAAATAAACAGATTCATAAACATAGACATAAACATAGGACTATACCCCTTATAGCCACTATGGGTGCCATATTGGAAAGGTGTTTTATCCAAGTGGGGTCTTATCTGATTACTACGTGTGTGTTCTCACGTTGAAATAAAGCCGTGGATCGGCTAGTGTCCTATGGTTTTATGTACAGTGTAATATTTACAAATAAACAAACAGTGCAAATCCTAAGGCAAATTATCAAGCACACGGAAAGAGTAATACCATCCTTCATATGAAAAAACATCCAAAATTCATCATAAAAATTCTTCTTGATAAATCAAAGAATGATTTTTGTTCCATGGAGTATAAATCAGAAGGACGCTCTTATACAGCAATAAGCCAACAAAGGAAAAAAGGGAAAAGAATGTATAGGACCAGAGAAGGCACCATGCGGTGTATTTATATATGGGTAACACAACTAGGTTAACCAAGGGGAGGCTACAGGGACTTAATATATATATATAACCTACTGGCGGTCGCCAGTAGGTATATATAGTTAGGATTTTTTTGAATAGGGATTTCTGAAAATTCTATGTTGAATAACTTTGGCGCTGAAGGACGGAATTGGCTGACATTTTCAGGAAAATAGCACATTTTGTTTCTGAGCGTCCCCTGAAAGTTTGGGGGGGGTTTCGTGAAGTGGGGGCCGAGAATAAAGGGGGGTCCCAAAACGTGTTTTTAACATTGAGTTTTCCATAGGGCGGTTGGACTCACTTTTAGCTCGAACGGCTGAATGGATTTCTATGAAACTTGACAAAATTGTAGGGACTTGTAGCCCGATGTGCCTTTGCTAGGTCTCAAGATATGTGCTCCAGTGGATTTTGAGAAATTAACGTTAAAAAAAATATATATATCTGTGACAGCGTCCCGGTTAGCGCCCCGGTTCGCGTACCTGATGCGTAACGGAACTTCGCGAGGAGAAGCTGATTGGCTCCCCGGTGACTGTGAACATTCTAAACAGTCCGGAGCGGCCGCCATCTTGTGTCTCGGTATGATCGACACAAGAGGTGGCAAACACAAAGGGGGAAATGAGCATAAGGGGGCAGAGTACATCCTCCCTGACCCCCTAGGTTTGATGAGGGGGCTTTAAAAGGGCCCTGCAGGGCAAAAAAAAATAATTTTTATTATCTTTTTTTTGCGGGGGAAGCGCCCGGTACGGGAAGCGGTCCGGGGAGCGTAATATAGGGAAAAAAGAATGAAAGAATTTTCAAATATTGTATGTTTATTGATTGTTCTTTTTGTTGTATTTTTTTTTTTTTATTTAAGTACCAACATGGTGGTACCAATGCAGAGTCTAAAAATAAATATACACCGTCTCCTTTGTAGATATCTTGCATGTTGTTTCAGAAGTTATTGTGGTATATGGAATTCATAGCATAGTCTGTCAGGAAAGCAGAAAGAACATGGAGGCAGGAGATGATAAAGAGATGTTAAATACACATTGGAGATAATATAGTGGGAGAAAGGAAGTAACTATGAGCAAACTTACTATGTAACACAAAAAAGTTGCACAGTATATTTGTCTCACTTTATATTTGATCTTTTGGGGTACTATTTGATCATTTTCATATTAAAAAGAATAATGTCTCAAACAATTTTAACTTTTAAAATTTAAATTTATTGTTCTGATTTTTCAAAATCTAAGAGAATTTGTAACATTAAATCATCAGGTATGTCCTCCTTTTCATTCCAAGAATCACATTCTTCAGCACATTTTATTAATTCTTGGTCTACTGTTTCATCCATAAAGTCTTCTTCTTCTTTTTCTTCGTTAGGATTGTTTTCAATCTTAATTTGAAATGACATTGTATTTACTTTTTGCTGTGCTTCCATTTTCTTGCTGTAAATTGCATAAAAAAATAAATATATTATTGGAGATAGGGCACTGTTGGGTTTAAGTTCAGACAGGTACTTGTGAGTTTTTAACAGTGAAGTTATCTTTGGGCAGTGCATGGTTTCAGGCAGGAAGTAGATTAAAAAGTGCCTGTGATGAAGCCTAGGTAAATTCATAATTATACCACAGAAGCCTAACTCAATCAATAATTTAAATAATTAAGTCTTTCTCAATGACTAACTCTTATAGAGGGACAGTATGTAAATATCTGAAAACGTTTTCCTAAATTAATTTAAAGTGCATAACATAGTTCTCCTTTCAATTTTTTTAAATTATATCTTACCTTTGAAAAAGAAGTTAAAGTTGTCAGTGAAAATGCTCTTGAAATGTACTTCAGGAAGCAGTAGTCAAAATGGCTGTGTTTCTCTCTCTTTCTTTATATATATTCAGGTACATAACCAATCAAATGTCTTGAAATAATAGTAGAAAATGAAAGTAACATTTTAATTGGTTGTCAATTCTAACACTTCATTTGTGTTTAGTCAGGCCTACAGCATAATTTTCTCAATGGAATTCCATCAAATTTGGGTAAATGGTAGGGACTGCTATGTAGTAGGGCCTATTCTATATTTGATGAAAGTGTCTCCAGTGGTTTTTCTGTAAATTACTTTCCCACCTTTTTTTAGCGAGCGCTCACCGGTGCGCGCACCGCTACGCGTACAGTCAGCGTTACGGGAGTCCTCCATTTTGTGTTTCGGTAGAATTGAGGCACAAGATGAAGGGCAAACAATGTTCGGAATGGGTAGAAGGGGGCAGGGAAGACACTTCCTGACCCTCTAGGTTTTCTGAGGGGGGCTTAGGACGCTCATATAGGCAAAAAAAATAAATGAAAAAAAAATTCGCGTGGGGAGCGCCCGGTACGCGCACCGGTAAGCGAACCGGGGAGCGTACTTTGGTGAAAAAAGTTAGAAAAAGATAAACGTTTTTAATGATCAGAGGTAGGGTAGCTCTGAAAAGAGCTATTGGGTTCTGTGGCTAATTTAGGTACCTACAAGTAGGTTCCAATGCACAGTTTTACATTCAGGAGGAATATTCTATTCCCCTCATCGGAGAAGTGAACACCATCTCCTCTGTAGATGTCTTGCATGTTGTAACGCAAGTTATTGTTGTATATTAAACCCATTCTAAAGTCTCTCATGTAAGCAGAAACAGATTTATTCACATGTTTCCGTGCTTTCTCAAATTGTGGACAAAATTGGTTGGACCAGTTCCATTTCTGTCCTTGGCATTTATTGGAATATACCAAGGCAGTTTGGGGGAAAAGTGTCATCAATTGATGAAAGGTGTCCTTTAAAAGCATTTCCAGACCAACCCCAGTCATAGTCCCAAAATCATTTCCACCACAGTGCACTATTAAGAGGTCAGGGTTTGGCAGATGCATAAAAAAATTATATTAAAAAGATGTAAAATATATTTTTCCTTTAAAAGAAGAATACATTTTACAGCTTTTGATATTTGCTCTTAAAAAACCATTGAAATTCACCGAAAAAACCATAGGTTATAGACCATATATAGTTAGGGATTAGCATTTACAAAACCTTATTTTACTCACACAAAACCATTAAAATTTGCATATATAGTTAGTTGCACTAACTATATATCGCACACCCGCAATCCACTGCTGATGATGTCACATATTACATCATTCATGACATATGCAACGCAAGCACCCAAACAACTATGCTGCGGCAGAGGTCAGAGAACTAACAAGAAACCCTCCCCAATCTTCTCCCAGTGCCAATTTTGTGTAGATTCAGATGAGAGAAAAATGTAATACTTGAAAACAACATAAGGGAGCAGGGTAGACTACCCATAATCCCCTAGGCCTTCTCAGGGAGTGCTTAATGGATCTGTTTCTGCTTTCCTGACAGACTATGGTATGGATTCCATAAACAACAATAACTTCTGTAACAACATGCAAGATATCTACTGAGGAGACGGTGTACATTGAATTTAAGACTCTGCATTGGTACCTACATGTTGGTACTTAAATCACCCACACAACACAACAACTCTATTCAGATCTACCCTACCTCTAAGCACTTTAAATTATTATTTTACTGTTTCACTGGGTTTTCCCCATGGTACGCTTCCCGGTATGCTACCCGGTGGGCGTACCAGGTGCTCCCCCTGCGAAAATCGTAAAAAAAATAAAAAAATGTTTTGCCCCGCGGGGCCCTTTTATGGCCCCCACATCAAACCTAGGGGGTCAGAGGGGTCTACCCTGCCCCCTTTTGGTCATTTCCCCTTTTGTTTTTGTCACCTCTTGTGTCTCGATCCTACCGAGACACAAGATGGCGGCCGCTCTGGACTGTTTGGAATCTTGACAGACACCAGAGAGCCAATCAGCTTTCCGCTCTCAAACTCGCGTAGCGCGCTGGAGCGTGCCACGGTGCGCGTACCGGGACGCGCTTATAGATATATATATTTTTTTTAACCTAAATTACTCGAAATCCACTGGAGCACATATCTTGAGACATAGTAAAGGCACATCGGGCTACCAGTCCCTACGATTTTGCCAAGTTTGGTGAAAATCCATTCAGCCGTTCGGGCTAAAAGTGAGTCCAACGGCCCTATGGAAATTAACATGGGGAAAACAAGTTTAGGGACCCTACTCACTCACTAATATTTATTTTTCAGAAAGACACACATTCACTGGATGGTGTCATCAGTGATGTAATGAGTGATGTCACTGACCATGTCATGAGTAATGTAATATGTGACGTTATCAGCAGTGCATTGCACGCGCAAGTTATAGTGAGTCCAACTAACTATAACGTGGGAATTTCAATGGTTTTATGTCAGTAAAATTTCCATGTAACTATAACTGGTGTGAAACCTATGGTTTTTTCAGTGAATATATATACGACGGTCAGCGCCCTGGTCATCTCTGAAAGCAACACTTCGGCATAACAGCGTCAACACAGCGGGAGCACCGAAAAATCAGAGGATTTTTGCTGGAAGCTGTCGCTGTAACGGTGAGAACAGCCGATAAATTGTATACGATATTTCAACCAGGTCGGGGAGGTGCACGAAGGCGAGTGTTCTAGAGGTTCTTTACAAGTTAATATCCCTCTATTTTCCACTGTAAAAACGATCATCATATCTGTGTGGGTAAAATGTCAGACGAGCGGGAGCGAGAGGAGGCTTTTTAGGAGCTTTTCCAAAATTTTCCAACAGTGGGGGCGGAAGGCAAATCACAAAGCAAAAAAACAGATACAAATCAAAATACAGACGTGAAAGCGCTACTCAAGGCTTTAGAAAAAAACAGCCGGGGAGAGCTCACAAAATGGTGGAAGATACGATCCCTAGAGAAATATAAGGAAGTGGGACGAGTGCCACGCGGACTCCGCATAATGTTAGTACCCAGCTTCGAAAACCCCAACCCCCTTCTACTAAAAGACTGGGCTGAATCCATTTTGGAAGCCTCGATGCGTTTACTGTGTTTGCTGGTAAAATATGCTCGGATTGACAGGCAGGTGAATCTTGATGAAATAACAAGCATCAACAATGAACTGTCAAAAGAACTGTACAATAAAGATGGAAAGGGGCGACCACTCGGTCCCCCCGAACGTATGGTTGGGTGCCCCGATCCCCCGGGAAACCATTTTGGGTGGGAGGCGTGGCTCGGCTGGTATACCCGAAGTGGCGTAGCCGGGGCGCGCCCTTTCCCGCCCAGGAGGGGTTGTCCTAGACACCCGCACGGAAGACCACGCCCAGTATGCGTACCGGAGGAGGGTCCCCGCCCTCCCGCAGATGGATAAATAGAGCGGGAATCCGAAGAAGCATCCTCTTGTTCCTGTGCTCTGAATGCTGCACCAACTCGTTGCTCGTGAGCCCTCGACGGAACAAGCGGCAATTTTGAGAACTTGTAATCTTGTTGTTTCTCTTTCAGTTATTTGGAGTACGAAGGATCCAGGACCTCGTTGATCAACTAGCGCAGAGTACACGAAGCTATGGCCGGCAAGAAAGCAGGAAAGAGCTCCGAGTTGGAGAAGGTACTGCGCACCTTGTCGAACCGAATGGCGATCATGGACCGGAAAATCGGTAAAGTTGACTCGATCGGTCGAGGTTTGGCCGAAGTTAAAAAACAGTTAGCGGCCCAGAACAGCTCAGGCCGTCCTAAGAAGGTAATAGGCCCGGCCTTGCCGGGAGTCATCCCTGAGGGTAGGGGGAAGCGTGTTAAGAGGAGGGCGGTTTCTGGGGAGGATCCGGTTCCTGAGGTACCCCCAGTCGCCCCCATCACACCGGCGGACAGCCCGGTACCAAACCCAGATATAGGTTTACCAATCCCGGTTGTAATTACCCCTGTTAATAATGAGGAGATGCCCCCGGAACTGGCCATCCAGTTAGCGGCAGTGTTGCCCTGGCTCAAGAAGAAAGCGGGGGGGCAGTGGCCGCGGGGGACCCGGCCGAGGAGGCTAGAGTAATAATCGAACAGTTACGGCAGTCGAGAGAGGCCGCGGCGGCGAATGTTCCTCTTGTTCCCCCACAGGTGGCGCCGGGATGGCCTGCGGTTAGCCGGGAAAAGGCGGCAGACACGACGGTCGAACCTGGTAAGCACACATTGCCAATCGCAGGGGAGGGTTCATTACCTTCAAGGCGCGAAAGGGTGGCCCAGCACATCCCTGCGGCCACAAAGGAACTGATATGGGGGGAGAAATATGTGAATATGTTTTCATTGTTGACTGACCATCGCGAGATGGAATATGCAAAATCCCAGAAGGATTTATGGCATTCCAGTGTATGGCGGGCCAAGATGGCGGAATTTAGGGCCGATGAGACTGTAGCGAATTGGGTAAAGGCCTTTTCGATATTTACGGCAGTCATGGGGGAACGAAAGCCTGAAGTCATGACCGAGTTGACCTGTTATCAGAATAGGATTATGGATTTTTATACCATGTATGAGGGGGACGAGTGGAAAGGATACGATATGAAATTCCGAAAAGCGAAAGAGTTTGATGCAACTTTGACCTGGGATTGCCTCGATTCGGTGTCATGGCACAAGCAGCACTTGCCTGGGGCGGCAGGTACATCCTCGCCGGGCGGGAGCGGGTCGGGGTCAGTTCGCCAAAAGCCCGCGATGCCCTTTCGAGTGGGCGCCGGTGGGGAATATCAGCCCAAGACCGGCGGGAATGGCGGCAAGCGGGGGGTTTGTTGGGGCTTCAATAGAGGCAACTGTAGCAGGCCCCAGGGAACATGTAGGTTCAGGCATGCGTGTGCGGGCTGTGAGAACTCCTCACACCCGGAGAGTAGCTGTAGATCTAAAAACAGCGGAACGGGAGGAAAAGGAGGGTCTAAGCAAGAGTGAGGTGATGCTTTGTAACCAATTGCCTACACCTGTCGATATCATGGCTCTGACTCCTTGGTTGAACAAATACCCTGATCATGTATCCGCCAGGGTGTTGAGGAATGGATTCCTATACGGCTTCAACATCCCGGCGGGGGATTTGCGGGGGGACTCTTTTTGTAAAAATCAGTTATCTGTCCAACATAACCCAAGCGTAGCTGCAAGAAAAATTTCCAAAGAAGTCAGCTTGGGGCGGGTGGCGGGGCCTTTTCATCGCCCGCCAGTGGCGGATTTCGTGTGTTCCCCGCTAGGGGTGGTCCCAAAGAAAGACCCAGGGGAGTTTAGACTCATTCACAACTTGTCTGCCCCAAGGGGTTCTTCAGTGAACGAAGCCATTGACCCAGATATTTGTTCGGTGCGGTACGCATCGTTCGACGATGCCGTTGCCATGTTAAATCACCTGGGCCCCGGAGCGCTGATGGCAAAATCGGACATCGAATCGGCATTCCGGTTGCTCCGGGTACACCCGCGAGATCGGCGCTTGCTAGGTTTTGCATTTCAGGGGAGTTATTACATGGATAAATGCATGCCTATGGGTTGCTCCATTTCTGGTGCCTATTTTGAAATGTTCAGCTGTTTCTTAGAGTGGGCATTCACCGAGGCCACAGGGCATGGGCATGTTATGCACTATCTGGATGACTTCCTGTTCTTGGGAGCAGCCGGCGATACGAAATGTGCGCAGGCGCTGCAGGACTTCTGCATCCTCATGCGGGAGTTCGGAGTCCCATTGGCACCAGGTAAGACGGTTGGACCATCTACTTCACTGGAGTTTCTGGGAATTGAGCTCGATTCTGTGGAAGGATGTTTCCGTTTACAGAGGGAAAAGGTGACCAAGTGTGGGGCTTCCTTGACGCAATGCCTGGGCAAGGAGAAAGTGACCCTGCACCAGTTACAGCAAACAGTGGGTCAGCTTAACTTTGCCTTAAGGGTGATACCAATGGCCCGCCCCTTCTCACGCTCTATTGCACAAGCTATGGTTGGTCTCAAGGAGGGACACCACCGTACGAGACTGTCGGCAGAGGTTCACCAGGATATGCGCATTTGGTTGGCATTTCTGGCGGACTTCAACGGTCGAGTTGTGTGGAACAAGCCACCAGCATCTTCGGATGAACTAGGTTTGTGGACTGACTCAGCTGGGAGCGTGGGATTTGGCGCCATCTTTGGTAACCGATGGTCGCCGCAAGTATGGCCGACGTGGTGGCACTCCAGCGGTCTGACAGGTAACATTGGGTTCTTGGAGCTATTCCCCATTTGGGTTGCTCTGATGGCATGGCCAGATGACTTCAGGGACCGCTCGGTGGTGTTTTGGTCTGATAATATGACTGTGGTTGAGTGCATTAACCAGCAGGCAGCCCGCTGCAAGTGGATCTTGAGATTGTTGAAAGAAATTGTATTACGTTGCATGAGATTGAATGTACAGTTCAGGGCAAAACATGTGCCAGGCGTACTGAATTATGCAGCTGATGCACTCTCTCGTTCACACATGCAGGCTTTCAGGGGCTACCTACCGACAGCGGACCTAGTGGCGGCACCGTTCCCCGAAGCACTATGGCTAATCGGTGCCCCGGATTACAAGACCTCATGGCAGCCAGCTTAGCTCCCAGGACAAGGAAGGCATACGAAGGAGCGTTTCGTTCCTACTGCACATTTTTGGGTCCATCAGGGAGACAGAGCTGGGGTCAGGAGGAATCCTTCCTGGGGTTCCTGGTAGCGCTGCACAGAGAAGGCCGATCAGCGGCAACAGCCAATAGACATAGGGCGGCCATTTCGTTCATGGCACAGGTGCATGGCATAAGAGACCCGACTGGTTCCTTTTTGGTTAGGAAGGCACTCCGCGGCTGGCAACGCCTCGAGGGTCGCAAGCAGGATACGAGGCGCCCGATTGGTTTAGACAGATTGTCTCTACTTTTAGCAAAGCTGGATGAGACGTGCTCCTCCCTTTTCGAAGCATTTCTGTTCCGGGCAGCTTTCGCCTTGGCATTCCATGGGGCTATGCGGGTGAGCGAACTCGTCGCAAGGAACAAGAAGGATATGGAGGGAGGCTTGGGCAGGGATCACGTCCAAATAAGGGGTGATTCGATGGTAATCTCGATAGCCAGGTCCAAGACTGACCAGGGAGCTATGGGAGATAGTGTTATCGTGCAGCGCGCACGAGGGTCCCCCACTTGTCCGATAAAGTGTGTAGAGGAATACTTGGCACTGAGGACGGCTACATGGGGGGGGGGCTTGCTTAGGCACAAGGATGGCACCCCACTGACGAGATTTCAGTTTCAGAGGGTGCTAGCACTGTCAATCGCTGCCGCGGGCATGGACCCGTGCGATTTTGGGACACACTCATTTAGGATAGGGGCTGCTACTGAGGCTACAGCCCGGGGTCAGAGTGCGGAGGAAGTAAAACAGCTAGGCCGTTGGTCCTCGAATTGCTTCAAAAGGTATGTGCGATTGCACATGTTGTAAAGATCAATTAACATGCACTCACGCTTCTTGTCTTTTGTTTGAATTACAGTTTCGCAAGCCTGTCACGCGGGGCGGAATTGGAAGTCGACCCAGCATCAGGAGACCAGCGGTCAAGGATCACCGACTGGAGAGAGAGTGGTATGGGTCGTGGGCCACTCATATGTGAGGCGCGCCGGGGACGTATTCAAGGCAGGTGACGCGACTCACGCATCTGGGGAATACGGGTACAGAGTGACCTTCCATGGGAAGGGCGGGCTCTGTTTTGACCAATTTCAATCGTTTTTTGAGGGTCTTTTTTGGGCGGCAAAGGTCACCGCCATCTGTAGTCATAGTACACCTGGGGGGCAATGACTTGGTGAAACTGGGAAGACGAGTGTTATTAGAACACATCCTGTCGGCAGTTAGCTGGTTGGCTAAAAAAGTCCCGGGGTGCACGATTGCCTGGTCCCACATGATCCCCAGGAAGATTTGGCGGGGGGGCCTTTCAGTGTCAGTGTTGAACCACTCAGTGAAAAGGGTTAACAATAAAATTGGGAAATTGTTTCGCTCCGCGCAGTTGCATAGCATTCCTCACGGGTGTATTCGGGTTGATCACATGTATCTGAATGATGGGGTTCACCTATCCAGGGAGGGGAATGATTTACTCATAGAAGACTTCATAGCATGGCTAAGGGGTTTGAGGAAGCATGACCTTTAGGAGGAGTGGGGGGGCCGGATAGTCGGTCAACTATCCGGCCTGTGGCGGTAAGGTCATGATCGGTGAGCAGTAATTTCAAGGTCCCTAGAGGGGGCGCCACCCAGAATGGATGGGAGCGCCCGGGGGGAGGCGGCCATTGGCCCCTTCCACGGGGAAGCGGCACCCACTAAGGATGGGTCGCCTAGGGGGAGACGGCCATAGGCCCCTCCCAGGGGGGAGGCGGCTAGATGCCCCTCCGACGAATTTCCCGGGGGCTGGATATCCGCGACGGCGGATAGAGAGTGTGGGGATGGGGGGGAGTCCAAGCTGTCCTTCCTACAGATACCTCACACGGGAACTCGGACGACCTTTAAGATGGCGTCGAGTGAAAAGGGGGCCCCCACGACAAGGGAAGTTACAGTTGGCAATGAGGGTAAAGTCCTCTGCGCATGCGCCACTCACACCGTGAGGGCGGGATTTTGGTAGTAGGGATCTGACACCGGTTAAGACCTTGCCGTTGGCCCTTAATGCTAGGATGTACAAGTTTAATTTAGAATGTATGCATTTTCAGGATGCTAGACTCGGCTAGGAAACCTTTATATTAGAGATCTGTTAAGGTTAGCCAAAGAACATGTCTTCATCGAAATGTAATAAATGTAAAATTGTACATAATTCATGAAACTTTTATTTAATGTTTTAAATTTTGTTTCATATTTTAATAAATACAGCCGGGGGGGTAACTCCCCCCCGCCTTCCAAAAGTTCAAACCTGTGTCTGTCTTCTCCCATTGGGAATTGGTGTTGGGAGGGGGTGGCGGGCATCCCGGCCATATGGAAAGGGGCGACCACTCGGTCCCCCCGAACGTATGGTTGGATGCCCCGATCCCCTCGGGAAACCATTTTGGGCGGGAGGGGTGGCTCTGCTGGCATGCCCGAAGTGGCATAGCCGGGGCGTGCCCTTTCCCGCCCAGGAGGGGTTGTCCTAGACACCCGCACGGAAGACCACGCCCAGTAGGCGTACCGGAGGAGGGTCCCCGCCCTCCCACAGATGGATAAATAGAGCGGGAATCCGAAGAAGCGTCCTCTTGTTCCTGTGCTCTGAAGGCTGCACCAACTCGTTGCTCGTGAGCCCTCGACGGAACAAGCAGCAATTTTGACCCACCCACCAGCCCCTTATGGCAATGTTTGTTTAAATAAAGTTTGATTAGAAAGAAATGTATAGGCTTTTTTCCTTTGTAGAGAAGTAAGGGAATGTTTCATATAATGATGTGGCTTCTGTTTTTTAGGATAATGTTTCCCTTTGTAGGAAAGTGAGGTTGATGACTCATCAAGGATATGTCAGAATTTTTTCTTCCCTTAGTAAGTAAAACAACTGTCGTATTTATTTTTTGGTCGGGCGGTAAGGTCATGATCGGTGAGCAGTAATTTGAAGGTCCCTAGAGGGGGGCGTCACCCAGAATGGATTGGAGCGCCCGGGGGGAGGCGGCCATTGGCCCCTTCCACGGGGAGGCGGCACCCACTAAGGATGGGTCGCCTAGGGGGAGACGGCCATAGGCCCCTCCCAGGGGGGAGGCGGCTAGATGCCCCTCCTAGGAATTTCCCGGCGGCCGGATATCCGCAACGGCGGATAGAGAGTGTGGGGATGGGGGGGAGTCCACGCTGTCCTTCCTACAGATACCTCACACGGGAACTCGGACGACCTTTAAGATGGCGTCGAGTGAAAAGGGGGCCCCCACTACAAGGGATGTTACAGTTGGCAATGAGGGTAAAGTCCTCTGCGCATGCGCCACTCACAACGTGAGGGCGGGATTTTGGTAGTAGGGATCTCACACCGGTTAAGACCTTGCCGTTGGCCCTTAATGCTAGGATGTACAATTTTAATTTAGAATGTATGCATTTTCAGGATGCTAGACTCGGCTAGGAAACCTTTGTATTAGAGATCTGTTAAGGTTAGCCAAAGAACATGTCTTCATCGAAATGTAATAAATGTAAAATTGTTCATAATTCATGAAACTTTTATTTAATGTTTTAAATTTTGTTTCATATTTTAATAAATACGGCCGGGGGGGTAACTCCCCCCCGCCTTCCAAAAGTTCAAACCTGTGTCTGTCTTCTCCCATTGGGAATTGGTGTTGGGAGGGGGTGGCGGGCATCCCGGCCATACAGGAATCACATTGAAAAAACAATCGGCGAAATGAAGGAACGCCTGAAAAAACAAGAAAATGTGATAAAAACACGCAAAGCCTATAAATTTGCTCGAGATCAGCAAGATTATCAACAAGGGCGCATATATACCTTTGTGCGCAAATTCGATCATATAAGAAGCCAACGCAGCTCTGCCACATCAAAACCAGTGGCTGTAACACAAAATGTCGAGGCCGGCACCAGTGAACCTGAATCAACAAGTTCCGATGCGAGCCTGGTTCCAAGCGAAGAAGACTCAGATGAAGGCACCCCAGGTGCAAAGCAAGGGGATATGGGGCAAATGTCGCTAGTGGAAGAAATGGAATATGTGAGACTACAACGCAAGGCGTCACTTCGCCCACGGAATCAAAACACGAATCAAGGAAAAGGCGCAACCCGCGCCGCAAACAGCGACGGCGATGCTCAGCTGCCAAAAGGAAGACAACAGAGGAAAAAGACATTTTGGAGGAACAAAAACAAATAATAGGTGATAACACGATTGTCAACCTTACGGACATTGACCTCAGCAAGGCTGAAAAACAACTTTTGGCGCTTGGCTTATCCTACTGTCCGGAAAGCAACTTTAATTATGTAAATACTCGGATAGACATTTTTAAATTCATCCGGAAGATCAAATTAAAACAATACTATGCAGTGAAAACGGGTTTGGCAGCAAAAAAACAAATGGAGATCGCACCAGTAACTGCAAGAACAGGAGTACAGACAAGAGACTTGGGATTATTGAGAAATCTACACAATTTAGAGAATGTGGAAACTGAGGATATCAGCACCCAAGAACTGGCCAGAGTGGAGGGGTACAATATCAACCAACCAGCTGAAAGCCCGTTCAGGCCACCATCAACTTTTAACCCCACTATGCCTCGCGACTCCATTGATGTCTTTGCAGACCGGGTGATTGACGAAATAAAAAACTACAAAATAAGACTGTGAAATCTAGCAACAAACCAAATGATAAACTGCGACCATATGTCACCCTTATGAAAAAATTAAAGAATGAAAACAAGATAATAATCAACAATTCGGATAAAGGGGGCAATGTGGTTTTATGGAGTAAAAATGACTACATTGAAGAAGCCAACAAACAGCTGGGAGACCCTCCTGTTACTTCAAAATTGACATGGCCACAACCAGGAAAATCAATGAATCGCCAGGACCTGCACAGATGGAAACGGGATGGTGTTTTGAACAAAGATGAGTTCAAATTTCTCTACAAGGAGCATCCTGTTTTACCCAACATGTACTTAATACCAAAAGTACACAAGCAACAATCACCGGTGCCTGGCAGTTCGATAGTATCGGCGATCAATAGTGTTTTCGAAAACACTTCAAAGTACATTGATTTTTTTTTACAGGAATATGTGGTCGGACTTACATCAAAGACAGTACTGACTTTCTCTATCGTTTGGGACAATGTGTTTGGTCTGATGAGTTCTTACTAATAACGTCAGATATATCAACCTTATACACTAGCATAGTCCATACGGACGGTCTACGCGCTATGAAGTACTATTTGGACAGACACCCTGTTGAATTATTGAAGCACAGCCTGATGCTCATGCATATGACAGAGAAATGTTTGAACAATAATACTTTCCTGTTTAATAACGATGTGTTTCGTCAAACAAGAGGGGTCGCCATGGGGTCATGTTTCTCCCCCAGCTACGCGGGGCTCCGCGTTGGCTGGTGGGAGGAACATGTCCTCAGGGTTGAACACAAAGAAATGTGGTCCAACGATGTACTACAATACTGGAGATATATCGACGATATTTTCATTATTTGGAGAGGGACTGAGGAATTGGCCAGGCAGTTTATTGAGGCTATTAATGTGAATCATCTTAATCTCCATTTTACAGCAAACATTAGTAGTACCACAGCTAGTTTTTTGGAAGTGAAAATTTACATCATTGGGAATGAGATTGTCACCAGCCTATTCAGGAAGGAAACTTCCGGCAACTCAATCCTATGGGGAGTTCTTACGAATCCACAGAGCATGTAGTTGCCCTATTCTGAGAAACAAATGCCAGCAAGAAGCTAGGGCAAGATTTATCTGCCGTGGATACAAAACAGCTATGTTAGATTCAGCTATGAGGAGAGCTAACCAACTAGAGAGACTGGATTTATTGCACCCTGACAGAGATAAAAACATCACTGCCACACAATCAGGAGACACCAACGCCTCTAGACTCATCACAGGGTATAGCCGCCAATCCAAACAGATAACCAAGATTATCAAACAGCAGTTGCCCATTATTTTATCAGATCAAGTGCTCAGAGATATCATGCCTACAACACCAACTGTGACATTTAGGCGAGCATATGCTATGCGTAATGATTTGGTAAAGAACAGTCCCGAGACCATAAAGGCCAACAAATAGTTGTCCCCACGCAGGGGTTTCTATTGTTGCAGCTCATGCAGAGCTTGCAAATTTGGTGTCAATACAAGAACGTACACTACCCCTTTTGAAGTCAACCCCGTACCCCTACGTGATCATTTACTTGCCGCACTGAATTAGCAGTATACGTCCTCACCTGCAGCTGCAATTTGCAATATGTCGGCAGCACCAAACTTCCGGTGCATCAATGCATATTGCAGCACCTACGTGCTTTTTTACACGCAGATCAAAGCTACCCGGTGGCCCGACATTTTCAAATTGCGCATAATAAAAACTTGGCGCATTTGAAATATTATGTCATTGACGCTGTAGCCACCTATAGGAGAGGGGGGGACTATGAGAAACAACTGCGGCAACTTGAATCACGCTACATAGTTCTTCTCAACAGCAAGAGCCCAGGCAGCCTCAACATGGGGAAAGACTTACACAATTTCCTGTGAGCCAATCCCAGCTTTCTGCACTACTACTAGCTGATTACAGTAATTGCACTGGAACTAATCTGTACCATTAGAGTAGCGACCCCACGTCCACATCTGCTTAAATATACGTGATGAACCTAACAACCCCATAGTCGAGATGATGAATTCTTTCACTTTATATGTCAAGAGCACTGTATGCACTTTAATTAGTTTTCTTTTATTTTTCTCAAGTCAACACAAGCACTATGAATGCACCCCGATGAACGCAACACACTTTTCACCATTCATGTCAGACATTTATGTCCACTAACGTAGATGAGGCGAGACTAGGACCTAGCATGTCAACATTGTGTAATGTTTTAACATGTTCTTATCGTTGTATTTCAAACGAGTTCTTTGAGAGCTTTTTGTTCATCCATAAAATTACAATAGGAGACCAACCTGTTTGCTACAAACTATGATAAACGTTCACTTTTTTCATGGTGATGTTATATATTAGCGTATTTGCACAGAAGATAACTATGGCATTAGCTGTTTTTTAACATATCAATATGAAAAAATATCAAATTATTGAATTGGATGTTTATGGACAACATAGCGATATAAGATCATGTGACCCTCATTGCCATCATTACGATTTTAAAATTTACACAATGTGGTGTTAAATGTGATCATGCAAGTCATTGGGCAACAATGGGCAAACATCTACGCAATCAATTTGACTGTGGTATTAACCGACATTGTGTATATTTGCAAGGGATGCAAGCGAAGATTAGGCATTTGAGTCAGAAATGATTATGAACTTGTATGGTCATTGAATAATATTGTTGAATATCACTTGTTCCCTGGGTTCGTTTTTGTATATTTAAATACATTGACGTCCATACTTAATGTATGTCATGTCCCACCACATATTGCATGTTATAAGATGGCGCCCATGCTTGTAACCCATTAACATTGAAAGCCAACTATGAGTCCTTCCACTATGTCTACGACTCTCTTGGCGCGAAAATGCGCAATTGATGTGATTTTAAATAGTGTGTTTTCACATTCTGTCGACGTGCCCGAAACGCGTCTGATGACAGCTTTTCACCCACACAATGAATAATAAATTTCAACAGTTGGATATCTGACCTCGCCTGGGCGTGCTGATTCTTGGTCTGTGTGCCTTTCGGTGCAGCAAGCACTTGTGTAGACGGGCTGGATACACATATATATATATACCAGTACTCTATCAAACGAATCCACTCAAAGGACAGGACTCAGATAGATAAGCGCGGACCCAATCTTTCGTGCTTTTCAGTTTTTATTGAAAGAAAAATTCGCCACGCATCAGTATGCCGCCATGACGCGTTTCGGTCCGACCTGGACCTTGATCACATGATATATATAAGATTGCTCCAGCAAATAAGGCTGCACTCCGTCAAGGTAAAGAAACATTTCTTTATTATGCAAATCACCCAGCTTCCCCTTCCGTGTTTTAGCTCTCCTGGCCGACGCGTTTCGATGCCATTACTTCATCTTCTTCCTGGGCCACAAGTGAGCAAGTTGATGAGTCACGTGTATCCCCACAAGCCCCTGCATGCTTCTTAAATGAGTCCCATTGGCCTCCGGTGTGCCACGCATTTCAAAGTCAATATCAGTGCATGCTGGACTTTGTGGTTTTAATCCACACAAATTAAGCCCTCCAGTGGGTTCAATTGCGCACTTGAAATAATAGAACAGTTTATGCAGCCTGTATTGAGCCTCTGAAGGGAACTCTGCATGATTAATTTAAAGCCAACCTTGGCACTGCGTTCGAGGAGTCATTACCCCTCGAGAGGTCCCATGTTTAGTAGGGCGGGGGGTGCGTCGCCTCCACAGCTTGAAGCGCACTGTGCATCATATTTCAACAAGATTTGCATAATAAAGGAATGTTTCTTTACCTTGACGGAGTGCGGCCTTATTTGCTGGAGCAATTCTTGTTGAAATTAATATATATATACGGGAAGTGTGCTGCTGTGGAGCGGGCGAGAGCAAAACAGACATTTACACAATACTTTAAGACTTACAGTGCAAACGCAAATACTTTATAGGTCCGTAATTCTTGCACACCTCCCTGAAGTGTTACCTTGATGGCATCGGGAACCACTTACCATAACTAGGGTAGTAGGGATAGCGTAATCGAAAACCAATACTGTGCATAATACCATCGATGCGATACAGCGTATCGCGCATTTCTCTCAGTACAACCCAACGCTAAGTAAACAGTGGTTGAAACAGTCAGTACAGCCATCAAACAACATCTACAGGTGGAGTTCTAATATTATACTATGGATGAAGAAGGGGAAAGAAGACGTGAGGCAGTGTCACTGTTCGTCAGAGCACCTGGTAAAGGAAACTCTAAAACAACAACACAAAACAAAACAGTAAATGATCCCCTGAATGAACAGTTACGCAAATATGAAAGACTGAAGAAACAGGAAAGTGCTAAATGGTGGGAGGCAACATCATTACAAGATTACGTGGAGAAAGAAATGGTGCCAAGAGGTCTGAGAATCTACATAACACCATCCCACGAATCATTGAACCCACAAATGCTGGAAGACTGGGCGCAAAATTCCGCCATGAGCTCCAAAAACATGTTGAGCATATTAATCAAATATGCATGGGAGGATCGAGACGTAATCCTACAACAAATAAAAGAATTGGAAGATGAATTTTTGAAGAGTAACGAACAAGATATCATCAAAAAATTCAAAGAAGAACTTAAAAACAGACTTAAAAAACACGAAGATGATATTAAATACCGCAAGCAAAGGAAATTACACCGGGATTGCGGAGATTATGAGAGTGGGCGGATCTGACGTATAGCCCAAAATATGACTATCTTTACAACCAACATGAGACCACCCCAAGCACTGTGAACCAAATCCACTTGGAAAGTGACCAAAACAATTCCAACAAGTGGTTCAGAAACTGATACTTCCCAACAGTCCTCAAGTACAATATCTGTGGTCGACATTACTAAAAAACCGGCAAATTTTTTACAGGAGTTCCGGGTCTTGAGAACACGCAGAAAATAAGACGCAGACTTGGGACAACAAACTGGACCCAAACAGAATCCAACACGAAGACGGCCAAGGGGAAGAGCAAGAGGCAGGGGAGATCGAAACAGAGACGACTCAAGCTCCACCAGAGGAGAAGAAAAAAACAACAAAAAACCAGTGGGAACCAAACGTGGGGGTTACAGAAAAAGGAAATAAAGATGGATGAAGCAATGGTAAATAAAACAATAATAAACCTATCTTCCCGAACATTGACTTTCAAAGAAAAACAAACATTATGCTTGGGTCTTACATTTTGTCCTACTGAATTGTTTGACTATGCGGACACAAGAGTGGATATTTTTAAATTCATTAGGAAATTGAAATTGACCAAATGGCACTCACTTGTCAATAAGAAAGCAGGAACTAATGTAGAAGCAAGTGCAAACATACCTAAACTCACAGTAGGTGACACTGAGATCCTACAAACCGTGTATTCTCTAGGAGGTATAGTCTCTGATACTGAACCTAATACTGAAGTTATAGGAGTAAGAGAAACAAGAACAGACAGGGCTGCCACCATCCCCTTTAGACCTAAGTCAGTGTTCTATCCCACACTTCCCCACGATGCAATCGATACCTTTCACGAGGTAGTAACTAGAGAACTTACTAGACTCAAACATACTTGTCCCAAATGGAGAAAAGGAGACATTAATCTGACCAAGGGAGAGATGGATTTTATCTTCTCCTTGGCAGACGATAAAAATGTTGTACTTAGACCTTCGGACAAGGGAGGAAATATTGTTTTGTGGGGGAGAGAACTTTACATAAAGGAAGCTCTATCTCAACTTGAGGGGGGCATCTTTTATTGCACTAGTAGTATGGATGAATGCAACAAAAGTATCCTTGATACATGGGAACAACTGACAGAATGGCACAATGAGGGATTACTTTCCTGGCACGAGTTCTGTTACCTTAAAAAAGACTTTCCAAAACTCCCCATCTTTTACCTTCTTCCAAAGGTCCATAAGAACTCAAGAGTACCTCCAGGGAGACCCATTATCTCTTCCATAGGCAGTGTAAACGAGAATCTTTCGAAATATATTGATCACTTTCTAAGAGAACATGTCTGCCAATTACCTTCATACACTAGGGACACTACCGATTTCCTTAAACTGCTAGAGAACATCGTATGGTCAGAGGGTGACTTGCTCATCACTATGGATGTGAACGCCCTCTATACTATCATAGACCACACACAGGGGATGGAAGCTAGCTACCACTTCCTTAAAAAGAGAGAAATAGGTGTCCGTGAGCATACTGCAATGTTGATATGTATGATGAAACTATGTCTTAAAAACAATATTTTTATGTTTGATGGAACTATTTATAAACAGACCCGTGGCGCGGCTATGGGCTCGGCCTTCGCGCCTAGTTTCGCGAACCTGTTTGTTGGGAAATGGGAAGAGGAATTGAGAAATGATGCAATGTTGAAGGATGAATTTACCAAGGTAAAAACATGGATAAGATACATTGATGATCTGTTCATAGTGTGGTGTAGCACAGAAGAGGATGCAACCAGCTTTATTGAA
Organism: Lissotriton vulgaris; assembly: GCF_964263255.1. NCBI lineage: Eukaryota > Metazoa > Chordata > Amphibia > Caudata > Salamandridae > Lissotriton > Lissotriton vulgaris. The sequence goes on from NC_141687.1 coordinate 888,410,221, forward strand.
AAACTCAACCTGAACGCATACAATATACACCTCACCCACACTATGAGCAGACATCATGTTGAATTTCTAGATACAGGGATAGAAGCATTGGAAGGGAAACTCATCTCCAGATTACACAGGAAAGATACGGCTGGCAACAGCCTACTACACGCTTTAAGTGCACACCCTGACTCACTAAAATGGAGCATCCCATATGGGGAATTACTTAGAGCCAAGAGAAATTGCAGCAACAAAGAGGGGTTTGCAAAGGAACAAGAATGCATGCTGTCTAGATTTCGAGATAGAGGCTATCCAGAATGGGTGTTGAGAAAAGCTGTGGACAAAGTTGCAGATGTAGAGAGAGTTGAAACACTCACCCCCAAAATAGACAAAGAAAGCGATACCACACCAACAAGGATTATAACTACTTTTCACCAAAGATCAGACAAGATCGGACAAAATTCTAGTAGACAACTGGAATATTCTCCAGTCAGATAATATAATAGGATCTGAGCTTACTGCAAGACCCTTAATCACCTAAAGAAGGGGCCGCAATCTAAGAGACATCTTGGTTAAAAGTGACATCTCTGACACTAAAAAACAACACATACAGGGCCTGAAAGGATTCTATCCATGCGGACACTTTGTGGCCTGTAAATCAAGCTACATGGTAAAAGAAGTTAATGTCCCGGGGCAAAGAACAACACACAAAATCAAACAATTTCTCACATGTAACACAAGTTTTGTCATTTACGTTCTTGAATGCCCGTGCAAAATGAAATATGTAGGCAGCACAATTTGTATGGCCAAAAAACGCATACAAGAACATCTAAGAGCCATAACTAACGTAGCTGTACGATACCCAGTTGCAAGACACTTCCATGAACATCATCAATCTAAGTCCTCCTTGTTAAGATACTTTGCAGTGGAACAAGTAAACGTGGGCAAAAAAGGGGGTAATCATACTTTAGCACTCAGAAAGAAAGAATCCAAATGGATTATGGAGTTAGAAAGTAGATTCCCTGGGGGCCACAATCTTGATGAGGAACTAGCAACGCATCTTTATGAAGATTAATCAGATCCTGTTTAGAATGATCAAACTGTACTGAATTGCTTCTGTAATGAATGTCTATATAATTCTTGTATAATTTTTTAATGCATATTTTATCGTCTTTTCCAGGAGAAAAGGAAGGGAGAAATCACTTTTTCGTATGCACTGCACATCTTCCCTACCCTTTTCTTCGACGCAATAGGATATCACTGCACTTGATAGAGATAAGAAATTCACTTTTATTCACATTTTTTTCATTTTTTCACTGTTTTGAACTAAACATTGTCTGGGTTTAAAACGTGTTAAATCTTTCCTCTTTTAGACCCTCTTTGCAATAACATGTATATACAAAGGTGCGACTAATCAGAGAATGTGCAATATCTAAACTGTGATGGATGCATACTGACAACAAATAGAACTCAATGCTCCATAAGTCATGTTATGGATATCATAGGCACTAGTCCGAATGAAATATATAAGGTATCAAACATATACAGATATATCAAGATATAGGCACTAGACCTTAGAACATAATAGAAACCTGCCGGTGTATGTACAATTATATATGACATACATTCACACTACTGGTCATTACTTTATGTATATCGTAGTTTATATCCTCTTTTATATGTGTTAGATTGATAACCATAAACATGGGTTTTACGCAAGACACAACACTAAGGGGAATACATAACATGCTGAAATACTAGCGAATGTACTTATGAAGTCACTAGCTTAAAATGGCGGATCTGTTCAACAGTATGCATTCGACGAGTTAATACAGTTGTACGTCTTCTCTGTTAATGACACTCTCGCACCTCTGTGTTTACTTAAAAAAGCAAAAATGTTGTGTTTGGGTAACGTGTGAACAAGACACACTTTGGTGTCGAAACGTGTAACGTTGACTGAGAAATAAACAGAAATCTGGGCATCTCTACTACCGAGTGCTCGTGGTGCTTTCAGCACACTGGGATTATTCATATATATATATATATATATATATATATATATATATATATATATATATATATATATACATATATATATATATATATATATATATATATATTTAGTCACACGTTCCCAAGAATCGATATCAGGAAAGAAAAATGGCCAGCACTCCGATGTCGTGATCTTGTAGTTTATTTTATTTCCAAACCCCCCAGCGCCCCCGACAAACGCGTTTCGCTCAAGGCTTCGTCAATATATATATAAATATAATAATATAAATATATATATATAAATATTGAAATTCACTGAAAAAACCATAGGTTTCAGGCCTTATATAGTTAGGAATTAGCATTTAAAAAACCATTGAAATTGCTCCTATATAGTTAGTTGTACTAAGTATATTTCGCGCACCCGCAATCCACTGCTGATGATGTCACATATTAGATCATTCATGACATGGTCAGTGACATCACTGATGACATCTCAAATGACAACACTGCTGTCATCACTGATGACTTCATCCAGTGAATATGGTTTGCTTTGGTATTTAAATATGCACTATATATATAGCAATTTGCATTGAAGAATGAGTGGATATATATAAATAAATATTTGGATGGAGGATTTAGTAGCAGTGTAATTGACTGTTTTCTTGACCAATTTATTATATTTCACTAAATATAGTGGATAGTGACTAAACTGTGTGAATATATGTATCACTTTGTCAGTTGTTGTGTAAACTGGTTCTACAGTTGGTTACTAGCTATGTGAAAGTCTATATTAGTTATTGATTAGTTAACTGAGTATTTGTATGGGAGAGTGAAAGTGTGTGTGGTTCGTGGGGGGGCTGTGACTGTCCAAAGATGTGTGAATAGTTGATTCAGTAGATATATGAAGTTAAAACTACATGTTCTAACAGTTGTTTGGGTGAGTGAATCTCTTTATGGGTGTGGTGATGAGCAAATATATTTCTCAATGGTACATGTCCAACAAACTATAAAAGTAAAAGGCAATGTATGTGTCAATTGTTGTATATAAGTAAGTATACATAAGACTCAATGATTGGGTGAGTGACTGTATGCTTGTAATACTGATTTTATAATTCACTAAGTATGACTTAATATCTAAATGAATAGATGAAGCGGTGTTTGTATAAGTGTGTAGCTAAGTAAATATGTAAGTATGATCCATTGTTTGCATAAGTGAGTAGGATGACTTCATATGTGAATAGGATGTGTGCTGGTGTGTAATGTCGATATAGGTGTATAAGTATTTTTGATAGTGTTGTATTGTTCATTGACAGCATGTATGAGGTAAGGGATTAGATGTGTGCATACATCTATGAATCACTGAGTGGGTTTTTAGATACTTGTATTGCTGTGACAATGGATTCAAATATGATACTCTGTATTTTACAAAGAGTGATGAAAGATTATACTAGTGTATGAAAAGGTGTATGTAATTGTCACGTGGATGATGTCATCAGTGATGTCATTTGAGATGTCATCAGTGGTGTCACTGACCATGTCATGAATGATCTAATATGTGACATCATCAGCAGTGGATTGCGGGTGCGCGAAATATAGTTAGTACAACTAACTATATAGGAGCAATTTCAATGGTTTTTTAAATGCTAATTCCTAACTATATAAGGACTGAAACCTATGATTTTTTCAGTGAATTTCAAAGGTTTTTTATATGCTAATTCCTAGTTATATAAGGCCTGAAACCTATAGTTTTTTTCTGTGAATTTGCAAGGTTTTTTTAATGCTAATTCCTAACTATATAAGGCCTGAAACCTATGTTTTTTTCAGTGAATTCGCCAGTTTTTTTAAATGCTAATTTTATTAGTGGATAACGTTTAAATATGTTAATATCCTTGTAAGACCACCTGAGCAGCCCTAGGGGGTCAGGTTCTTACTACCCTGCCCCCTTTTTGCATTCTACACGTATGTGTTTTTCTGCTTCTTTTGTGCTTTGGTCTACCTAGCACAAGATGAATGCCAACACTTCCTGGTTAGAAGTATTGACAGCCAATGAGCATGCTGCTTTCCTGTGAAAGGCATGCTAAGTAGAACCAAGGCACAAGAAAGCAGTGAAACAAAGGTGCAAAACACGCAAAGGGGGCAGGGTAGAAGCCCCCTGACCCCCTAGGCCCACTCAGGGGGTTCCACAAGGACCCCCCAGGCCCAAAAATATTTTTGTTTCTGGTTTTCCCAGTGGTGCGCTCAGGGTACGAGTACCTGTAAGCGTACATGGGAACGCACCCAGCGCTTACCCCGTGAAAATTTCAACAAAAAACCTAGGGGGTCAGGGGGTGTCTACCCTGCCCCCTTATAATCATTTCCCCCTTTTTATTTTTCACCTTTTGTGTCTCGATTCTACCAAGACACAAGATGGCGGACTCTCCAGACTGTTTAGAATGTTGACAGACACCCGAGAGCCAATCAGCTTTGCGCTCGCGCACTTCCGTGGCGCACCGGGAGCGCTCCCCAATACGCGTACCCGTAAGTGCTAGAATCTACTGAGACTGAGGTGGCAGCTGCGGTCTCTAAAGTTGGCTCATATGATGTTCAGATGACCAATATCCAGTCCAATTTGGAAGAAATGGAAAATAGACTTCGTAGGAACAACCTTCGCGTGTTGGAAATTGCGGAGAGAAATGAAGGGTCTGACATTAAAGCATATATAATCAAGCTTTTCACACAGGCATTCCCCGAGCTTAATGGATGGAATTAGTCCACTGAAGTTCAAAGAGTCAACCGTATCCATTTTACCCTGAAAGGGAATACTAAGGAGGGGGCCTACCCAAGAGCAGTACTGATCTATATTGGAAACTTTATCCTACGGCAAGCTATATCAGACCTGGCAAAACCAACCGCGAAAAGAAATGTTGAAGGAATATCATTCTTTGTTAGGTCAGATTTCTGCCACACTACGGTAGGGAGGCGATGGCGGTTGAGAGGGATGATAAAGCCCTGTCAGGATAAGAACTTGCAGGCCTTTCTGCTAAACCCTGCACAGTTGAAGATTATAAATCAGGGCAAGACTCTATTTTTCTCCTCAGAGATTAAGGTGCACGAATATTTGGACTCATTGTGACTATTCATTGCTAATGTCTGATATATATGGCAGTTGCTAGTTGAATTTAGCGGCAGCAGCATATGTTTGCGAAATTCTGGATATTCTTGATATTCTGTGTTATTTCTTTTCTTCTTATTTTGGATCTCTTCAATTGTCAATGGTTTAAGAGTTGAGTAGATTTGCTTTGGGCTCCACAATTTGGGTAGATAATTGTATTCAATGATAAGCGTCCTCACTGTAATCACTGCATTCCATCCCCAAAACAGACAAGGTCTGTGTGCCTCACGAAGAGGGGAGAGCAGGGGGGGTGGGTAGGGGGGGTCTGGGTGTTGAAGGCAAAAGGGGAGGAGGGTGGCACGAGGGTTGGGCTTGGGGGGTGAATGGATGGAAACAGGGAGAAAAAGGGAAGTGGTACAATTCAGGACAAAGATCTGATCAGAAGGACAATTACATGGTAAAGGATTTAAGTGTTGTGATACAAATACAAGTAAATGACAAGCATTAGAATATGCACTATTAATGCGGGAGGCTTGAACGATTGGAGGAAGAGGCAGAGACTGGCATGTTTAATAAGGCATGAAAGATTAGATATCGTCTGTATACAAGAGACCCATCTTCCATGGTCAAAACGTAACCAACTTTGTATGAGTGGCTTTGAATTAGCTGTTTGTTCTACACAGACGTCCACAATTCGGGGTGTAGCTATATTAATTCGTGGCTCCCTTTGTAAAGTAAAAAATGTGAAAGCAGATAGTAATGGGAGATGGGCAGTTGCTGAATTAGATCTGGGCTTTACGCTATATGTAACGTATGGTTCAAATCAGGATGAGCCCGAAATATTTGATTTCCTAGAAACTGAACTAGTGGGGTGGTCTACCCCGCTGAAAATAGCTGGGGATCTTAATATTTCGGCGGACTGGGCCGGTTCTGCACCCTATGTGGGCCGCAAACCCAAGGTTTTTCAATCTATTCAATCATTATTAGGTTACCATGGGATGCATGATGTTTGGGGGTCAAAATATCCTTTGGATTATGGATTTATATATTTTTAGTATCCAGCACAAAGATATACAAAGCTGGATTATTTCTTAATCTCATCCTCCAAATTACCCAAAGTAGACATCACTAAACTTCCTAAAGTGGTCTCTGACCATAATCCCCTAGTTTTAACGTACAATTTAGGTCAGAGGAAAAGAAAAATTAATTCCTGGTCCTTCGAGAAAAAGCTACTCAGTGACATTAGATTCACAGATCATCTGAAAAAATGGGTGACACAATTTATTGCAGCTAACAGGTATAGCACCTCTAGAAATATCGTTTGGGAAGCCTTTAAGGCGGCGCTGAGGGGCGAAACCATCAGTTGTTCAACAAGATTGAGGAGTGAAGATAGGAGTAAGATCGAGGCTTTAATCACTGAATTAGTAAAAGCAGAAAAGCAACATATGAAAGATATAGCAATAGGGACAAATATTGCTGTAAGTCAGGAAGCGCTACTGGTAATTAAAGCTGCACTCCAGAAAGAGGTAACTATAAAAGCCATAGGAGAATACCAGTCGAATAGGGTCAAAAGATATGAGACTGGGTAGCAGGCAGGGAGAGCGCTAGCTCTCAGGATAAGGCAGGAAAAAGCGAGGAATACCATTGTCTGTATCGAAGAGGATGAGGTCAGGTTTACAGAAAGTAAGGATATTTTAAGAGTATTCGAAAAATTCTATCAGCAGCTTTATGAGCAGGAAGAACCTAGTAAAAAACCTAGGGAAGGACTACAAGATCGTGGTCCCTTATTAGAGGAGTCAGCTAAAAAAGAACTTGACGAGGAAATTACACAAGCATAGGTAACATCAGCATTGAGGGAAATAGCTTTGGGGAAGGCATCAGGTCCCGGTGGGATTCCCCTCGAAGTATACAAAACTATAGAAGCTGAAATTACCCCGCTCTTGGTGGATCTGTTTAACGGGGTCATGTGTTCGGGATTAACACCTGGCTCTTGGAAAGAGACAAACATTGCAATTTTTTCATAAAAAGGGGAAACCAGTTGAAATGGCAGGATCCTATCGCCCCATATCATTTATCAATTCTGATACAAAGCTGTACTCAAAAATTCTGGCAAAGAGGTTGGGCAGGGTCATTGGTAGTCTCGTATCCCCGTGGCAGCATGGGTTTGTCCCCGGCCGGGGTACAACTAACCACACATGTAGGGCAATATAATTGTTTGATGCCCAGGCTGCTGCGAGAGGGGAGATGTTTTTAGAACTAACAAAGGTCCTAAGCTTTTGACAAATATAACATATAATAACAGACACAGACTTATAATAAAGACTATGTATCTTCTCTCCAACGTCCAGCCGGACAAGGAGATTTTTATTTTGAAAATTTGGTGAGCATATACGATTTTAGAAAGTGGAACAAGCCACAATTAACTGGGCACAAGCCTGTACCAAGTCGTAGGAAAGGAGAAGACAATACATTGGAGAGGAAGAGGATAGAGTAGCAGGCAAACAAGGTGGAGAAAGGCGGTGGCTTATAGTACAATGAAATTTTCATAAGCTCAAAGCCCACAGTAGCTGCAACACATAATACAAAATTGAAAAAGGAAGCAGAACTGCACAAACTGTCAAGGGGAGATGGCCATGATCCTGCTTGACTCAGAGAAGGCTTTTGATCGTGTGGATTGGAGCTTTCTCTGGGCCATCTTAGCGGCTAGGGGATTTGGTTCCAATATAATAGGAGCCCTTAAATCTATGTATGTAGAGCCGGTAGCTAGGGTGACTGCCATGAGCGAGAAATCAGGGGTGATTCATATAAAGAGGGGGACCCGTCAGGGGTGTCCCTGTTCCCCTATTCTATTCGCTTTGTATATTGACCCCCTCATCCAGGGTATCCTTGACAGCCCAGAGATAACTCCAGTAATCTGCAATGGTTCGTCAAATAAAATACTGGCTTATGCTGATGACCTTGCGGTTATAACAAACAATCCGAAACAAACCCTCCCCGTATTGATTCAGATGGCAAAATTGTTTGGGGAGGAGTCAGGATACCTACTAAATGAATCAAAAACACAAGTCATTTGCACCCAAAATATTATCAAAACTGATTATAGATTTGTCGATTCTGCCATGTATTTAGGGGTCAAAATTAATGCTAATGTGGGAACATTTGTTAATGAGAACTATTTGCGCTTATTAAGAATATCGGGAGGGAATTGAAAAGAATTGATGTATTACATCTCTCGCTAGTAGGTAGGGTGAATGCAGTAAAAATGTTGATGTTCCCTAGAGTACTGTATCTATTCCGCGCCATTCCACTATTAATAGATGACAAGGTTATGAAACATCTTGAATCCATGTTTATGAGATTTGTTTGGCAATACGGAAGGGTAAGGCACTCTACAAACTTAATGTCACTACCTAGAGAAAGGGGCAGGATGGCACTTCAGAACTTAAGATTATACCACGGGGCCTGTCTTTTATCTCAAATGACCACCCTATTTCATTCCGAACCTTTACCCTTACCTGAAACAGTATCTGGGTCTGTAGATGAGCAACCTTCTCCTCAGATTTACAAGATGTTATTGGGTGATAAGGTGACAGACCTATTTCAGTGTGAATTAGAGCGAAGCTTCTATAAAAAAACGATATTGAAGACACTGTATGGGGCATGGCAGGCATGGAAAGCCACCATGAACATTTTTTATATCCCGAAAGTAAACTCCTATGTACATCTGTATAATTCGTCTCTCTTTCCCCATCTAAAAAACGATAGTAACTTGCTGATTTGGAAAAGGATGGGAATTAAATCTTTGGGAGATATTTTGGAAGGAGGCGAAATCCTGGGGTTTGAAATATTGCAGGAAAGATTCGGCATTCCAGCCAATTATTGGCTAATATACGGCCAAGTCACCCGTACGATTAGGTCAGTAAAGCCACGGATTTCAGTGACAACAGACTTCCCTATGATTAAGATATTAAACAGAGGCTGTAGGAAGATCAAGATTATATACAATTGTATATTGGAGCGAATTCAGGATGATATTGAGAAGGTTGAGTCGAATTGGGCTTTAAAACTGGGAGATCCCGATGTCGATTTAGATTTTGCTGTCTCTTTAAATAAAAAGATATTCCGGGCATCAAATCTTCGCGCGCAACATTATAAGACCATTTTTAATTTATATCACACACCAGCGAAGATATATGCCTGGGGTATAAGTGAAAATGATAACTGTCCCAGATGTAACAAAAATCAGGCTGACATCATACATATGTTTTCTTCTTGTAAACGGTTAGCTATTGTTAAAAATGAGATAATGAAATTTCTGGAGTGGCTGCTAGGTCATTCCATCGACCTATCCCCTACCTTAATGCTCTTTGGTATAGATTCCAAGCTGGGTCTGAGGGAAGACGAAAGAGATCTAGTGTTTTTATCTGTCGCGGTACTTCGAATTTGAATCTCCTCCGCATGGAAGGATTTGAATCCCCCATCCTACCAGATGTGAATCATGCCTCTATGAATATAGAGGCAAAAGGGAGCGTCTGAAGGGCGCGCGCCTGTGGGCTCCTGTAACAAACTGGAGAGCTTATAGAAGTCGTTAAAAGGCACCCTCTTTTAAGTACCCGAAATTGTTTTCCCTCTTGTAAATTATTTCCCTCCTGCTATTAAGTTTAACTGAAAAAATGTTTGTAAATATATCAATTGTATGACTTATGCTTTTTATCTTGTATGTATTAACTTATGGATTTGTCCTTATATGTACCATTTTTCCCAATAAAAAAAAAAAATGGAAGCGCATATAGATATATATGTGTTTTTGAACCTAATTTTCATAAAAACCACTGGAGCAATTTTCACCAAATATAGACAAGGCATTTCTGTGTACCAACCCCTACAATTTAGCAAAGTTTGGTGCAATTCCGTTCAGCGGTTCAGGCTGTAGCCTTGTATATTCGCCCTATGGAAATTAACATGGGGAAAACACTTTTTGGTACCCTCCTTTTTTCTTGGCCCCCGCATGACGAATCCCCCTGAAACTTCCAGGGAAGGAGCGGAGCGGAGCTGGCCTAAATTTTTGAAAATTATACGCAAATTCCTCAACCGGCGCCAAAGTTATTCCCAATAGAATATTGCGGATTTCCTATGGTAGCTAGGTCCTAACTATATATACCTATACCAGTAAGTAATATTTGCAAAAAATAACAAACAATGGACGAAATGCTGAATAATGTCAAACACTCAACCCCAGTACAGATATCTGGGCCTAACTCCATCATTTTTTTTGCTCACCACGCCATTCCAGTATGGACAGCACCATATGCAAATCAGTCCTTGACCACACTTGAACAGTCCAGCCTGAACTGCCAGGCCAGCTCCTCCCCAGACAGGAAAGAAGCATCCGAGGACTAGTTCTCGGGTGTTATTCCTCATCAGCCAGGATAGTTTGACCAGCAAGGTGAACATAGGACCAAGATCTGGGCATACCTGTCCCACTTAGGGCTACAAGTGCAAAAATAGCAAATCATGGATGCAATGTTGAACAATGTCAAACACTCACGCCCAGATAGAGATCTGGTCCTAAATCCATTGTTGTTTTGCTCACCACGCCATTCGAGGTTGGACCCATCCATATACAAATCAGTCTTGACACTGCCCCATGGAAACAGTCCAATCTGAACGGCCAGGCCAGGCCCTCCCCTGACTGTAAAATAGCATCATAGGACCCGTTTTGGGGTATCACCTCTCTTCAGCCAGGATAGCTTGACTCCAGTGGCATAGTGAGCATGGTATCCATGTCTGGGCAACAAGTGCAAAAAGAACAAATGGTGGTTGAAATGCTGGACAAAACAAAACATTCATCCCTAGTACAGAGACTCGGGCCTAAATCCATAGTTTGTTTGCTCACCACGCCATTCCAGTTAGGACCCAGCCATATGCAAATCAGCCGTAACCCTGCTCCCTATTGGAACAGTCCTGTCCAACCTACCAGGCCAGGTCCTCCCCGGACCGGGAACATGCATCCTAGGACCTGTTTCGGGGTATTACCACTCATCAGCCAGGATAGCAATGGCAAGGCATGAGAGATGTAATATGTGAGGTCTTAAGCAGTGTATTGCAGAGCCGTAATTTTTAGTTAGCTCAGGTAACTATAACTGCAGAATTTCTATGGATTTGTGCGTGTGAAATCTGAGTCTAACTATAACTTCTCTTTACCATTTGTCTTTTCAGTGAATTACAAAGGTTTTTCAAATTTTTAGTTTTTTTAATACTAAGTGTATTACAATTTATTTGGATTGGTAATTCAGTTTTTTTAACTGTAGACAGCGCTTGCTCAGTCACTTAGTGACCTGTTGTATATGCTTTGTGGGGTTCAACTGTGCTTCCCTTGCTCACTTTTCCACTGGATTCAAGCAAGCCGGGCTGAAGACGACTGGAATGCCAGAAACCGGACCTCGGAAGCTTGTTTCCGGTCCAGGGAAGACATGGCTTGGCAGTTCGGGCCGGACTGTTCCCATGAGGCACAGGGTCAGACTGATTTGCATATAGCCGTGTATGAACTGGGGTGGCAGAGTGGGCTAAAAAACAGTGATGGATTAAACCCAGATCTTTTGACTGGGTGTGAGTATTTGATTGATTCAGATGCTCCGTCCATCACCACCCCCTTTTGTACCGCTTGTGGCCACCATAAGTGTGGCAGGGTATGCTCAGACGTGAGTCCCATGCGCACTTTGCCACTGGATTCAAGCAAGTTGGGCTGAAGACGGCTGGAATGCCAGAAACCGGTCCTCGGAAGCTTGTTTCCGGTCCAGGGCAGACATGGCTTGACAGTTCGGGCTGGACTATTCCCATGAGGCACAGGGTCAGACTGATTTGCATAAAGCATGTCTGAACTGGGGTGGCAGAGTGGGCTAAAGAACAGTGATGGATTAAACCCAGATCTTTTGACTGGGTGTGAGTGTTTGATTGATTCAGATGCTCCGTCCATTACCACCCCCTTTTGTACCGCTTTTGGCCGCCATAAGTGTGGCAGGGTATGCTCAGACGTGAGTCCCTTGCTCACTTTGCCACTGGATTCAAGCAAGCCGGGCTGAAGACGGCTGGAATGCCAGAAACCGGTCCTTGGAAGCTTGTTTCCGGTCCAGGGAAGACATGGCTTGGCAGTTCAGGCTGGACTGTTCCCATGAGGCTTAGGGTCAGACTGATTTGCATATAGCCATGTCTGAACTGGGGTGGCAGAGTGGGCTAAAGAACAGTGATGGATTAAACCCAGATCTTTTGACTGGGTGGGATTGTTTGATTGATTCAGATGCTCTGTCCATCACCACCCCCTTTTGTACCCATTTTGGCCGCCATAAGTGAGGCAGGGTATGCTCAGACTTGAGTCCCTTGCTCACTTTGCCACTGGATTCAAGCAAGCTGGGCTGAAGACGGCTGAAATGCCAGAAACCGGTCCTCGGAAGCTTGTTTCCGGTCCAGGGAAGACATGGCTTGACAGTTCGGGCTGGACTGTTCCCATGAGGCACAGGGTCAGACTGATTTGCATATAGCCATGTCTGAACTGGGGTGGCAGAGTGGGCTAAAGAACAGTGATGGATTAAACCCAGATCTTTTGACTGGGTGTGAGTGTTTGATTGATTCAGATGCTCCGTCCATCACCACCCCCTTTTGTGTGCATGTGCTCACCTGGGTTTGAATTTTACAGCACAGGCTCATATGTGTTTGTTGCCCAATTCGCAATGTGAAAAGATTCCTAATCAAATGACTTTTTTGTGTTTTCGACATTGACACCGGGCTGTGCTTGGGACTTTGGAAACATTTGTTGTAACAGGAACTGAACTCAAGTGTTAACCCTACACGATTTTGGTGCTCTGAACAGATTAGTTTTTTCATTTTTGAGGGAAAGTATTTAGGAAGTGGGAGGCAGATTTAGAGCAAAGTGCACACTCTTCATCTTCGGGATTAACTCCTTTGTACCCTTCCTCTTTTGAGTGGAAAGTAAGCTGCAGGTTTGTAGTGCAACAATACACAATGTTTGGCATCTTCTATCCTCAGCGCAAGCAATGCGTGTTGCCTCTTCTTGTTTTTCATTCCAAAAGGGGCACAGACTTCAGGTTTAAATGGCATGTCTTGGGAAATTTAATGCAAAAAGTGGGGAAATGATTCCAAATGTAAGTTGTTTACATTTATGCCTATGAAAAAATTGAAATGTAAATGTTGAATATGATCATAACACCAGAGTATAATTGTTATCAGCACTCCTTTTTCTTGGTTAACATTTTTTTCTGCATGCTGGATTCAAGTGACTATGCTTCAATTTGTGATATGTCTGTAGATTACTGCACTCTCTTTTTGTTTTGTTTTTTTAACTGGAAAACCTAACAAACTGAAGACACAAGTGGTAGTTAGAAAGGTAGTTTGTTTCGACTTTAGAAGCAGGACATTTAACCTTTTTTGTGTGTTTCAACTTGGTTGTTCTGCTTGTATGCCTTAATGCTAACTTTTCTAATGGTCTTTCGTATGTGATCTTCCCTATCATACTTTCCATAAACTATGAAATTTCGACCTGTGTCCATCATTCTTATTGAGAATGTCACAGCCTTATTTTTATGAGTGATCTTAAATGTATTAGAGACGGGACAACATCGAACGTCCAATTAGGGACTACACCGCTCCTGGTCTGAGCCTTTGTTGTGCCTTTGGTAGGGTAAAGAGAGATAGATGTGAGTGGTGAGACAAACAGGAAATCAGAACATGAAGAAATCAATCATACTTCGAACGTGCTATTTTTCTGTAACTGATGGTAGATCAGTGATACGTTTTGTACATTTTATAAAACACTTTAGAAAACTGATTCAAAACCTTATAGGTCAGTATTTGATATAGTCTTGGATGATATAACTGGAAAACCTAGCAAACTGAAGGCCCATGTGGTAGTTAGAAAAGTAGTTTCACTTTAAAAGCAGGACATTTAATGTTTTTTGTTTGTTTGATGTTAGATATGGTACTTTTAATGAATGGGTGGACTTTTGAGTAAGGGAGAGACACGCTCATAAGCACTCACCGAGTGTTTTGCAGAGAGCTGCTGAGCTGGCCTCCAAGGGGATGTGAGAAGTGGTTGGCCTTACACTTTATATCAAATGTGATTTATTGTTCATTAGGAGCACATTAGACCTATCAGGCAAAGACACTTACTTTGTGCAGCGGTCTGCCAGGGAGGCGATTGTCACCACCTGTGAATGTGAATGTGAATGTGAATGGGTTCTCATATAGTGCCAAGGAGTATCTTGGCGCTTCGACTCCTAGTTGTCAAGTAATGCTGTGAGGTAATGATGGTGAGTAGTTGGACATAGAGAAGATCATAGCAGTGCTTTGTACCCTGATTCTGACAAATGGTAGATCCAGGTTTTTAGAGCTTTTCTAAAGCTGAGTTCCGTTGTACTTTGACGCAGAGACAAAGGGAGGTTGTTCCAAGCCTTTGCTCCGATGACTGCAAGGGATTTCCCTCCCTTGGTCAGTAGCCTAAATCTAGGGACGTGAAGTAGATTAGTGGTGGATGACCTAAGGGTTCGTTTCGGCTGATAGGATTTAAAGTATTTCCTCAAGTACGGCGGGCCTAGTTGGTAGTAGGCTCTGTGATGATGGTAAGTACTTTAAAAAGGATGCGCTTATGCACCAGAAGCCAATGCAGTGTATCCAGTGCTGCCGATGCTGAGGACTTTCTGGGCAGTTTCAGGACAAGCCTGGCTGCTGCATGCTGGACCATTTGCAGTCTGTGCAGGGCCGATTTATTCAGCCCTGCATACAGGCTGTTACAATAGTCCAGTCTGGAAATTATGAGCGCTACAGCCACTGTCCGCCTGGCACTCAAAGGGAGAAAATCAAAGAATTTCCTGAGGCTTTTAATGGTTCTAAAGCAGGCCCCTTCTGCTTCTTTGGCTTGTAGATTGAAAGACAAGGTGTTGTTGAACTTGATACCCAAGTTATGAACAGCATTAGTTGTCTTGGGGGGGGGCTTCCACCATTTCCGGCCACCAGTCCTTTGGTGAAAAACAGTTGTTAAGGCCAAAAGGGACGATCTCCGTTTTTGCTGAATTACATTTCAGATGATTTTGGGTCATCCACTCAAATGTTGCTGATAAACACTCTTTCAGAGTTTGTTCAGCATTAGTTTGGTTCTTGTCAAGGGTCAGCACAAGTTGGGTGTCATCGGCATAGGCAATTGTACTGATGTTAAAGGTGGAGATAAGTTCCAGCAGGGGTACCATATAAAGATTGAAAAGGGTTGGGCTCAGGCTTGAGCCCTGCGGCACACCAGATGTCAGGAACTTCTCCTCAGAAAGAAAATTGCCTAGCATGACAACCTGCCGTCTCTGCTCCAGGTAGTTCTTAAGCCATTCGAACATGGTTCCTGCTATGCCAGCTTTAGTCAGGCGATGTAAAAGGATAGCATGGGACATAGTGTCGAAGGCCGCAGATAGGTCTAGTAGGATCAGGACAGCCATTTTGCCCTGATCTAAGGCTGCACAAATGGTTTCAGCTGAAGATAGTAGAGCTGACTCGGTGGAATGGTGAGCCCTGAAACCAGCTTGGCACAGATGTAATATATTGTTGCTTTCTATGTGAGCCATCAGTTGTTTGTTGACAAGGGATTCGGTGATTTTACATACTGCAGGGAGAAGGGAGATGGGGCGCAAGTTGGATAATGTCGTTGGGTCAGATATTAATTTTTTCTGTAGTGGTCTGACAGCGGCCAGTTTCCATTGCGGAGGAATATCCCTTGATTGCAGGGACGCATTAATGATGGAATTAATGCAGGGGTTAACCTCCTGTATTATAGTTCTCAGGAGCGTTGGGGGACACGGGTCAAACGGGGCACCAGATTTTGTGGCCAATATCCTTTGGTGAGATTCTTCCAAACTAATATGGCTAAACTTTGTCCACCTTAGATGGGCTAAATTTATGCCGGAATTTGCCTCAGAGTCTTTTAAGTCTGGTTGAGGGAAATCTTTAGTCAGAGTGTCAATTTTTTGGGCAAAGTAGTTGGTGATGTCATTGCACAGTGTCTGGAATGGTGTAATTTCTCGTGATAGAGCTTTAGGTTTGGTGAAACTGTTGACTATTTTAAAGATGTCCTTATGTTTATTTTTTGATGCTTCGATGCAGGAGGTAAAATAGGTTTTCTTTGCGTTTTTGATCATTGCATGATAGAGTCTCCTGGCCTTTTTATAGTCATCTTTCGCTCCATTCTCATAAGTCTGGCGCCATTTACGTTCTAAGTGTCTAACACCGACTAGATGTTCTTTAAGTTTGTCGGAAAACCAAGGGGCAGACTGTCTTTTTTCGTTCATAGTGCCTTTGGTACCTGGGTTCCTGATCTTATTGACAATATTGGCCATCCATCCCTCGAATTTTTGATTATCTTCTAGAGTATCCCCTGATAAGATAGGTTTGCTCTCTTTGGTTCATTTGTCGAGGTTAGGGTGTTCCAAAATTTTTCCCCAGCAGGGGAGATTTGTCCCTTTTTTACCGCCACCTTTGTGTTTGATCTGTTTCCCTTCAAGGGGATGGAAAAGTCAATAAAATGATGATCCGTCCAGATTTGGGGCTTAGGGGGTTTAACTAGTATGTTAGTTAAATTCGAACATATGCAGTCGAGGGTGTGCCCTGCATTATGTGTAGCAGCAAGCATTTGAAGTTTTAGCCCTATAACCTGTAGCGTTTCTTTAAAGCTTGAAGCATGACTATCAGTGGAATCGTCAAGGTGGAGATTGAGATCTCCCAACAGGGTAAAATTAGCGTATCTGAGAGTCAGGTCGCCTAACACCTCTCCCACGTCTTCAAGAAACTGGATGGGATGTCCAGGAGGGTGATATATCAGTATCCCTGCAAAAGTAAAATTGTCTAGAACTTGTATGCAAAAGCTTAGGCTCTCAGCGCCTCTTATATCAGGTGGTTCTTTCATAGTGCACTTTATGGTGTCCCTGTGAATAATAGCTAGTCCGTCCCCACGCTGTCCAATGCGATCTTGCCTGCATATAGAGAAACCCAAGGGAAGGGCGTGAACTATATCAGGGTTTGACCACTCGCGGAGCCAGGTTTCAGTAATGAAAAGGCAATCCAGATCATTTTCCGTGATAAGGTCGAATATGTGTAAAGAGTTCTTGACCATTGATCGTGCGTTAATTAGGCCACATCTTAGATTATTCGGGCTTTCTTCCTCGGTGGCAATGTGATATGGTTCTAATATATTTTTACATGCATGGCAGCAGATAGGACTCACCCATTTATCTACGTTCAAGGAGTGAGTGCATCCATAATATGCATAATGATTTAATGCTACAATATCCAGTTTGGATAAGTTGGTCACGTGGGTGTCCTGTATGGCCCCTAGACCGTTCTCCAGCCCGTCCTCAGCGCGGACGGGCGCAGACGGGCTGGACTCTGGCGTGACTCCGGTGCTGATCCGCGTGCGTCCGCTGCACGGGGCATGCCGTGGTTCCTTATGTAGGGTAGACTGGAGCGCTACCAATTGCAGCCGTCCCCCCACCCAAGATGCCTGCTCTCTGCAATCTCCGTTCGGGCCTCGGTCCTCAGCCCTAAGATCGGCTGTGACCGTCCGAGCTGCCAGCGAGGGGAAAGGAGCAGCCAAAACAGATGGTGAGTGCTCAGGGAGGTGAAATCGGGTTTTTAAAAGTTTTAAAAAGTTGCCGCAAAATAATGAGATAGAAACTGCAACCTACACTATTAATCAGCTAGGTACACAGTACACAGTTGTTGGATCACTGTTGACCGCTAACTACCTCCCAGCTTCCGCCTCAGGAGGGTTCCACATTAACTTAGTCGACAGTGCAGGAATCTCGCGTCTGCTTCCAATGTGGCTCCTCATGTAGGGTAGACTGGAGCGCTACCAATTGCAGCCGTCCCTCCACCCAAGATGTCTGCTCTCGGCAATCTCCGTTCGGGTCTCGGTCCTCAGCCCTAAAATCGGCTGTGACCGTCCGAGCTGCCAGCGAGGGGAAAGGAGCAGCCAAAAAAAATGGTGAGTGCTCAGGGAGGAGCAGGGAGGTGAAATCGGGTTTTTAAAGGTTTTAAAAAGTCGCCGCAAAATAATGAGATAGAAACTGCAACCTACGCTATTAATCAGCCAGGTACACAGTATACAGTTGTTGGATCACTGTTGACCGCTAACTACCTCCCGGCTTCCGCCTCAGGAGGGGTCCACATTAACTTACTCGACAGTGCAGGAACCTGTCACTTCCCGATCCTGAGAATATTAACCAGATCTAGCGATCAGGCACAAAGATAGAACCCTTAACCTAAAAAAAATGACATAACCCCCTGTTAATATAAAAATATCGACAAAATGTCAAAAATAGAGGCTTTGTATGTCAGGAAACACTAGAGAAACACAGGGGATCGGCTCTTGTTGATGGACAGCAGGGAGTGTGCTACCTGCTGAAAACAACAACTATGTGACAAAAGCAAACAACATCAGGGATGCTCTGTGAGTTGCTAGTTCAATGCATGGGATGGGCGCAATCTGTGGGAGGATATGGAATAAATTGTTTCTCTGAATGTTAATTTGACAGGGATTTTAGAGGCTTGGATCATAAGTAAATCTCAAATTATACAAATAAAGGCATGCAGTGCTGCAAAACCTTGCTGAGCTGGTAAATCAGCAATTGGTTTGTTTTTGGTGTAAAATTGATTTTGTGCTCAATCTTTATGTACCTGTGTCCCTTCTTGGTTGCTTTCTCACACACTCCTTCTGCTCCTCTGTCTAAAATGTATTCAGCACTTCGTACACTTCGTGCCTCTCTAGCTTCCTTTCTAATTATTCTGTTCAGCTCTCATCCTATCTATTACTGTGCCACATAATTCCACTACACAAATTAACTACACACCAAACAATTCCACAACTAACAATTCCAATACAACCCACATAATTTGACTCCGCACCACATACATCCACTCTACTCCAAACCAAAACACAAGGGGAAAAATCCTTGTCATTAACAACGCCAATAGTTCTAACTTCCCCAAAGGTGAGACACATTTCATTGGAAATTCTTCTTTATGAATGTACTTTATATATGTTTAAAAGCATAAAAACCAAATGTACTTATAGTATACTTTATTACGTTTTTTTATTGTGATTGTACACATTTTTTTTCTAATTATTTTTTGGGGACGGCTGTACCTTTGATAGAGCATGGGTTCACCTGCCCAGAATTTTACCATACTCACCTGGGCCCATAAACACATCCACACTTTGAACATGTAAACCTATGCTATACGAGTGATTTAATTTAACCTGTTAGGACCTATACCTTGACTTACCAATCCTTGTCACCGGTACCTAGAGTTCTGAGGGATCAAGGGAGTTAGCAAGAAAATAAGTAGTAAATAAACATTTGCAGTCATAAAATAACCCCAGACTCGGGAAAGATTTAAACGCTTTACCTACATAATTTCTTTAAATATCAGTGCCCATACTAAATTAATCAGAGCTTTATCAATTAGAAAGAATATAATCAAAGCAAGATAATGTGAGAGTATCATGAAACTTTCTTTAAGCATTGAATTATAGGAAGGGTAAGAAAAGGGAAATAGCTAAATGACATACCCATGCAACTTTTATATTGACCTAGAATGGTGTGAGGACCATCCCTGGCCATGGGCTGGGATAAAGGACAGGACCCCCAATAGTGTAGGTGCCAACAGGATAGAACCGGCACCCACAGCTAAAGTGCAAAGCCAGCGTCACACCCCTCTCTGCAGCTAACAGTCGGACCCCGATTGGGTTAGCGAATCTTCTCCCTCAGGAACACCGATTGGGTCATCAATCTCCTTCCCAGAACCCCGATTGGGTTATCGAATCTTCTGACAGAGTGCTCCGCCAGCACCTCTGCTCCCGAATCTTCTGACAGAGTGCTCCGCTAGCACCTCTGCTCTCAATCGCCTATTGTGTGCGTTGGGTCGGTGACAGGTCAGCTATTTGGACAAGTCGGACAATCTAACTAGCTAAGCTTACCTTAGTTATACCATTTTCGAAGGCAGTGTACCACCCCCCAATGTTGCAAATGTGTACATTCCCTCAATTTGATTGGTAAAAAGACGAGGAGAGGTCATCACACCATACCAGTTATGAGGTCATGCTCTTCAATATTGAGATCAATGTTCCCCCCCAATATTTTATTTTCCCATGCACTTTTATTCCACCCGACAGTGAATGTATCAATAAGAATTACAATGTAATATAACAATTTGTTCGGCTTCCTTCCAAAGGGTCAGAAGTTAGTGTTCCCATGAGCATCTTCTAGCAAGTCCGGAGTGGGCAGAAATTCAATGCCATGGCTTTTAGACTCGGGTGAATTTGGCGCATGCCTAGTTTCAGGACTCAAGATGGAGCAACATTGTTCTTGATTGGGCGGAACACGAGCTAATAGCAAAGTCAAAGAAAAACAATTTTAGAACAAAAAATAAATGAATGCACTGTATACCACTTACCTCTACTCTATTCCCATTACTTTATTTTAATTACAGCATTAGAGGTTATGCAGAACGAACGACTTAGTAAATACAGCAATGCAAGCATTTAGCGCATGAGAACATAGAGCAGCCATCTTTAGCTCTAGTGCGCAGAAGCAAAGTTTTCCGACCAAAGCAGAAACTACCTCATGTCACGTGAGTTTGACAGACGCATGCACAGAAAAGTTCCCGTGTTGTGGTGGCCATTTTGGTTTAATCGAGTTACGGTTTGTAAAAGCACATATGCAAGCTTCCCCAGCATACTAGAAATGCTGTATTTGGCATTGTTAATAAGACAAAACATGTTAGTTAATACATTACTTATTTATTTTGAGAGGGTTGAGTCCAAGCAAGCCATTTTACGTGCGAAACCTTGCTCCATCACCTTCGCTGGTCTATTAATATAAATCAACTACTACTCCATGGGTTTTGATCTCCATGTAGTGATCGGAATGAATCTACAAATCTAAATCCATGGACTCGCTGAAAAATAAAAAAACTTCAGATATGTACACCCCTCCATTTCCATTAATGAGATCAGAGTGAACATGTTTACAGGTGGATATATATACCACCATATATGTGTTTTTCAACAAAGTTGCCCATTTGACGACTTTTGCAAATCCACGATTATACACGCTGGATTTGCAAATTCACACAAAACCTCACCCAGTCCTTGTGTTTTGATTGGATATATGAGGGCCCCATACATGCACATGGAAAACCACACCCAACACCAGTTACTTCTCCTACGAAGATTCTAGAAGGAGTACTGAGAACCATTGGTGCTCTGCTTTTGCACATAAAGTCATAAAGTATTTTATTTGCACAATTAATTAAAAACGTTGCAACTCACACAGAACAAGGTTAAAAACACTGTGCATATTTTGCTTCAGCTGGTAGGGCAAAGATTCTTGGAGATCATCTTCTTTTAATAGAGAATTAATCTCAGATATGAATTTTACAAAACGGGCAGCCATCTGAGCTTAGTCACCCCTCATGCACTCCTCTAGAGCTTCTTGACATGTCCAGATGTTCAGGCTCCGCTAAATTGGATGCAGCAAAAAATTTCATAATGGCAATAAGTTTCTGCAGGTGCACAGGATGTGAATTAAGTTTTCTTCCCCGCTTTTACAAGAAACGGCAGTGTGTGGGCACATCTCTCTTGACTCTCCGGCCCTACTTTTACGCCCTCAGTGGGATTAGGCCAAAACGTAACCTCATTAGATGGTGTTTCACTCGTGGTTTGATGAATGATGACAAATAGTGTGGGTGGGCTTTAGGGCCATAGAGTTTTGACGCCCAATTGCCATGGGAGAGATTCTTCACAGTTAGGGCATCATGTTTGAGTGACAAGATCTTTGCTTGTTTGGTCAGGATTTTGTTATCGGCCCTATGGACAGCGAACTTGTCCATATATCTTGAGCCTCTAATGCGTCCGGGTAGAATGTTAAAAATTGGTTCCAGGGAGTGCTAGGGTTGTTTAACAGAGACCATATGCAGCTCTTTAATGTCAAATCACGAGCCTTTTTTGTTTTTAAACAATAGGAAATAAATCTTGCTTTCATTACCCAATGTTGGGATGGCAAAGAGAACTGCATGCGTATTTGGGCATGAGAGGTCGTGTTGGGTAGATGGAACACTCTAGGAAAGCACATTGACTGGGCTCTATCAAGCCAGGTGAGCATTTTGTCTTTAAAGGTTATGGTGCCAAAAGCTACTGTCGGCAAATATGTGGCACCTATCACCCTAATTAGCAAACAAAAGTCTGGAGAGTGAAGGGCTTTCTTGGTTCTTACAAAAGCCCCCTCCAAGCTGCAAGCTACTCCCTGCATTGCGGTGATATACTGTGCTGGTCTCCCTTTATGATCTATCCAAACTCCCAGATACTTGATGCGGTCACTATCTCTATTGACTTCCCTTCAATGTACCAGGAGTGCTTTCTGGCTTATGAGTGCAAGACTATCCTTGCCTTAGTTTTGATGATGTTGATCTCCAAAGCGTTTGTTTTGCAATACTGGGACAGAGAATAGAAAAGTCTTTGAAGGCCCATCTATGTTTGAGCAAGGAGGATCGTGTCGTCAGCATATTGCATCGATTGAATTTTAGTGGATTCAATTTGTGGTGGAAATGCTCAGAAGAGGGCCAACCACCTGCTAGGTCTGATAGATATAGATTGAAGAGTAAAGGAGCCAATATGCATCCCTGCTTTAAGCCTCTATTAGTCATGATTTTGTTGGTAGTTAGTTGACCATCACGGGGAAACTCTTATTTTTACCCAGGTGTCGTATATAGGGATATGAGAGCTCTCAGAAGGGGCTCCGGGATGCCCCATTTTGTTAACTATACTCAAAGTTTGGGGCAAACATTGCTGTCAAAGGCTTTTCAGGAATCAATGAAAACCAGATATAGCGATTTTCCTTTGGTAGCAAGTGTACTTTCAATCATGTGGACTAGGCAGATGAAATTATCTTCGATGTGGCAGCCCTTTTGGAATCCGGTTTGTGTGAAAGGTATTAGTGTATGATGTTTTTGCACAATTGCTGAAGCTACATCTTCCATCCTGGATGAGCATCCAAAACCTGTTGAGGATGAGAAGGAAGACACATAACCTTGCAGAAGATAAAGCGTTGTCTAGAAGCACTTTACTCTACCTTCTGGGGAAAATAATGTAACAGCAAAATATGTGTAGTGCAATATTTGTGACAAGCAGTTATCTAGAGGCACTGCAAAGAATATTCACATGGAAGAAGTTCAATGTGGAAGCCCCTAGAAACAATTCATGAAAGGGTCTATGACTGGATGATGTGGGAGACAGCAGGTGCAGCCAGACAGGCTACCTCTACAGCAGGTGAGTTAAAAATACATGACTAGTAGGATTCCTATTTTATTCCCGCCTCTAGTCGGTATGGTTAAAATCAGGGGTTGTGGCTGAAGGGATGGACTATAATGAGTCAGTTCTCTTCAGAAATAGCTGGTCAGCATGTTTCAAGCCATTCCCCTAATGGCTCTTCTCCAGGTCCTAAAGGAACAATGATCCTATTGGTACTAATCCACGCAGTGGAAACAACTAAATCATGTGGGAAAAATTAGGTGCAGCAGGACATTCCACCTGGAGAGCACCCTTGGAAAACCACCACCATAGCTATAGTCATTATAAAAGGCACCTGCCTTCAAAAATGTAAGTGAGATGCTGACTTACTGTGCAAGATGCCATATGCTTGTCACATATAATTATCCTCTGTGAGTGCATTTACTGTTCTCAGGTTCCGCACTCATACACCAAAAGAAATATAATCATCAATAAACAATGGGGAAAAAACAATCATAAAGATAGAGTTGTGTAGAGTTAGTATCCATCAGATGACTTACTTGACTTTGTCATACAAACTGTAACATTAACAACAACAATTTAAGACACCAGGAGAACATTGCTGTTTCCATCCATCAAATGTTTGCAGGTACTTGAAGCACATATTTGAAACTATTCTGTCCTTCATCTGTAACCAAATGAATCCACGTCTTGGAGAAATTAGTGATTTATTTTCTCAAAAAGATTACCAAGCAAGAGGTACTCCTCCTAGTCATATGCTGTTATGGGTAAAAGATGCACCTAGAGTTGGAACAGACACAGATGAGTCTGTACTTTCTTTCATAAAACAGTTTATTACATGTAGTATTCCAAGAAATGAAATTAGGGGAAATGCATAAAGTAGCAACTACAGTGTTTCCATTGAGATGGATGTACAAAGTACGGTCTGCAGAAATAATTAATTATTTTCTTAGCTCTCTGTTGAACCTTCATGTTTTTTCACAGTAGGAAACCAGTTTCTCCTTCTCAGTTCTCTTTGAAAGAAAAAGTATACAAATGCTTCTTAAAAAACAACAGTACTTTTGTAAACATTTCAATACATTCCTCAAAGGACTGGTTACTCAATTTCTGACTGCCCTTGTATTTCAGCCTGCACTCCACTCAGGGGAATTCATACTTCATGATGGGATACCTAAACCTCTTCCCTTCTTTAGGGCCAGTTGAGCTTCTCTTCGATCACCAGGAATATGACTCCAAAGGTCAGCTCCCCAATCCTCTTCTGAGATTATTTGTACCTCTAGAACTACTTCATACGCCTGAAACAACCTGTCTATATCACCACCTCTTTACAGTCAGGCATAATTCTCTGTGTAAATGGATTCTGATTTCTGCACTAGACACAGTAGTTTTTGTACAACCATTTTTGCTAGACCCTAAAAGCTATTTGGCCTTTAAGTCCACGTCCTTGACAGTCACTTCATGAGCCAACAAGACCCTTTTCTCCCCTAAGACTTTCTTAGCCTCAGCCTTTCTCTCCTCTGCAGTCATCTGGGTCAACTGCAGCCTCAGGTCCCGGTACTACTATATTCTGCATCAAACCCAGTAGGGAACTCTCTCTCTGTGGGGGAATCACCTTTCTAATTCTGGAACCTCTTCCTAGCCATTTCTCTACTCATTTCCCTCCTTCTCAAACCCAGTACACTTAGTGGCCCTGATTCTAAGGTCAACTACAATCAGACTACTTCTCCCTTCTCAAAAGTGCTGAAGTAGTCCTCTTAAAACTCTTCCTGTGGTGCAGATTGCATTCTGGGGATGTCCTCCCAGACTGTAAGGGCAAACTAGTACTCAATCCTAGATAAACAGGTGAGTAAATGCGTGAGTGAATAGTTGTATGGGTGTGTAAGTGGTTGTCAAAAAGGGGGGGCAGGAGCCATTATTTAAACCAGGTCCTGCACGCGAGGCTCCTAATTAACTGAGCTACAGATGGGTATGCAGTTCCTAAAAGGGTACAAGGGAAAGGGCAGGTCTTTCTTTGTGATGCCCTCACACACCCCGAAGGATGTCATGCTTCATCATTGGGCTCTGCTCCTCGTCGAGCCGGCGCTGCAATGCCCGATGGGCTCCCGTAAACGGGGCTATATGGCTGAGATATTTTGAAGAAGCTGTGGGGTGCGTGTGGGTAAGAGGGAAAAGATAGTGTATTGCACAGGTAGTGGGTTTTAAAATAAGTCTGGAGCAGTCCTGTTTAGAAATAATTTTAATGGCTCAGGTAGTTCCAGCTTAATTGTGTGGATGCCCTACGTGGATGCAATGTTCCTAGAGGGCTATCACTGTGTGATGGGTCAACATGTTTCGTGCCAAAGACATCTTTTGGGGCACTACTAGTTGGGGAATTAAGTATTCTTGGATGCTGAGGGACCTCGGGCCAAGAAGCCATCCTAGTACTTTATGTAACTCCTACACAAGGATATTCATGAGAACTGGTCAGAGGCCCCACCCCTTTTCTCCAACAATTGGCAAACACCATAACTACTTAAAAAATCATAGAAATTGACTGGAAAAAACAAAGGTTACAGGGACGTTATAGTTAGGAATAAGAATTTCTTTTAAACTTCAAAATGGAAAAAAAACAAAAGTTACAGGGACATTATAGTTAGGAAATTGAATAAAAAGAGAAGCCTAGAAATTCACAGAAAAAAACAAGCGTTCTGAAGAGTCTGTACTTTCAAACATTAAAGTAGAGTGGTTTAGGTATATTGCTTATTATGGAGGAATTATTTTCTAAATCAGTACTATCTTATAAAGTTAAATGTAGATGCAACCTAATTGTAGTATGATGTTGAATGATTTAACGGGACACCTGTTAGCAATCCCACAGTGTGGAAACTACTGGAGGTAACAGAAGGGGAAATTCCCTTGGTTCCAGAGGGTCAACAACCCCTCCTGTTACCTCCACTAAGTCCCACACAGCACACCTCCTGGCTCATTACTGGTTGAGGGAAGACGTCCACTTTATTCCTGAGGCCCTCAGGAGGCAAGAGGACATAATACTCCACCAGCAGTTCACTGAGAGGCATGGTTGCAGAGTGGTGTTTGCAGAGTGGTGGAGAAAGGAGGCGTGGCTTTCAATCAGCTGTCAGCAATCCTGCTATGTGGGACTTACTGGAGGTAGCAGGAGGTCTTGTTGGCCCCTAAGGACACTCAGAAACCAAGGGGACTTCATACCCTAACCAGCCAGGAAGCGTGTTTTCAGAGTGGTGGAGAAAGGTGTTGGGGTCTCTGGCACCGTGACATACTATTTTCTTTTTTAAATGATTATAAATGAAGGAGGGCCATGTGGCCACCCCTCCCCAGGTCGATTTAGGCCCCAGGTACCCGACCCTCTGGGGCCCAGCCTTTATTGATATGTTTTCTTTTTAAAGGGGCAATGGGAGGCCATGCGCCCCCTCCCCAGGCTAATTTTGGCTCCAGGTATCTTATCCCCGAGGGCCTGGCCTCTAGGCTGGGGGCCCTGGTCCCACTTAGGGGAACCCTGGGGACCACAGGGAGAACCCAAAGGCCCATGTGGTCCCTGCCAGCTCCCCGCCTCTGCTGAAGCCTGCATTGCTGTGAGACCCAGGGAGCTTCTGACATGTAACTCAAAGCAATGTCTATTTCCCTGCCCACTTCAAAGCGGGTAGGGAAACAGACATGCTCTGCTATTAGCAAGCGACAGCATTTTTGGTCTTGCTTGCTGAATGCATTGTGTTTGCTATGGCTTGGTGGGAGTGGTGCTCCTGCCAAGTCATAGCAAACTTCAATGTACTGGGGTGGGCACCCCCAGGACATTGCTTGAGCTTGCCCTGGGGGTTGGCGGTCCCAGGGCCCTCTGAGGCTCCATGAGGAGGGCCACACTGCTCCCCTCCAAAGTTAGCATTAGCCCCGGAGAGGTGGCGGTCCCTGGGGAAGCATGGTAGACTATAGGGCCTCCCTTGCATTTCTTAAAAAACAAAAACACATACCGCCTGATTCATGAAAAACGGGATTTGCGATTCTCAAATAGCGAAAAATTGCGATTCGCTATTGAGAAATCGCAAATCTGAATTCATGAAGATTAGCGATAAAAAAATGCGATTCGCACACGGGCGCAAATTCCGTTTGCGATTACCGATAATCGCAGAAAAATCGCTATTTCCGGCTCCCCGCGTCGGGATTGCGAACTCGCAAATAGCGATATCGCTATTTGCGATATCGCTATTTGCGAGAACGCAAAATCGCGAGATCGGGAAAACGGGAAGTTGCATTTCGAGCACAGTGATGACATCACAACCAGGAAGCAGCCAGTTCCCACCCCCATTCACCACAGTGAGGCAGACCTCGAGGGAGGAAGTTGGAGAGCTGCTGCTATTCTGGTGATTTGTACTCTGCAACTACATTGCTGCCATGTCAGAGGAACCTGTTCCTGGCCCCAGCAACCCCACAGGGCGGAAGAGGAAGCTCAAATTTTCAGAGCAGGAGCTCGAACATTTGATTGAAGGGGTGGTGGCCAACCACGACAAACTCTTTGGTAAAGACTCCAGGAGGGTCCCGGAGCATGAAAAAAGGTGGATCTGGCAGGGAATTGCCTCCACCGTCAACTCCGTGGGTGTGGCCGATAGGTCACTAGAGGAACTGAAAAAAAGATGGTACGACCTCCGAGGTCGTGCCAAAGAGAAGGTGGCGGAGCGCCTTGGAGAGTCGTCGGGCACTGGAGGTGGCGGACCTACAGTCCCTCCTAACACACCCATGGAGGACCAGGTGGAAGACACCCTTGAGAGGGAGGCGTGCATTGGCTTCACACGTCTGGACTCATCCCGCACCACCCAAGACACCCAAGGTAAGTGGCATGCGACTGCGACCCTGTCCCCTATGAATGTCCATGACCAAATAGGCTCCCATAATGTCCCATAGTCATGCCATTGTTGCACATCAGGGAATGCCCTGAAGCATTGTGGGAGATGTAGTGTGGCCACAATGTAGTAGTACCACAATGCAGCCAGACAGGTTCCAAAGTACGCAAAGCCACAGCCATTCAGGGAATGTCACCCAGCATGCATGTAGCAACTGCTTGTCTGGCAGATACATGCAACTAATGATCGTCCACTTACCCTCACAGGTGGCGCTGAAAGCAGCAACAGTGAAAGGCTGCAAATTGATGAGGAGGCCCAGGAGGAGGAGGTGCCACCACAAACACAGGCACCAGCCCCTGCTGCTGCAACAACACCAGCAGCCAGGTCCACCAGCAGTGTTCCCCCTGCGTCTGGCGCACCACCTACAGCCACAGCCAGGCCAGCGACTATTGTGCCCCCTGCATCTGGCACACCACCTACAGCCACAGCCAGGCCTGCGACTATTGTGACCCCTGCATCTTGCGCACCACCTAGAGCCGCAGCCAGGCCCGCGAGTAGTGTGCCTCCAGTCCCTGCCGCACCAGAAACACCTGCTGTGACACCACCAGCAGCTGTTGCTACAACATCTGGGCCCGCAACAGTTGCAACACAGCGGCCAGCCACAGTGTCAGGCCAGCAGAGCAGGTGTGGCAGGTCTCGCCAGCACACCACTGCAGCAAGCAGCAGGAGGGGCAATGGACAGGGGCTGGCGCGTATGAGCGTCGAAAGACGCATGTTGAGAATCCATCAGCGCCAGGCACGGCAGCAAGGTGCCATTCAGCTCCAGCTCCACAAGATTGGGCGCAATGTGGCCGGAGTCGCTGACCGCATGGACCACATGACGGCGGCCATGGCAGGTATGGGGGACCGCATGGACAACATGACTGCAGCCATGGCAGGTGTGGGGGAGGGAATGGCCCGCAAGACTGCAGCCATGGAGGTCAACACTGCTGCGATGACTACTCAGCGCAGTGCAGCACGCCGGCGCCACCATCAGCTCATGAGCCGGCTGGCCTCCTACAGCAGGTCCAAGTATGTTGCAGCCAATGCAACTTCACAGTTGTCGCGGCGGTCACTAGCACAGTAGCACCAACCCGTCCAGTGCTATGAGGACATGACCAGGGTCCTGGAGCACCTGACCACGGCGGTTACGGCACTACATCCTCCTGCTCTACCTGCCACTGTTGGGGGTGATGATGTTAGTGAGGGGGCATCCAGCATCAGCAGCCACTCTGCCTCACAAGTCCCGCCACTCAGGCGCAGCACCAGGCCCACGCCAGGTCCAGATGCCCCGGAAGAGGATGCGCCTCAGAGGCGCTTGGGCGGAACGCGCAGGAGGCGCACTTGAGTACATTTGACAATAACAGGCACAGGCTGACTATAAGCCTGCCCTGTCCTTTGACACTGCAGTATGCAGTAATACTGTTAGTGGAAGATAGTTGAACAGGTACCTTTTTTGTGATTGAAACAAATACATTTATTTTGCAGCACACATTAGCGTTGTGTCATTATTACATTTTGCATGCATTAGTGATTTGTGGGGTGAGGGAAGAGGGTGCACTAGAAACTGTTCACTGTGATGTGGTTGCGATGTCAGTGGCCTTCAGCTGGGTTCTCCCACCGTGCATGGCGCGCATGTGCAGGTGGCCGGTTGTCCCCTTCAGATTCACTGCCAGAGATGTCGACAGGTATCCGGCGCTTGGTTGCAATGGTATGTAGTATTGCGCAGACAGCACAATGCGGCAGCACACTGCAGGACTGTAATACATGGCCCCACCTGTCTTGTGCAGTGTGCGGAACCTGCTCTTGAGCAGGCCAAATGTCTTTTCTATGCAATTCCTTGTCCGTATGTGTGCAATATTGTAGCGCCGTTGCTGTGGTGTAGCAGGGTTGAGGTATGGGGTCAGGAGGTATTCACGGAGGGCGTAGCCACTGTCACCTGAATGAGAGGAGCAGATGGTGATTGCCTGTGCTGCGCTGTTACTTCATAGCAATGTGACATTGTCGACAAAGTGTACTTACCAAGTAGGTGTCCTTCCCCAAACTCTCCCCTGACCAGTCGTGTGTGGAGGCCGCTGTGCCGGAATATGAAGGAGTCATGGCTACTCCCTGGGTACTGTGCGACAATGTCAGTGATGTATGTCTTAGCATTGCAGACCATCTGGATGTTGAGGGAGTGGTAGGACTTTCTATTGCGGAACATATACTCTGTGGCAGCTGGTGGGCAGATGGCGACGTGTGTACAGTCTATGCATCCGAGTACATGTGGAAAATGGGCTACATTGTAGAATTGTAGCTTGGTCAAGTCCAATTCCTGTTGGCTGGCGGGAAATTTGATTTGACGGTGTAGCTGGGTGAGCATGGCGTCAACAAAAGTGTGGAGGCAGCATGACATGGTGGGCTGGGATATCCCCCCAGCAGCCGCTACTATCCCCTGGAAACTCCCGGAGGACAGGAGGTGCAGGCTACACAATACCTGCACATGTGTAGGCACCGCATTGGTACGGCTTGTTGGGTGCTGCATCAGGGGGTCAAGGTCCTGTATTAGCTGCATTATCATTTCCCCATTCAGCCTGTATTTTGCATATATCTGCTCTCTGGTTTGGCCCAGCAAGGTGACCCGCTTGCGGAAAATCCTGTCCTGGATCCTGCGTCTCCTCCGTGCTAATCGCTGTAGCCTTCGACGCCTCACCACCATGTACATTCCCGGCAATGTGGAACTCCTAATGCTGCTGCTGCTGATTGTCCTTATGTGTGATTGGTCAGGCCTGAACCTGTTGGTGATTTGCCGACTGTTTTTTAAATGTAATTTTTGCATGGCTTTTATGGTTACCACCTGCTTTGAGTTGTCCTTAATTTGCGCGGCGCAAACTGCCATTTTTGGGTTTTTCGCTATTTGCGATTTTTTATGAATACCGATTGCGATTGTATAGCGAATTCGCTACTTATTTCGCAGAATCCGTGGTTTGTCGCTTTTTCCGATTCGCTAATGCTCTCCTACCGGGATTCTGCGAATATAATAGGGAATTCGCTATTATGTGTTTGCGAGTTCGCAATTTTGATGTTGACTGCCGATTACGGAAATTGCGCCCGCAATTGCATTTTCGCTGCGATTGCGGGCGCAATTTTACTTCATGAATCAGGCTGTATGCCCCAGAGTGGTGGTGGTACCTGGGGGCGCGTCCCAAGATGGCTGACAACACTTCCTGGTTGAGGTGTTGTCAGCCAAGTACATTTTAATCCACTGCAAGCACTGACACCTCCAGATATCTCTATTTTTTAAGTTAGATATCTGAAAAACTATTGAACGAATTTACAACAAATCACAAAAAGCACGCTTTCTGAACCAATATCTAGCTTTATGCCAAATCTGGTGTACTTCCGTTCATTAATTCGGGCTGTAGTCATATTCAAAAAATAAAAAAATACTCATAGATATAACATGGGGTAAATGGAAAGGGGCGACCAATCGGTCCCCCCGAACGTATGGTCGAGTACCACGATCCCCCCGGGAAGCCATCTTGGGCGGGAGGCGAGTCTCGGCTGGTATGCCCGAAGCGGCGTAGCCGGGGCGCGCCTAATTCCCGCCCTAGAGTGGGCTGGCCTAGACACCAACACGGCCGGCCACGCCCTTGGAGGCAGGCGGGGGCGGGTTCACGCCCACCCTGAAGACGGATAAAAGGAGCGGAAGCCAACAAAGCATCCTCTTGTTCCTGTGCTCTGAAGCTGCACCTCCCCGCTGCACGTGAGCTCGAGACGGAACGAAGAGCAATTTTGAGCGTTGTAATCCCT
The DNA here is from genome assembly GCF_964263255.1 of Lissotriton vulgaris. Classification (NCBI taxonomy): domain Eukaryota; kingdom Metazoa; phylum Chordata; class Amphibia; order Caudata; family Salamandridae; genus Lissotriton; species Lissotriton vulgaris. The sequence continues at coordinate 888,442,316 of NC_141687.1, forward strand.
CTTTTTGTCTTACAGATATCCCGTCTAAGAATGCCCAAGAAGGTCGGAAAGCGGGTCGGTACCGAGGAGATGCTCCGCATGCTCATGAAGGAGATAGCCGATCTAAAGAGAAAGGTTGAGGCTAAGGACGGGGAGGGAGGACCGAAACGGCCTTTACAGGGAACAATTCCCGGTGGAAGGAGCAAGAGGCCCAGAAGGGGAGCACTTGGGGGGGAGACCCCGGTTCCCGAAGTGCCACGAGAGGAGCCAACCCCGGCGCCAAAGGAGGGGAACCCAATCCCTGTGGTGGTCACCCCTGCGAACAGGGAGGATATGCCCCCCGAGTTAGCGGCGCAATTGGCAGCGTGGTTGGGAAACGATAGCGAGGGCGCCACGGCTGACGACGCCAGGGCAGTGATGAGGCAACTGCGGGAATCTAGGGAGGCTGCGAAGACTCCATCTCCTGTTCCCCCGCAGGTCCCAGCGGTTGGAAGTACAGCAGGCCCAAGTTCGGCGACAAGCGTGGGGTCTACTTCAGGTAAGCGGCCATTGCCGATTGCGGGGGGGGAGTCGGCACCTTCTCGAAAGGAGAAGATTGCCCAGCACGTCCCACTAGAAGTCAAGGAATTGATTTGGGCGGATAAATATGTAAACATGTTTTCATTGCTTACCGACCATTACGAGATCGAGCATGTAAAGAGTCAAAAGGAGCTCATGCATCCGAGTGTTTGGCGCGCTAAAATGGCTGCCTTTAAGGTCGACGAGACCATTGGTACTTGGGGCAGAGCGTGGGGAATTTTTACTTCCATCATGGGGGAGCGCAGACCTGAGTTGTTGACCGAGTTACCCATTTATCAGTCACGTATTATGGAGTATTCTGTGGCATATGGGGGCAATCAGTGGTTCTGCTATGATAATCTGTTTAGAAAAGCTAAAGAACACGACCCGTTGTTGTCCTGGGATTGTTACGACTCTGTGTCTTGGCAAAAAATGGAGAGTACAGGGATGTTGAAGGTGCCATTAGTAGGGAGTAACGGGGGGGAATCCTCCCGCCAAAACTCTGGGACGCCCTTTCGGACGGGTACAGGTAACGAGTTCCACACGAAGCCGAGTGGGAACACAGGTAAAAGGGGGATCTGTTGGAATTTTAACAGGGGCAAATGTACCAGGCCCCAGGGGTCATGCAAATTCAGACATGAGTGTGGGGGGTGCGGGCAGCCATCCCATCCTGAGTCCATGTGCAGAGCCAAAACGGGTGACAACGGTGGTAAGGGAGGCGCCAAACAGGTCTAATATAGTCCGAGGGGCGCCTTTACCGACCCCGATTGATACCATGGCAATGATTCCTTGGCTCAGCGAATACCCAGATCATGCTTCCGCTGGGGTGTTGCGGAACGGGTTTTCATATGGTTTCCGCATCCCAGTGGGGGATTTTCAGGGGGTACCGGACTGTAAGAATCAAATGTCGGTCTTACAGCACACGGCGGTGGTGCAGGTAAAGATTGGGAAAGAGGTGACTCGAGGTCGTGTCGCCGGTCCATTCGATTTGCCACCAGTTGCTAATTTTGTGTGTTCTCCTCTAGGGGTGGTTCCCAAGAAGGACCCGGGTGAGTTTCGGCTGATACACAATTTGTCAGCCCCACATGGTCTTTCCGTGAATGACGCGATAGACCCGGAAGTATGTTCGGTGCGGTACGCATCTTTCGATGAGGCCGTTGCCATATTGAATCGCCTGGGGCCCGGGACGCTGATGGCCAAATCGGACATCGAGTCAGCATTCCGGTTGCTCCCGGTACACCCAGACGATCAGCGTCTCCTTGGTTTTCAGTTTCAGGGTCGCTATTACATGGATAAATGTATGCCAATGGGATGCTCGATTTCATGTGCCTATTTCGAGAAATTCAGTTGTTTTCTGCAGTGGGTATTCACGAGGAAGACAGGTTTTCAACATGTTATGCACTATCTCGACGACTTTCTGTTTCTGGGGGCAGCCGGGGATTCTGAGTGTGGACAGGCCTTACATGAATTTTGTGTCCTAATGAATCAATTTGGTGTGCCATTGGCGCCAGGTAAGACGGTTGGTCCCTCGACCTTGATCGAGTTTCTGGGGATCGAGCTCGACTCAGTGGAAGGTTGTTTTCGTTTACCTAAAGAAAAGGTGTTAAAATTCAGGTTATCCCTTGAGACATGTATTCGTGCAACAAAAGTGAACTTACATCAATTGCAACAGGTGGTAGGTCAGTTGAATTTTGCCCTAAGAGTAATGCCGATGGCACGCCCCTTTTCCCGCTCGATTGCACAGTCCATGGTCGGCTTGAAGGAAGGACATCATCGTACGAGACTCTCGGCGGAGGTTCGCCAGGACATGCGCATTTGGATTGCATTCCTGGCGGATTTCAATGGTCGAATTGTCTGGAATAAACCAGCAGTGTCTTCCGAGGAGTTGGGGCTATGGACAGACTCGGCGGGGAGTGTGGGTTTTGGCGCCATATTGGGTACACAATGGTCGGCTCAAAAATGGCCGTCATGGTGGCATGAGTGCGGGTTGACGAGTAACATTGCTTTTCTCGAACTGTTCCCTATTCTGGTGGCCTTGAAAACATGGCCAGAAGGGTTTAGGGGTCACTCTGTGGTTTTCTGGTCTGATAACATGACCGTGGTTGAGTGTATCAATAGTCAGGCAGCACGTTGCAAATTGATTCTGAGACTACTCAAGGAAATTGTGTTGTTGTGCATGCAACTAAATGTACTGTTTAGGGCGCGACACGTGCCGGGGGTGATGAACCAAGCGGCTGATGCGCTCTCTCGTTTCCGTATGCAGGCCTTCTGGGGTTTTCTGCCCACAGCGGACCCGGTGGCGGCACCCTTTCCCGAAGCTCTCTGGTCTCTCGGTGCCCCGAACTACAAGACCTCGTGGGAGAGAGTTTAGCACCCAGGACGAGGAAGGCATATGAAGGGGCGTTCCGTTCCTATTGGGCCTTTTTGGGTACTGCCGGGAGGGAGCTTTGGGGTCTGGAAGAGTCTGTAGTAAGATTCCTGCTCTCTTTACGTCACGCAGGCAAGTCAGTAGCTACGGCCCAGAGGCATCGGGCCGCCATTTCCTTCATGGCAAGGGCTCATGGGATCCAGGACCCGACAGCGTCTTTCGTTGTGCAGAAAGCGCTACGTGGGTGGCAACGCCTTGAGGGTCGCAGAGTAGACGATAGGCACCCGATAGGTTTGGATAGGTTGGCCCTGTTATTATCCGTGCTACCGGTAACATGTTCATCCCAGTACGAAGCAGTGTTGTTCCGAGCCACATTTGCATTAGCATTCCATGGGGCTATGCGGGTAAGCGAATTAGTGGCAAAGAACAAGCAGGATACGATGGGGGGACTGTGCCGGGAACACATTCAGGTCAGAGAGGAGACGATGACGGTCTCGTTTGTAAAGTCCAAATCCGATCAGGATGCAATCGGGGACTGCGTAATCATCCAGAGGATCCCCGGGTCTGCCATGTGCCCTGTTGGGTGCGTGGAAGCATATTTAGCGCAGAGGGTGGCAGCATGGGGGGGGGACCTTGTTAAGACACGCTGACGCCACCCCACTGACGAGGTTTCAGTTTCAGCGGGTGCTTGCGATGTCGATTTCTGCCGCGGGCTTGAACCCCGGCGACTTTGGGACCCATTCCTTTCGGATAGGGGCTGCTACAGAAGCTACAGCCAGGGGTCTGAATGTTGAGCAAATAAAACGTGTGGGGCGTTGGTCCTCGAACTGTTATAAGAGGTATGTACGGTTGCACATGTTGTGAAGCTGTAACGATGTACTCACGCTTCTTGTTTTTGTTTGGTTTTCAGTTGCGCAAGCCTACGAGGCGGGGCGGACTGTCCAGTCGACCCGACACCGGGGGGCCAGCGGTCAGACATTACCAGCTGTGAAAAAGGAGGTGTGGGTCGTGGGCCACTCATACGTGAGGCGTGCCGCGGACGTATTCAAAGCAGGTGACATGATTCACGTGGCTGGGGAATACGGGTACAGTGTGTCCTTCTACGGAAAGGGCGGGCTCTGTATTGACCAGTTTCGATCATTTTTCGAGGGTTTGTTAGGGCGGACAAGGTCACCGCCGTCTGTAGTCATAGTACATCTTGGGGGCAATGATTTGGTGACCACTGGTAGACGACTTCTTCTTGAGGCGATGCTTTCCACGGTAAGTTGGTTGGCGAGAAGAGTTCCAGGGTGCACAATTGCATGGTCCCATATGATCCCACGGAAAGTGTGGCGGGGGGCTATTTCTGTTTCTGCGCTGAATCATTCAGTAAGAAAAATTAATAATAAAATGAGTAGATTGTTTCGTTCAAGTACACTGCATTCTGTTTCGCATGGTTGTATTAAAGGGGACAGTATGTATTTGGGGGACGGTGTTCATTTGTCCCGGGTGGGGAACGAATTACTCATAGGAGACTTCATAGCATGGTTAAGGAGTTTACAGCATGACCTTTAGGTAGGAGTGTTTTGTGGGGGGTCCGGATACCCGGTCAACTATCCGGCCTGTGGCGGTAAGGTCATGATCGGTGAGCAGTAATTGGAAGATCCCTATGAGGGGGCGTCACCCATTACGGATGGGAGCGCGCGGGGGAGGTGGCCAATTGGCCCCTCAACGGGGAGGCGGTCCTGTCAAAGGAGAGGCCGCCGGAAGGAAAGGAAAGGTGGTCAAGGCCCCTTCCTGGATAGGAGGGGCTACGGCCCCTCCTGGGGAATTTCCCGGGGCCAGGACATCTGCGACGGCAGATGGGTAAGTTGTGTGGGGTGCGGGAGGGGGTTTACGCTACCTTTTAGACACCTCACACGAGTCCTCGAACGACCGTTAAATGGCGTCGAGTTTATTTGGGCCCCCGTCAAGTACAAATGGAAATTGGTAAATGCACTTGAGGTACGCCTCTGTGCGGTCGCTCCTCTCACAAGTGAGGGGGGTATTTCTGGTTTAGGGATCTGACACCGGTTACGACCTTGCCGTTGGCCCTTAACGTTAGGATGTACAATTTCAAGTCAAATGTTTTGTAGGATGTTAGTTCGGCTAGGAGAACCTTTGTATTAGAGATCTGTTAAGGTTAGCCAACATCGTAATGTGGAAATGAAATTGTACATTATATGAAACTGTTATTTTAATGTTTTCTTTTGTTTCATATTTTAATAAATACGTCCGGGAAGGGTGACTCCCTTCCCGCCTTCCAAAAGTTCAAGAACTGTTTCCGGTTTCCCAATTCTTGGGGATTGTGTTGAGAGGGGGTGGCGGGTATCTCGGCCATATGGAAAGGGGCGACCAATCGGTCCCCCCGAATGTATGGTCCAGTACCACGATCCCCCCGGGAAGCCATCTTGGGCGGGAGGCGAGTCTCGGCTGGTATGCCCGAAGCGGCGTAGCCGGGGCGCGCCTTTTTCCCGCCCTAGAGTGGGCTGGCCTAGACACCAACACGGCCGGCCACGCCCTTGGAGGCAGGCGGGGGCGGGTTCACGCCCACCCTGAAGACGGATAAAAGGAGCGGAAGCCAACAAAGCATCCTCTTGTTCCTGTGCTCTGAAGCTGCACCTCCCCGCTGCACGTGAGCTCGAGACGGAACGAAGAGCAATTTTGACCCACCCACCAGCCCCTGAGGACAGCGATTCGTTGTAAATACAGTTGATATAGTATCTTTGGTTTTCTCTGTTTTCTTACAGGTTGTGATGATTGTCGTGAAAGTTCTTAACGATGCAATAAAGATTGGTTATTTTCAGTATGTTTTGCTAATAAAGTAATTTTGAACAAGGATCGATCAGTATTTACGCTTGATAATGAATGTTGTTTTGCTTTATAGATCTTAGTAACTTAGGTAGAACTGTCGTATTTATTTTGGTCGGGCGGTAAGGTCATGATCGGTGAGCAGTAATTGGAAGATCCCTATGAGGGGGCGTCACCCATTACGGATGGGAGCGCGCGGGGGAGGTGGCCAATTGGCCCCTCAACGGGGAGGCGGTCCTGTCTAAGGAGAGGCCGCCGGAAGGAAAGGAAAGGTGGTCAAGGCCCCTTCCTGGATAGGAGGGGCTACGGCCCCTCCTGGGGAATTTCCCGGGGCCAGGACATCTGCGACGGCAGATGGGTAAGTTGTGTGGGGTGCGGGAGGGGGTTTACGCTACCTTTTAGACACCTCACACGAGTCCTCGAACGACCGTTAAATGGCGTCGAGTTTATTTGGGCCCCCGTCAAGTACAAAGGGAAATTGGTAAATGCACTTGAGGTACGCCTCTGTGCGGTCGCTCCTCTCACAAGTGAGGGGGGTATTTCTGGTTTAGGGATCTGACACCGGTTACGACCTTGCCGTTGGCCCTTAACGTTAGGATGTACAATTTCAAGTCAAATGTTTTGTAGGATGTTAGTTCGGCTAGGAGAACCTTTGTATTAGAGATCTGTTAAGGTTAGCCAACATCGTAATGTGGAAATGAAATTGTACATTATATGAAACTGTTATTTTAATGTTTTCTTTTGTTTCATATTTTAATAAATACGGCCGGGAAGGGTGACTCCCTTCCCGCCTTCCAAAAGTTCAAGAACTGTTTCCGGTTTCCCAATTCTTGGGGATTGTGTTGAGAGGGGGTGGCGGGTATCTCGGCCATATGTGTTTTGGGACCCCCCTTTTCTCTGCCCCCAATCGATGGATCACCCTGACACTTTCAACACAACAACTGAACTAAAAGGGGGAAGGTTTTTGAACATTTTGTGAAGAAATATAACTACCTATATCATCATTTGAGATGTCATCAGTGATGTAATTTGAAATGTCATCACTGACCATGTCATGTGTGATGTAATATGTGAGGTCATAAGTAGTGCATTGAGGGGACATGAGTTATAGTTAGCTCAGGTAACTATAACTGCTACATTTCTCTGGTTTTGTATTAGGGATTGTCAGCCAAACCATAATGTCCCTGTAACCTTGTTTTTTTCAGGGATTTCTAAGGGTTTTTCTATTTCCTAATTTTAAAGCCCCTGTAACCCTTGGCTTTTTTTGTGAATTTCAAACTTTTTTAAACTACAATTTCATAATTATAACGACCCCGTATTTGTTTTCTGTAATTAGATATTGAACATTACATCCTCATGGTGCAGCACTTATCGTTGTATTTATCATCTATTTATTTAAAAAGTACATCACTCAGATATTTCAAGATATTTTTGATTTTCACAATGATTTTGCAATTGCAGAGGACACACGGCGAATACTACGTGTTTTTGACATAGTGTAAAACATATATATAGACATATTTTCAGTTTCAGTGTAGCTGTTTAGTAAGATACTAAATTAACTTTCCCCTTTGTATTCATTTGTTGAAAAAATGACATAAAAATGCATTTTCCTTGTTCACAGCAACACCAAAGGTCGCAATAACATCAGTAGTCACAAATACAAATGACAGAGTATAAAACACATACATAGACATATTTTACACAAGTTTGAGTCTAGTTGTTTAGTAAAATATTAGTTTAACTTTCTTTTTGCAACACATTTTTAAAAAACAATAGTTTAAATAAACTACATTCTGCATCGGAACTCGTAAATAGCACATGACAAGCAAATTAAGAAAATGTTATTGGTTTACACAGTTTCCTTCAAGAAAAAAAGTATACTCCCATTTCTTTCTTCTTTAACTTTACAGGTACTAAATAGTTTGTTATAGGAGCTGTCCCGAACTGAGTTTGAAAATTGGTTGGTAACTTTTTTGGGCTATTTCTACAAAAATAAAATGGCATCAGAAAAACCAGAGGAAGATCTACAACTGGTTGAAGTTGTTGAAGACCAGGAGGACTCAGCTGCACATGAACAGTCTTCTGATGAAGAACCACGAATGAAGAAATAAACCATAGCTTGGGATTTTTTCACTATTCCATCTGGTGAATCGAAGACCACAACTAAATTGGTGAGGTGCAGCAAATGTGAGAAGACATTATCACGGGGCACAGCAAAAAACTGTTCATGTGGTACAGTAAGTATTTTGCACCACTTGAAAACATACCACAAGAAGCAACTTAAAATTGCACAGAGAAAAAAAGGAGAGGGATCATCAGTTTTCAAACCTCCCACCCCTGCTCCTGGCAACAACGTACCATTTGAAATAAAGATAAGATGCAGTGAAATGTCACCAGAGTTAAAGCGTTTTGCTACCTTCTGCATGGACTATAACACAATCGTAATGGCTGGGGAGCAATCTGTGGATGTAATTTTGTAGAATGTGAAAAACCATACTTGGTAATTATTTTTCCTTTTTTTTATTACAGCAGTTGAACCACTGGGAAACATTTAAACAAAGAAAAATGTATTGAAATTCCATTTTAGACATTAGGGAACCAAAGCAAGATACAATGGTGAAGTGGTGAAGAGACTTCCTAGATACAACTTAAGGCTGCTAGTATTATAGTACCTCTACTTAGTTTGTATCTGTAGTAACAGAATGTAGTCCGGTATTGTTACATAAATTCCTTTCCTGTGGTTAGAAAGAGTCTTTCATTTCTAACAGCTTGCTGTAGACAACACACCTAATAGTCCACATAATATCTCAGAAACACATAATTCATATACATGTCAACATAACACAACATTTTGTTATCCTAAATTGACCTTAGAACTTCAGTTCTAGAAATAGCAGATATTAGTTTGATAACTTGTTAGATACTCTTGATTTGAATGCCATTGCTATGTCAATTCGCTCTGTCCATACTCTTTGACATCTTAAATATAGTGTGCAATGCGTAGAGGTTATATTAACCCCGTCATGAATTATGATTGCTATAGTTGTGAAAGTTCTTTTTGAAATGGAAATTTGTCCAGCTACAAAGTTTGTAATTTTACTTTCTAATTTAGTACCATCCTCTCTGCATCATTGTAGCATGACTATGACATATTTTCCTTACCTTTGTAGTAACAACGTAGACCTAAGTTCTGAACTGCAATTTGTACAGGTCACATCTTGATGGCATTTTTCGTTACATGTGCAAAGGCCACAGCTTTGCAATCTGGTAATGTTGATTTGAAAAATTGCTCCAAATTGACTCAGTACTTTAGGTGAATTCTCAATATTTACAGTTAGGGTTCCATTTATAAGTTAAACCAAATAATGTGTTGATATTTATGTCCTCTTACTCTAATAGTGCTAGCATTACCATTAACAATTCTGGAACATCCTGCTGAACATTTTGAGAAAACACTACTAATCCAGGCCACTACTTTTCCATGTAGACCTTTCTGCAGCTCTGTTGGTGGTACCTTGCCTGTCTTTGGCTCCATACGGACTATAGCCTGAAATGGAAATACATTTCACATAAAAATTAAACCATAAACATTTAAACCTTGAAGTGCTTCTGGAATGGGAACAGTAGTAACTTGTTATGTGCAGCTCTAGAAGCATTTATTATCCTCATTTTATTGTAACAGTACCTACATATAAAGTGCTGTGTGGACAAGTCAAAGCATTCCTCTACAAATAGGTACACAGCAAACTATTGCCAGTTATAATTATTTTCTTTTTCACTTTTTAAATTCAAGTCAATAGTTTGTGTTTGAAACTTGTGGTGAATGTGTCGACAACATATAAAAACACTCTGTCTTAAATTGTGTAACTTCTTCAAAACTATCAACTATAATCAACTATAATACCTGTGTCCTGTTCTGCAACTCCCCCTTTTATCAACTCTTCATTTTCCATAGAGTCCTGTTCTGGACAAAATAAACAAAACTGAACATCATCACAAACCTTTTCTAACTCTGCCACAGTACCATTCAAAAGTGCTCTATTCATTTCTCCTAAACATAAAGCAGGAGTTTTCACATGGTACAGCCTCCAAACTAAAGTTCACATTGTTGAGAGATGTACAGCTTATATCCTGAAAGGATGAAACCTAGTGAGTGTCCCTCACAATTTGCATGCTTTCTAAACTTGCAACGGACCCAAACCGTATAAAGTACTTATTATGTGTTTTAAACTTTGCCTTGGAAAGATATCTAGACTTTTATTTAGTAGATCAAGGGATTGCGGACGAACACTACAAACACTAATACAATTCAATTTGTATGGAGGGTCTGATTACATCTTTGCAGTATCTCTTCTGCAATAACTTCTACATTTCTATATACCATCACCTCTTTCACTATAGGAGTGCCATTCTTCATTTCATAATACTGTCTTCTTTCATCAATAGCATGAACTTAAGTGTCGAGACAGCTTTCTTCAATAAAGAAAGTCTCTGCATTAAAAGCATGTATCCATTCTCCACTGAAAACTGTACAAAGGTTACTTCTATTCACTAATCTTTTCTTCTGGCTTTGTCTCCTCATGTACAACACCATTTTGAAGTCTTCATTCGGTTTTTAATCAAAATGAAAAGCTTCCTCTTCAAAGCAAAGGCTTCATCAACTACACCCTCAACTAGTTCTTTCTGTTTTAGTGCCTCGCTCCATCTTCCACACTTCTTCATATTTCACAGTAGGTTAGAAATACTCTACTATGAAACATCTTTACTCTGATTACCATAAACTACTTCTGTCTCCTGGTTAAGGTGTATTATATGCATTTTTGTTACATTCTTTCCTGTTCTTGTTATATAGATGTTTTACACTCTTATTCTTTCTCAAAGTTTGCTTTTTATTTTCATTATGTTGTAATCTTTGCAGGTGACCACATATATGTTTGAGAAATGACTTTGTTCTCTTACTAGTAGCTCTTTATTCTTTGACCACTTTTTCTGCATTTTACTTCTATTCCCTTTTGTGTCTCACTTTTGCATAGATACTGTAGTTCCTTCTGTTTCTTTTCCTCCAAGCTATTGTAGGCATTCTAACTGTCCGTATTTACAATGTCACTGTTACTGACCATGTCATGATTGATGTAATATGTGTGGTCATAAGCAGTGCATTAGGGGGCATGAGTTATAGTTAGTGCAGCTAACTATAACTGCTGAATTTCAATGGTTTTGAGTGAGTGAAATGTCAGCCTAACTATAATGTCAGTGAATATATATAGGTGATCAAGGCCTCTTTGGGCTGAAATGAGTCATGGCAGTGGTGTAAGGGCTCCAATAAATATACTTTGCACCAACAAGTACGGGTCCGCATTCGTTTTTTTCTCCTTAGAGGATTGGGAATACAGCAGTCGAAGTCTGCAGCAATATATATATATATATATATATATATATATATATATATATATATATATATATATATATATATATATATATATATATATTTTACTCATTTCAGGTTGGCTTTAGTTGGTATTTTACCAATTCAAAGCTGTAATACTGTGCCTGGAGTGATAAATGGCTTTTTTCATTTTACAGCTCGGCAAGGACAGCACTGTGCTAGTCCTATGCTTAAAGACTTTGCTGGAGAAATGGCAAAAGACTTTGTCCTTTTCTATCTCAGCGTGGATGGCACTTTGCTAATCATATGCTTGAAGACTTTGATAGAAAAACAGGCATTTGAAGTGAGCTGATCTAGAGTGTCGTTGGTGTTGAGAGTGCTCTAACAGGAGCTGCTTTCCACCTAAACTTGAGAACTATCCAGAGTTCTCTCTTTCTTTTTTGCATAATTGATGCGTCACTCTATGCCTAAAAGTGTTTTGTTTTGACTTATACTGGGTACTCCCTTGTGTCTGGACAAAGCTATACTTCTCTGAAGAGCTCTAATAAGAGCAAAACACACACACACACACACACATATATATATATATGTATGCATATAAATATGTATACATACACCAATATGTATACATATACATATAAATATATATACATATATATTACATATGCAGATGTGTCGGGGGCATTATTTAGTTTATCCACAATTTATCCATTCTGTAAGATAGAGATGAGACTGAATTGGATTCTTTTTTAGAAAAACATTACTCCACTGACCTTAATTTACAATTTACAAGCACATGGGGTCAATTCCTCTGCGACTTTCTTTATATGAAATTATATGTGGCCAATATTCAGTTAACAACAAAAATACACAGAAAGCCTACTGCCAATAACTCTTTGGTACATGCTAGTAGTGGGCAACCAAGTGCTCTCAAATGGAGGATTCCCTACTGTCAGATGTTGAGGGCCAGAAAGTTATGTTCAACAGATGAATAATTTAACAAAGAGATGTGCAATTTGTTCATGTGGTTTAGTGAGCTGGGCAACCCCAGGAACATCTTGGAGTTCGCAAAGCAAAGAGCCAGTGAAAAAACAAGAGAGCAATAGCTATATCCACAGGGTATTAATGTGCATAAAAAGGAGGTCAAGGCGAAAAGATTGTTTTTAGCAGATAACATGGTACTAACTAGCCTTACGAGGATACTACAAAAAGGGCATGTGTTAAATAAAGATGAACATCTGAGGGGCGTTGCATGTATGGGGTCGCAGATCACTTCCAAAAAGGCTGAATCATTGGGAGACAAACTGACGTTCAGTCATTTTGACTCTGAGAGAGGAGAGAAGAACTGGCTGTCAAATAACACCAGAGGTTTCATAAAGAGGAGCTCCTGTAGGCATGCAGACATTGACTGAATTGCAGGAGTTATCACACCTTTGAGGGCCAAGTAATTACAATCAGTGATAGGATCACTTGTAACAATGACCACATAGTATATGTTTTGATAAATGAGGATGTGACAATCTATATGTCGGGAGAATCATCAACAAGTTAAAAATCAGGATCCCCAGCTCATGAGGGCAATCATGAATGTTGATAAAAATGACCCCATTGCTTGTCACTTCGAACAGTATCATGAACGATCTCTTGCAACTTTTACATACTACGTGATCAAGCATGTCAGGGCCCATCCAAGAGGTGGAGACAGAGAGAAGGAACTACGAAGACAAGAGTGGCAATTAATAGTGACATTAGAACCTGATACTCCTTTGGGCCATAATGCAGATGCCGAGTTGCATAATCACCTGAAAAAGAACATTGCACTGAGATTTTGCCTTGTCACAACCTTTTAAGAATATGAAATGTAAGAAGTGTTGAGGTTCACTTATGATGATAATAATTGCTCCCAATATGAGAGATGGTTTGCACACAACACTTTTTCCCTCTCTCTCCCTCTTTTTAATATAATGATATTGGCAAAAGACCTTAAATAGAATATACAGTATTTTCCAGATACATTTATAAAATTGCACTTTTGAATTATGATTCTCAAATGACCTTTGACATATGCCTATGCATGCACATATACTTCATGCACCTTAAGGAGTAAAAATGTGCCTATGGATACCAACAGGAGGCTATAATATGTATATTTTATGCACCTTAAAATTGGAAGTACTGCAAGTAGTAATACACATGCATTTGCACTTTTGAATAAGAGATCCAGGTGTGAAGAATCATCCTTTGAGAGAAAACTTTTGCTGTCATACTATATACCCCACACACTTTAAATAGGAATAATGCAAATGGAAATGATTTAGAATTTGAAATGCTTAATATATTTGTTTACATATATGCATCATGCACATTCAACTTGTTATACATGTTATGCCATTGTACTATATGGGATTTATTATTGTCCCTTTTAATATACATTTGTTTACCTAAAGGCATTAAGCACTTTACATCTATGGTACCATTAATGATAGCTGAGACAAGGTATCTCACCTGTATATCATACACTTTCAATTGACAGAACAGTAAATGGATGCACTATACAGTCATGTGTTGAATAAGATAGTGTGTTATAGGTGTTTACATATATGCATTATATTTGAGGTGTCATATTGGGTTATTGGGAGGACATAGACATACATGAGATATACATTCTTAGCCTGAAATTTGGTGAGCGAGGTACAGAATAGCGTGGCTCCATACAATATGTGGTACATTAGAAGGATGTGAGATGTTACTATTAGTGGTGGAAATCTATTGCCAAATCAGTGCATTTAGAGAACACATGCGTCAAAGTAAAAAGCAATGAAAGTATGAATATGAATGGAATTATTTATGTTGAAAATGGAGAAATGCATTATACTGAAAACCTGCATATGTGGAACAGGTTTTATGTTTGATGTAAGAAAATGGAAGATAAATGTTGCCAGCATTGAGATATAGATCATAACTCCAGTGCTCAGGCTGATGAAATGAGAAGCCACAAGCAGACCTCACAGTGCTGGAACTCTTCTGTTGGGACCACACCCAGGATATTCACATATGTATGTTCCTCAAGTGGATGACACATTTACCACCTATTGCATGGTCCACACTGAAGGATTAGTTTGGGTGAGAACTTGTTGGTCCTTGTATCCATTTTGGAAATGGCTAGCTGAGTTAAACCAAGCCCAAGACACATGCCTTGCTTGGATTGCCTTGCTTGGATTTCAGGAGCTCACACTGAGAGGTTCTCTGCCGTGAAGCCTCTTCTTCATAACTGATAATTGATTGGCATGTATTCCTCAAAGGTGGCAGAACATCTTTCCAGTTCCTTAAGGGCAGTTTCACAGTCTTGAATGTGACAATCCAGAACATGTAGAAAAATGTAAAAGAAAACTGTGAAAGGTCAATATCAAGAAGCATTTGCAAAGCAACAGGTCTCACATTTGTGAGAGTTTAGGCAATTGAAATTGTAAATGACAATGCCTTTTTTTGTCTGTTTTAAAAACCAACACATAAATAAAAGGCATTGTCATTTGCAATGCCAATAGCTCAAACTCTTGCAAATATGAGACCTATTGCATTGCTAATTCTTGTTTATTAGACTAATAGTGAATAACTCCTGTTATCAGGCACATCTGAACTAACAGACCACTCGTAATCAGGAGCCATTTTGAAATCAGATTATTTTCAGAAGCAGTATGTGTTTATGGCTGCTCGTCATTAAATAAGAGCTGATTGCATGAACTGTGTAGTATCATCTCTAAACTGAGTGCAGAGGGATAAAAGTGCCCTTGTTTAACTGGATGGCCAAAGAAATGTTGTCCTAAGAGAACAGAACAGAACAGAAGGACAAAATGACTGGTGAAAATTAAGATCAGATTGAAAGAATCCATCAACTGAAACTTTAACTAATTTATCTGTATTAATTCAGCAGCTGTTGTTTATTTGAATAAAAGAGGAGTTATCCTCTGTTGTCTGGGTAAGGAAAGTCCCCACTTATGTCAGACTGCCCCATACTCTACGAGTGGGAGTAAACATCGTCTTTTACAACCTGCAGGGCAGTTCCACATGTGAGCATTTTTTACTTTTCTTCTATACTATAAAGTGATTCAGTGCCTCGTGCGAGCATCTTCGTCACTTCTGCTTCCTTTAGTGCATTTTTATACTCTCTTGTTATTATTCGTAGTCCGTTCTCGGGACACAAGGAGAGCACACCAGGCTGTGCAAACTTGGCTGAAAGGAGTTCCCACACGGATGTATGACGTTACATCGCAAACTTTTTCAACGCACACCATTACAACGCAATTTTTACAACGCAGGATCCTTGACAACGGAAGCCTTTACAACGCATGACATTACATAGCAGATGCTATTACAATGCATGCCATTACAAGGTAAGTCTAGGTAAGTATGTTATTTTTTAAACAAATGTAATTAATAATTATTTACTTAATTTTATTTATTACATTTTTTAAATTAATATAATTGTAAATATATTTATATATTTTTAAAAAATAGTGTAGGTGTTTGAAAATAATATTTAAAATCCAGTTAGTGTAAAACCCAAACCCAGCCCTGAACCCTAAAAATACCCCTGTAGCCCATAACCCAAACCTAGCCCTGAACCCTAAATATACCCCTGTACCCCATAACCCAAACCTAGCCCTGAACCCTAAAAATACCCCTGTACCCCATAACCCAAACCCAGCCCTGAACCCTAAAAATACCCCTGTACCCCATAACCCAAACCTAGCCCTGAACCCTAAAAATACCCCTGTACCCCATAACCCAAACCCAGCCCTGAACCCTAAAAATACCCCTGTACCCCATAACCCAAACCTAGCCCTGAACCCTAAAAATACCCCTGTACCCCATAACCCAAACCCAGCCCTAAACCCTAAAAATACCCCTGTACCCCATAACCCAAACCTAGCCCTGAACCCTAATAATACCCCTGTACCCCATAACCCAAACCTAGCCCTGAACCCTAATAATACCCCTGTACCCCATAACCCAAACTTAGCCCTGAACCCTAAAAATACCCCTGTACTCCATAACCCAAACCCAGCCCTGAACCCTAAAAATACCCCTGTACCCCATAACCCAAACCCAACCCTGAACCCTAAAAATACCCCTGTACCCCATAACCCAAACCTAGCCCTGAACCCTAAAAATACCCCCGTACCCCATAACCCAAACCTAGCCCTGAACCCTAAAAATACCCCTGTACCCCATAACCCAAACCCAGCCCTGAACCCTAAAAATACCCCTGTTGAAAAAGAATGCGTTGTAAAAGTTGCGTTGAAACGGTTGCATACCTTCCCACACTTGTGAACCTGCTGCCCCTGGTGAAGCATCTCTTAGAGTCACAGTGAGTGCCCACTTTTCATGTTCTTATCACAGTTCTTGGCACGCATCGTGTCGGCACCATGTACTACAGCTTGTCATGCATCTCACCAACTAATAGAATAGCATTGTCACAGAGAGGGCACATACCCATAACAGCATCTATGCAACTGCATAACCTCTGAACTGAGCAGCTGCCACCCAACCGACAGAAAGTGATGACGTCACACCAAGGGCAGGCCAGTTCCACTGACTGCCTCAATCAGTTCCTATCCAATTCAAGCCTGTGCAGTCATATGGCCGGGATGCCCTTCACCCCCTTCCAACACAATCCCCAAGGATGGGAAGTCGGACACAGTTCTGAACTTTTGGAAGGCGGGAGGGAGTCACCCTCCCGGCCGTATTTATTAAAATATGAAACAAAATTTAAAACATTAAATAAAAGTTTCATAATCATGTACAATTTTTCATTTATTACATTTTCGATGAAGACATGTTCTTTGGCTAACCTTAACAAATCTCTAATACAAAGGTTTTCTAGCCGAGTCTAACATCCTGCAAATGCATACATTCTAAATTAAAATTGTACATCCTAGCATTAAGGGCCAACGGCAAGGTCTTAACCGGTGTCAGATCCCTACTACCAAAAACTCTCGCCCTCACGGTGTGAGTGGCGGCCGCGCAGAGGACTGTACCCTCCTTGCCAACTCTAATTTCCCTTGTCTTGTTGGTGGCCCCCCTTTCCGCTCGACGCCATCTTAAAGGTCGTCCGAGCTCCTGTGTGAAGTATCTGTAGGAAGGACAGCGTGGACTCCCCCCCCCATCCCCACACTCTCTATCATATCCGCCGTCGCGGATAACTGGGCCCCGGGAAATTCGTAGGGGGGGCATATAGCCGCCTCCTCCCCTGGAAGGGGCCTATGGCCGTCTCCCCTTAGGCGACCCATCCTTAGTGGGTGCCGCCTCACAGTGGGAGGGGCCAATGGCCGCCTCCCCCCGGGCGCTCCCATCCATAGTGGGTGGCGCCCCCCTCTAGGGACCTTGAAATTACTGCTCACCGATCATGACCTTACCGCCCGACCAAAAAATAAATACGACAGTTGTTTACCTACTAAGGAAGGAAGACATTCCGCATACTCAATTGCATCAAGACTGTTTACTCCTAAAAGCAAAACAGTATTCTACAGACAGAAGTCATATCCTCAACTAAAACATTCCTTTACTTTCTACAAAGGAAAAAAGGGGGTTAACTCAGCAAATCTTTATTACAAAACAAACATTGCCATAAGGGGCTGGTGGGTGGGTCAAAATTGCTGCTTGTTCCGTCGAGGGCTCACGAGCAACGAGTGGGTGCAGCCTTCAGAGCACAGGACCAAGAGGACGCTTCTTTGGATTCCGCTCAATTTATTCTTCTGCGGGAGGGCGTGTACCCTCCTCCGGGACGCCTACTGGGCGTGGTCATCGGTGTAGGTATCTAGGACAACCCCTCTTGGGCGGGAAAAAGCGCGCCCCGGCTACGCCGCTTCGGGCATACCAGCCGAGACACGCCCCCCGCCCAAAATGGTTTCCCGGGAGGATCGGGGCACCCAACCATACGTTCGGGGGGACCGAGTGGTCGCCCCTTTCCAAATGGCCGGGATGCCCGTCACCCCCTCCCAACACAATCCCCAAGGATGGGAAGTCGGACACAGTTCTGAACTTTTGGAAGGCGGGAGGGAGTCACCCTCCCGGCCGTATTTATTAAAATATGAAACAAAATTTAAAACATTAAATAAAAGATTCATAATCATGTACAATTTTTCATTTATTACATTTTCGATGAAGACATGTTCTTTGGCTAACCTTAACAAATCTCTAATACAAAGGTTTTCTAGCCGAGTCTAACATCCTGCAAATGCATACATTCTAAATTAAAATTGTACATCCTAGCATTAAGGGCCAACGGCAAGGTCTTAACCGGTGTCAGATCCCTACTACCAAAAACTCCCGCCCTCACGATGTGAGTGGCGGCCGCGCAGAGGACTGTACCCTCTTTGCCAACTCTAATTTCCCATGTCTTGTTGGGGGCCCCCCTTTCCGCTCGACGCCATCTTAAAGGTCGTCCGAGCTCCCGTGTGAGGTATCTGTAGGAAGGACAGCGTGGACTCCCCCCCCATCCCCACACTCTCTATCATATCCGCCGTCGCGGATAACCGGGCCCCGGGAAATTCGTAGGGGGGGCATATAGCCGCCTCCTCCCCTGGAAGGGGCCTATGGCCGTCTCCCCTTAGGCGACCCATCCTTAGTGGGTGCCGCCTCCCAGTGGGAGGGGCCAATGGCCGCCTCCCCCCGGCCGCTCCCATCCATAGTGGGTGGCGCCCCCCTCTAGGGACCTTGAAATTACTGCTCACCGATCATGACCTTACCGCCACAGGCCGGATAGTTGACCGGCTATCCGGCCCCCCCAAAAACTCCTCCTAAAGGTCATGCTTCCTCAAACCCCTTAGCCATGCTATGAAGTCTCCTATGAGTAAAACATTCCCCTCCCGGGACAGGTGAACCCCATCATTCAGATACATGTGATCACCCCAAATACATCCATGAGGAATGCTATGCAACTGCGCAGAGCGAAACAATCTACCAATTTTGTTATTAACCTTCTTCACCGAATGGTTCAGTGCTGACACTGAAAGGCCCCCCCGCCATACCTTCCTGGGAATCATGTGGGACCAGGCAATCGTGCACCCCGGGATTCTTTTTGAATACGTCCCCGGCCCGCCTCACGTATGAGTGGCCCACGACCCAAACCACTCTCTCCTCAGACGGTGATCCATGACCGCTGGTCCCCTGGTACTGGGTCGACTGCAAATTCCGCCCCGCATGACATGCTCGCGAAACTGTAATAAAACAGAAGACAAGAAGCGTGAGTGCCTGTCACTTGACTTCACAACATGTGCAATCGCACATACCTCTTGAAGCAATTTGAGGACCATCGTCCTAACTGTTTTACTTCCTCTGCACTCTGACCCCTGGCTGTAGCCTCAGTAGCAGCCCCTATCCTAAAGGAGTGGGTCCCAAAATCGCACGGGTCCATGCCCGCCGCAGCGATTGTCAGTGCTAGCACCCTCTGGAACTGAAACCTCGTCAGTGGGGTGCCATCGATGTGCCTCAGCAAACTCCCCCCCATGTATCCGCCCTCAGTGCCAAGTATTGCTCTATACATGTTATCGGGCACGTGGGGGACCCTCGCACGCGCTGGACAACAACACTGTTTCCCATAGCTCCCTGGTCAGTCTTGGACCTAGCTATCGTGACTACCATCGAATCACCCCTAATTAGGATGTGATCCCTGCACAAGCCTCCCTTCACATCTTTCTTATTCCTTGCGACCAGTTCGCTCACCCGCATAGCCCCATGGAACGCTAATGCGAAAGCTGCCCGGAACAGAACTGCTTCGTATTGGGAGGAGCATGTCGTGACTAGTTTCTCCATGAGTAGGGACAACCTTTCTAAGCCAATCGGGCGCCTCTCGTCTTGCTTGCGACCCTCGAGGCGCTGCCAGCCGCGAAGGGCTTTTTTTGCCAAAAAGGAACCTGTTGGGTCTTTGATGCCATGCACTTGCGCCATGAATGAGATGGCCGCCCTGTGTCTATTGGCCGTTGCCGCTGATCGGCCTTCTCTGTGCAGTGCTACCAGGAACCCTAAAAAGGAATCCTCATGACCCCAGTTCTGAATCCCTGTCGGACCCAAAAATGCACAATAGGAACGAAACGCTCCTTCGTATGCCTTCCTCGTCCTGGGGGCTAAGCTTGCTGCCACGAGGTCTTGTAATCCGGGGCACCGATTAGCCAGAGCGCTTCGGGGAATGGTGCCGCCGCTAGGTCCGCTGTAGGTAGATAACCCCTGAATGCCTGCATATGTGAACGAGAGAGTGCATCAGCCGCATGATTCAGTACACCCGGCACGTGTTTTGCCCTGAATTGTACATTCAGTCTCAGGCAAAGCAGCACAACTTCCTTCAACAATCTCAAGATCCACTTGCAGCGTGCTGCCTGATTGTTAATGCATTCGACAACAGTCATGTTATCAGACCAAAATACCACAGAGCGGTCTCGGAACTCGTCCGGCCATGCCATCAGAGCAACCAAAATAGCTCAAGGAACCCTATGTTACCTGTGAGACCGCAGGAATGCCACCACGCCAGCCATGCTTGCGCCGACCATCGGTTACCAAAGATGGCGCCAAATCCCACGCTCCCCGCTGAGTCAGTCCACAAACCCAGCTCGTCCGAAGACGCTGGCGGCTTGTTCCACATTACTCGACCGTTGAAGTCCGCCAGAAATGCCAACCAAATGCGCATATCCTGGCGAACCTCTGCAGACAGTCTCGTGCGGTGGTGTCCTTCCTTGAGACCAACCATAGCTTGTGCAATAGAGCGTGAAAAGGGGCGGGCCATTGGTATCACTCTTAGGGCAAAGTTAAGCTGATCCACCGTTTGCTGTAACTGGTGCAGGGTCACTTTCTTCTTGCTAAGGCAAAGTTCCAGGGAAGCCCTAAATTTAGCTACCTTTCCCACTGGCAAACGGAATCATCCCTCCACAGAATCGAGCTCAATTCCCAGAAACTCCAGTGAAGTAGATGGTACAACCGTCTTACCTGGTGCCAATGGCACTCCAAACTCCCTCATGAGGATGCAAAAGTCCTGTAGCGCCTGCGCACATTTCGTGTCGCCGGCTGCCCCCAAGAACAGAAAGTCATCTAGATAATGCATAACATGCCTATGCCCTGTGGCCTCGGTGAATGCCCACTCTAAAAAACAGCTGAATTTTTCAAAATAGGCACAAGAAATGGAGCAACCCATCGGCATGCATTTGTCCATGTAATAACTCCCCTGGAACGCAAAACCTAGCAAGCGCTGATCCTATGGGTGTACCGGGAGCAACCGGAACGCTGATTCGATATCTGATTTCGCCATCAGCGCCCCGGGGCCCAGGCGATTTAACATGGTGACGGCATCATCAAATGATGCGTACCGCACCGAACAAACTTCTGGGTCGATAGCATCATTTACCGAGAAACCCCTTGGAGCAGACAGATTATGGATCAGCCTAAACTCACCCGGGTCCTTCTTGGGGACAACCCCTAATGGGGAACAGATGAAACCCGCCACTGGCGGGCGCTGAAAAGGCCCCGCCACTCGGCCTAGGCTCACTTCTCTAGCGATTTTTCTCTCCACCACACTTGGATTATGCTGTGCCGAAAGCTGGTTTTTACAAAAGGGTTCCCCTCGAAAATCCCCCGCCGGGATGTGGAAGCCATATAAGAATCCCTTCCTCAACACCCCAGCAGAGACACAATCGGGGTATTTGTTTAACCAAGGAGTCATAGCCATAAGATCAACGGGAGTAGGCATTTGTACACAATGATCCACCTCAGTCTTGCTTGGACCCTCCTTTACCTCTCGACCCGCTATTTTTCGATCTGCATGAACTCTCCGGGTGTGAGGAATTCCGACAACCCGCACACACATGCTTGAACCTACATGTACCTTGTGGTCTGTTACAGTTGCCTCTATTGAAGCCCCAACAGACCCCCCGCTTTCCACCATTCCCGCCGGTTTTCGGCTGGTGATCACCACCGGTGCCCGCTCGAAAGGGCACCGCGGGCTTTTGGCGAGAAACTCCCGACCCATTCCCACCTGGCGAGGATGTCCCTGCCGTCCCAGGCAGGAGCTGCTTATGCCAAGAAATTGAGTCGAGGCAATCCCATGTCAGAGAGGAATCATACTCTTTCGCTTTACGAAATTTCATGTCGTAACCTTTCCATTCGTCCCCCTCATACATTTCATAAAAATCCATTATACGTGCCTGATAACAAGACAGATCGGTCAATACCTCGGGCTTACGTTCACCAATAATGGCAGTAAACATTGCAAAGGCCTTCGCCCAATTCGTTATCGTCTCCTCTACCCTGAACTCCGCCATCTTGGCGCGCCACACGCTCGGGTGCCACAAATCTCTCTGTGTTTTAGCATATTCCATCTCGCAATGGTCAGTCAACAACGAAAACATATTGACATACTTATCTGCCCATATCAATTCTTTCGTGGCCAACGGGATATGTTGAACCACCCTCTCCCGCCTTGAGGGTAATGAGCCCTCCCCCGCCACTGGCAAATCGAGCTTACCCGGTACGGTCGTTGTTCCCGCCGTTTTCTCGAGACCAGCTGCAGGTCCTTCCAGTGTCACCTGTGGGGGAACAAGAGGGAGATTCGCCTTCGCGGCATCTCGCGACTGCCGCCACTGCTGGATTAGTAATTTGGCCTCTTCGGCCGTGTCTCCGGGCGCCGTAGCACCCCCTGCCTTCTTATTTAGCCATGCGGCCAACTGGGTGGCCAATTCCGGAGGCATATCATCATCGTTAGCGGGCGTAATCACAACCGGAATCGGTTGACCCGCGTCCGGGGTTGGTACTGGGTCATCAGCTGGTATGGCAGGGATGACCGGGGGCACCTCAGGGACCGGAACCTCCACTGCAACTGCCCTCCTCTTGACCCGTTTCCCTCTACCCTCGGGGACGACTCCCGGCAATGCCGGGCCTATTACCTTCTTCGGGTTACCAGGCTTGTTCATCGCGGCCAGTTGCTTCTTGACGTCCGCCAAATCACGACCAAGCGCTGGGACTTGTCCGATGTTCCGTTCCATTCTCGCAATTCTGTTCACCAACATGCGTAGCACTTTGTCTGTCTCGGAACCCTTTCCTGCCTTCTTGCCAGACATGGTTTCGATTATCCGCTCCGAGTCGATCCACACGGTCCTGGATCCTTCGCTTCAAAGTCACTGAAAGAGAAACACAAGAATTATAAGTTCTCAAAATTGCTGCTTGTTCCGTCGAGGGCTCACGAGCAACAAGTGGGTGCATCCTTCAGAGCACAGGAACAAGAGGACGCTTCTTCGGATTCCGCTCAATTTATTCTTCTGCGGGAGGGCGTGTACCCTCCTCCGGGACGCCTACTGGGCGTGGTCATCGGTGTAGGTGTCTAGGACAACCCCTCTTGGGCGGGAAAAGGCGCGCCCCGGCTACGCCGCTTCGGGCATACCAGCCGAGACACGCCTCCCGCCCAAAATGGTTTCCCGGGAGGATCGGGGCACCCAACCATACGTTCGGGGGACCGAGTGGTCGCCCCTTTCCATTCTCAAGGTCTTCAGCTCTAAAAGCCCAGGCTCCCTTGTAGGTGAGATCTCCCCTCTTCCTGTCTCAACTCCACATGTCGATAACAATCAAATGTGCTTTATATAGCTCTTCATACCGAACCTCTGAAGTTTCTAAGCGCTGCAGGCATGCAGATTTCTAAAGGAGAAGCATTCATTTCATCTAACAGAAACAGTGACATAACACTCTGCAAATCCATAATCTAAACAAACTGTTGTGTTAAACGTGTGCTGTTGTGCAACACTCAAAGCTGCTCAACAATCACAGACATATTTCTCGCGGGTGTTTATGACCCCTCCATGTAGTGCGGTGGCCGTGCTTTAAGGATTGACGCAGTGTTGCTGGCTCCAGGTTTATAGTAAAGAAATATGAGACCAGAGAATGCAGATGGCTCCTGCAAATATCTCCAGAGCAGCTGGAAGCGCCACTGCACCCGGGGAGTTTTGGCGCAAAGTTGTTAATGTCTTGTCATTTCTTCTACATCCGAGTCATATGGTTTCATCTGCAGAATGCAAGCTGCTGCCCAGTGCTATAAAAAACACTTTTCCTCCTGGCTGGTATTGATTCACTTGGCGCTCCTCACTCCAGGCCACCTCTCACATACAGCGTTTCCTCCCTTCCATGGTTGCACCAGAACGTCTGGGCACAGCACTCGCCGTATCCTGGTACCCGGCTTCTGGGCCATAGCCAGGGATGTTTATTTAGGGGGGCAGGGCCCCCAGTATTGGCATCATGTTATGTTATGTTTTGTTAATAACTATTTATAGAGCGCTCGTACACCCGTGGTTTTCATGGCGCTGTTTGTGAGAGAACAGAGTACAGGCCCTAGGCATAGGACTGCTTGAATAATCACGTTTTCGGGGACTTTCTAAATACGAGGAGGTTGTCACAGTTCCTAAGCGATAGGGGGAGGGAGTTTCAAAAAGTGGCCGCCAAGTAGCAGAAGCAGCTTCCTCCTTGTCTTTTCTTTTTAAATGAGGGAATGGTAACTAAACTGAGAAGGGGAGAGCGTAGGTTGCGCTGAGGTTTATATTGGTGACCAGGCTTCTGATAAATTCAGGGCCGTTACCATGCAATGCTTTAAAGGCAGTGCAACCCGTCTTAAAGGCAATCCTCTGGGCCATCGGTAACCAGTGGAGTTTTTTCAAGCCAGATCTGACTGATTGCCGTTTGGGCTGTTTCCAAATAAGTCTGGCCGCTTGGTTCTGGACCATCTGGAGTCGTTTTATCAGTCCTGCTGGGAGACCAAGATAAAGACCGTTCGAGAAGTCCAAGCGGGAGAGTACCAGGGCCATTACTACTTGTACGAGTGCTGAGTGGGTCAGTAGGTGTGCTATTTTCCTGATTTTTCTAATTTGGAAAAAGCTAGAGGATACATCAGCTCCCAACTGTCCTTTAAGTGATAGATCAGCACTGAGAATGACCCTTAAGCTTTTGACCGAGTGGGACGCAGTGGGTGGAGATCCCAGGTCGAGTGGCCAGAAATGTCGACCCTAGCTCAACTCACTCTTCCCGGACAGGACAAGTGCGAAGCAGGACACAAGTCCTAAACAAGTATTTGCAAGCAATAGGACTCACATTTACGCAAGACCTATTGCATTGCAAATGGGAGTGCGGACGGGGGGATGAGCAGGCAGGGACAATGGGAGTGGGGGCATCGGGTGAGAAGGAACTGACAATGGGAGTGCAAGGGAGAAGGCACGGGCATTGGGAGTGCGGGCAGGGACAGAAGGCACGGACAGCATGAGTGCGGAGGGGGGAGAAGGCACGGGCAGTAAGAGAACCTCATTAAAGAAAGTAGTGCTCACCATCTAAGTAACACATACCATGTAACACTCGAAGTAAAGGGGCCAGTAGCCATGGGAGGATTTAAATGACAACATGGTCATTATAAGGAGGGACTAACAAGCCTATAAACCTATAAATCAGAAAGCAGCATTTACGAAGGACAAAGACACAAGCCAATGAAAAATATGGGCAGGGGAGTGGGCGGGGCTTCCCTCATATACTGAACGACCACAGATCTTTCATAGAGCAGCGCTTGCGTACTGACTCTATGTTTGACCTAGAAAAGGAACTGAAGGTTTATCTACTAGGCCATCTTGTTAGGAAAAGATACGAGGTCATTCATAATCTGTCCACAGGCAGGCAATACCACACAGCTCCTCCCATAAACAACATTAGACGTTCTTACTTAATATTTGTCTCAAACCTACAATATCGATATATATATTAGTAAGATTTTGTTTAAATTATATCCCTCTCATGCTAGGATACCCGTCTAAATCATATGTATTCTACACACTTCCATTCTGTCCCTGTGATATGCAATCTCCCCCAGAATGACCTGCAGTTTGTATTTTTCTGTAGTTTGTACATCAAAGAAAGAAAAAGATATATTCTCCCTCTCATGAAAAAAATGGATTTTATCCAATGCCACCCAGCCCTTCATTATCTCTGTCTGGCTTCATTTCATTTATCAGCCGTAAACAGGAGGAGGCTATCTACCTGACTTGATCCTCAGGACGTAATCATCTTGAGTCTGGTTTTTAAACTCTTTCCAATTTTCTTATGAATGTATGTTTTTAGATTATGAGCATTTTATATGTAACAATCATATTTCCTTCTTTTATCTTCATAAATTGTTTTTACCAGATTTTTTTACGTAACACTTTTTTTAAACTGTTATTGTTTTGGCACTATATCAGCTACTTTGGATTGGTATCCAATAGGCCAATGATTAGGAGCAAAAAATCCCTCCCTTATCCTAATATATATTATGTACACTATAAAAACAAATCTATTTTGCACTATCAGAATTTTGAGGACTTTCTACACCGACCTAAAATGACCAGAATTTGCCGTACAATTTAGAGTGCCTTTTTGTATAATTTTGCAGATTTATAACTCTGACATAGAGGCTGTGTAAAGTTTGCATTGTTTTTGTGTTAAAAGTATTTTTTATTCTTTTTATGGATTTTGTTTAAATCCGAATAAAGATTTTCTTTGCATTAGAATAAAGACTCTATGAAAGAAAAAGTAATGGAGTAGAGCAATTAGCATCAATAAAGACCAAGAAGACAATATAATCTGAAGAAAGACTTTCATTTACAAAAAGTATGCAGCTATCATAGCCCGGTCTGCCTGGGCTCTATGTTCCCTGTTGTCATCACTATTTTCCAATTATGCAAGTGCTATGTACTCTGCTATGAACTTTATTTTTGCATGCTCTGCTGAGTGTTTAATTTCGAAGGCATGCTCTGCAATTCAGTTTGTTTGCACCATAAACAAGTCTGTTTAATGAATTTCATGTGCATGTAGCTTTGTTAAAACACAATGAATTGCTAAGCATCCTCTGTTTCCTGCTGGAAAGTCTCGTATTTTTTTGTACAACCTCTGCTGACTAATTATATACTGCTGAGTAATTAAAGTCCTTTGTTTCCTGCAGAGGGTCAGGTATGTTGTTTTAATATGAACAATTACTGCTGACTAACTATACACTGCTGAGCAACTAAAGACCTATGTTTCCTGTAACCCTCAATTACTGCCGAAGGGCCAGATTCACAGAACTAACTTATGACAAAATCCTAAACGTACTACTTTTGGTATTCACAGAAGATATTTAGGGGGCATATTATTAAGAACGGCGTTAAAATTATCGTCGCTTTGGTGGCAGGAAATTGCTGGTAAAGCAGCGATAATGGGATTGATAATATACCCTTAAGAATCCCCATAGAAGCCCATGTTCACTCCAGAACATGGGCTTCTTTTTTGTACTAAGTTAGGACTTTGTCTTAAGTTAGGATTTTGTCTTAAGTTAAGATTTTGTCTTAAATTAAACCTAAGTTTAATTTAAGTTTGTCTTAAGTTTAACTTAAGACAACATCCTAATTTAAGACAAAATCCTAATTTAAGAGGAAATCCTAATTTAGGACAAAATCCTAATTTAAAACAAAATCCTAACTTAAGAAACAATCCTAACTAAGGACAAAATCCTAACTTAAGACAAAATTCTAATTTAGGACTACTAAATGCCTTCTGTGAATTCCAAAAGTAGTAAGTTTAGGATTATGTCTTAAATTAGCTCTGTGAAACAGCCCTGAAGTGTCTGCCATTTTGCTTTTGTCTGTACAACAACTGTTGACTAATTAAGAGCCTCTGTTTCCTGCCCCTATCTTCTGCTGGAGACTGTCATCTGTTTGGCAGGCAGCACTGTGTACATGCATGTTGGGCTATAAATACACAGCTTGGGTGGATTTTTTAATTCTGCTGGCAGAATTGGAAACATTTGGTAATTTTGCATTACTCTTGGAATGCAGAATTACTGATAAATTCTGCTGCTCTGCTGGCAGAATTAATCTACAGTGGTTGGTTTCTAAACAGGGCTGGAAGAGGGAGAATTCCCTCCATGTTTAAAATCCACTGCAGATTAAAGTTTCTGCAATGGTTTTTAAACACAGACGGTCTGCTCCCTCTGCAGCCATATCCATTGGTGCCCTTGCATTCTCTTCTGTGATTACTGCAACAAAGTATGTAGAGGCGCCAAGGGGTATACAATGCAGTGCATGCATATCCATTGGCACCCTTACTTACTCTGCAGTGATTACTGCAGAGTTTGTAAGGGCACCAGGGGGTATGCAATGCTGTGATTTCGAAACAGAGTGGGATGAGGGAGCAGTCCTCATATGTTTAAAACCACTAGAAATTCAACTTTAATCTGTAGTATTTTTTAAACATAGAGGGTCTGCTCCTTCTTCCGGCCCTGTTTAAAAACTACCGCCCAGCAGTGCATACCCCTCGGTGCCCTTACATACTCTGCAATATTCAATGCAGAGTATGTAGGGAGGACACTGAGGGTTATGCATTGCGGGTGCAATTGGTATTTGGCTGAGCTATTTCTTAGCAAAAAATGCATCCTCTGATCCGTTTTGGACGTGATGGTGCATTTTCCGATATGAAAATTGCTCCAAATACCCACTCCACCCTGACGTGGAATCTTGTGGAATTTACATTTAATTTCATGGGAATCTGTAGAATCAAACTCTGCTAATTCGTCCACCCCTAATAAATACCACATTCAAATTGTAGACTCCTGCTTGACATTGTCCATCCATCTGTTGAGAAACCTAAGTCTCTCATCAGCCTGCCCGTGGTCCCAAACCCTGCCACATGTGTCACGAGCAAACCAAACACTGCCACCTGGAAGCTGGAGACTTTCAACCTCTCTTTGAATCCTGTCCCTTCTAGACAACATTCTACAACCTTGAACTTTAGTAACTGATTGTACACCTGACACAGCGTGGCTCCCTTGCCTTGACTCTGACCATTATTCTCTTACCATTGCCTATCGCTCTAGCTACTTCAAACCATTACAAAGACCTCTGGTTACAGCTGTAGCTGGTCACACTCTTCTTTTTTGTTTTTTCTTTCTTCAAAGACACCCTTACAGTTTGAATTTATATGAGGATGTCTTAACAGAGGAAAAAGAAAAAAAAAGGAGAGTTACTGTTTGATTTAAATAAGCGCTATGAAATAACACAACTTAAAAGACAGGTGCTATAATCATTATCATCAGTGAAGAAGCTAAAAATATCTGCTCAGCATTTAGCACAGGAGTCAACGTTTAAAGGACCCTCAACTTGACACTGATTTGTTGCTGCAATTTTATCAATGATTCACACCCAAAAACCGCTCTAAATGAAGCTTTTTTGAGAAAGAGCAGTTTATCGCCTAAGCCTAAGGTGTAAACTCCACGGTTGTCTCTGGAAGTGGTTTTAGGGATTGTGGAGGTAAACCACAAATAACTGAAGTGGGGCAAGAAAAGCATGCTCAATCTCATTGTAAAGAATTCACGTATGGTTGCTTAAAGTGATTGTGTTCTTTTGACATAGAGTATAACTCCTAGCAGAAAGAGCACACCTTACCAGTAGAACTTGAAGGCTCCTGCTCAAAAGGATCAACACACACACCTATTATTCTTTCAAGTGGAGCTCCAGGTACACAAGAACCATTGCGCTCTCACTCTCTTGCTCGCTCTCTCTCTAAATCCCTCTTTTCAATTCCTCTTTCCTCCAAGATCAGCCTGTGGTGTTAATTATCTATGGCACTCCCCTCTATGCCACTCCACTGTACCCTATTCCGCTATACGTCACTGCACTCTACCCCAATCCAATCTATGCCACTCCATTGTATGCCTCTTCACTCTACACCACATCTCTGTACATCATTCCACTTTATGTTATTGTGGTGTATGCCACCTTACTCTGTGCCACTCCACTCTACAGCACACCACTGTACGCTACTCATCCGTAAGCCACAACACTGTATGCCACTGCAGTCAACGACACTCCACTGTTAGCCACTCCACTTTATAACACTGTACTCTACAGTATTCCACTGTTTGTAACTCCCCATTTACCCAGCTCCACACTAGGCTATTCCACTGTATGCCCTCCCCACTATGTTACATAATTTTGTGCAGCTCTATTCTACCCAGCTCCACTCCACACCATTCTACTATGCTCCACTCAACAACACTATACTCCACTCAACAACAGCCTACGCTTCTCCACTGTACCACACTGTACTCCACTGTATAGCACTACACTGTACGACAATGTGTTCCTCTTAATGCCACTGTAAAACACTCTACTTTACTCCAAGGCAATTTATGACACTCTACTCCACTCTGCAAAACTCTATGCAACTCGCTCTATGCTGCTCCCCTCCAGTTAATGCACTCAATGCCAAAAGATAATACTCTACTTTATCCACTACTGTACTCTACGGCACTCCACTGTATGCTACTCTATGCCACTCAACTGTATGATAGCCTATCCCACTCCACTCTAAAAAACCGTACCTCACTCTACTCTACTCAATGCCACTCCACTGTACAACATTTTAAACCACTCTATGACACTTTCTGATACTCAACAACCCAACAGCCCAGTCCATTGTACCATGCACCACTCTACAACACATTACTCAATTGTCGACTATGCTCCATTCAAATCGATTCCATGCCACCGTACTCTAGAACACGCTACTCCACTCTATGCTTCACCACATCACTGTACTATGCTACACTTTACTCTAATCTTTTTAAATGTACAACACTCCACTATATATTGCCCCAGCATACCACACTGTACTACACTCTATGCAACTTCACTCTACAAGAATCTACTACACTCTGTGACACTATACAACACTGTACTACACTCTTTGTCCCTATACCCCAGTGTACAAACTCTACTCCACCCAACAACGCTTTCAAGCACTCTACGATACACCACTCCACTGTAATGTACAAGACAACACTCAAATTTACAACCATTTACTAAACCTTACACTATGCCTGCCCACACTAGTGCATTTCGCGCCACTGTACTATACAACCTACCGCTACACTATATAACATTTTACTCCATCATATGCCAACACACTCCACTCTACTCCGCTCTACTCTATTCTATTCTATGATACTTTATTCTACTCACCCCACTATACCCCACTCCACTCGACCCAACTTCACTGTACCCCACTCAATTGTACAACACTTCACTGTACACCTCTCTACTGTATGCTATTCCACTGTACGCCACTCCACTGTACCACATTTCACTCTACTCCACTCCACTCTACAACACTGTACTGTGCACAGTACACTTTACAACAGTCTCCTCCACTCTTCTGTAGCACACTCTACTAAATAACTCTCCATTCAACAACAGTAATCTCTACGACATGAGTGTTCAAACTTGAGGGCTGGCCCCCATCGGGGGGGGCTCAAGTGATCCCCCTGGTACTGGCAAAAAGAAGCATTATTCTGATAAAAGTGCTTTGTTTTAATTAGAAAGAAACAAGCTGCATTAAGACACTCTGTAATGGTACTTCACTTACATCTTATTGTCATTTATATCCAAGCTGGGAGCATGTATCAAAAGGGAAGGGACTCAAATTATCCTGCAAAACCCCCAACTCCCATTTCTAATAATCACACTGTGGGCACGTTTACTTATTAGTAAGTTCTGCCTGACCAGAATAGTATGGTTTGCAATCATGTATTTAATTGCATTCTTTAAACTGTAATGGAAAATTACTGCAATGTTTAAATAATTCAACACATACATAACACTGACAATTGAATAGAATCATTGTGAATTATTCTGAGGGGGATGATTTTTCTTTCCACTGTGAGGGGTGGGGGGGAGGGGATGCAGAATTAAAAAGTTTGATGACCACTGCATTACGATTTTTAAAAAAAGTTTAAAAAAATTGAAGCTCATTAAAAAAAAACAAAGGTTAAACCTTTGTTATAATTATGAAACCTTTATTTATTCTTTCTATGGAAAACAAACTTAATATACTCAAACATTAGAAATTCTTAAGTTATAATTTACATTTATTTTTACGCATCACCTTCAAAATATTATAAGTTGCTCATCTCCATACAGAGTTTACTTTAGTTTATTTAACATTTTAGGGCCTCATTTATGAGGTTTTGACATAGGACAGCACTGCAAGGAATCTTGCTGCACTGCCCTTCATCAAAACAAAAGGGCAGGAATGCGCTGTATCTGTTAGATACGGCACATTCCTGTCCTTTTCCCTTGCTCTGGTACACAATAGGCTGCCATGCACCAACGCTTCCCATGTGTGCTGCATAAAACAGCACACATAGAAAGAGAAAAAAATGAGGCAAAATAAAAACATAGGGGATGCATTCATGGGGGCACAACATGTACCCCCCCTGTCTGTATTCCTACAAAGTTCCAGCACGGCATGGACGTCCACCTCCATTTAGGGCTGGAACATTTTTGCAGTCCCATTGTGGTGCCTGTTTTCCAGGCACAGCCATGGGAAAGGCAAAGGACCACAAAGGGTATGACGAGTTAAACTAGTATAACACGAGTTCAACTCGTGATACCGTCGGCAGTCCTTGTGCAGGTTTAGTGCAGTGGAGCCGGCGTTGAGCCGGCGCCGTTGTGCCAAACTCATAATCAGACCCTTATTTATTTTCAGACCATTGGCCTTACAGTACTCTGAAAAGCATCCAGTTGTCTCTGTGTATTTAACTCTGTAGCCACACTATATTAACTGTAACCCACCACTCTATCATGAACTGTGTTCCCACAAAAGATTTTATTTGTGATGTCAGACCTATTCTTGTAGATATTATTATTTTGAATGGTGTAAGTGAGGTCATATAAAACGGTATAAGCAGTGCATGCAGAAGTCTGTTCTCACCCAGTCAGATCATTTTATATCTCATACCAAGTGAGAGCAAACATGCCTTCCCTGCTTGTGCTGCTGCAGGCAGGAAAGGCATTCTTCTCTCACCAGAGGCAAGATTTGAAAATGCTCCTTCCATGCAGGAGTTAACATGTGTATTTCACCCCCACACTGATGCGGGTAGAGAAAATACTTTATCCTGTGGGTAGTTTCCATTGGACAGAGTAATTGAGGTGGCCCCGAGGATGGGGTCCCCAGAACCTTAACAGGCTCAGGGAGGGGGGCTTGCCCTTTCTCTTTAAAGTGAAGTTCAGCCAAGGGGGGTGGAGTCCGACGTGCCTCAAGGTTTTGGGAGAGGACAGTGCACCACCACCCTTTTTTCTTGAACTCAGATGGGGTTCCTGGGGCCTATGAAGGCTTTTGGAGGGGGTCGGGGTGACCCCCCATCCCTTTAAATTTCAATTTGGCTCTGGGAATGGGATTTCCAGTACATATTAAGTATCATAGAAAGGTCAGCCTGCCCCTCTCCTGTATTTTTTAATTTGTCCAGGGGGATGGACTTCCATCCCAATAAATTAACAACCTGGCCCCAGGGGAGTGAATCCTTGGGTCCTTTAATTGCTCAGCATGGGAGCTGTGTGCCCCCTCCCCTTTTTTTAAAAGTTGGCCTTGAGGGATGGGTTTTCTGGAGCCAAATTTAAATTATGTTTTTTAAATGACAGGCCTCCATTTTATTTTATTATTTTTGACTCCATCTTGTGGGCACACTTCGGGAGCATGACAAAAGCAGCTGATTGCTCTTTTACTTTAGCCTCGAGGTGTTCTTTTTGGTCCTCATGGTGGTTTAGGAAAAAGACTGTAGGAAGTTCTTGTGTAGAAAACAAGGAGGATGCAACTCTAAGGGTACAACAGAAACAATTGAGATGCAAACACTATTATGACGTTAGAATGAATGTCAAGCAACCCCATTTCGTAGTTGGAGACTGGGTCAGAATACGTAAACTAGGTATTTTGGTTAAAGGTGAAACCAAATTTGGTAGACCTATAAAAGTCATAAAGGTTCATCTTAACAGTATGATCACCCAGGATGGCAAAGTGTAGAATGTCAGCAGGGTGGCCAAAAGTGTGGGTGTGAGATAGAAAATGTATTACATATTTTGTATAGCATTTGCTTTCTTTTGCTTCCCCTTTAAGCTTGTGTTTATATTGGAGCCTGTGTTTATATTTGAGCCTGTGTACATATTTATTTTCTTCTGTTGGTTAAAGAAGAAAAATGTGTTACATTCTTTCTTTTATCCTTGTTCCTTCCCCTAAGCTTTTGTGTATGTTTGATTCTGGCACCTGCCAGCTTTGTTTAAAGTTCTAAACAGAACTGGAACATTATCATCTCTGGATCTATCTGGAGAGGATTTGGCCTAATGGCTAAGGTGGTTGACCTTGAATCTGGGGAACTGGGTTCGAGTTTCAGCAAGGACGCTGAACATCCTGTGATTCTGGTCAAATCACTTAATCGCCCCGTGCCTACCAAAAATGAATGTGTCCTCATGTAATGCAACTGGTGCTATGTAAAGCACTCTGATAACTGATTTGGGTCAAGTTCGTGCTATATAAAACTCTGTAAAATAAACAAAAAGTCTGCTGCCTAGATGCTACTGTGCCTTTGAGGTTAAACTTATCTTCACCTTTACCTGGATTTTGCTAATTTTATTACGGAATTTTACACTGGGAACGGGGTGTTCTACGAGTACCAGTGACCTCTTTGGCACAGGAGCGGTACCCCTTCTTTTTGAAGAATTTTTTTTTTATTGCTGGATAATTACAGGATTTCATACTGGATTACTGCTGGATTATTATCCTGTTTCTCCGTTATACTACGATTTTTATGCGTAATTCTACCATTTACTGAGTAAGAGTTCTATATTTTGTGAAAGATTTGTCAAGTTGTGCTTACCGCTTTTTCAAACTTGACAAACTTTTCCCCAGACTATACGGATCTACTTAGGAAACCCTTAGCAACATCTCTTCTCAACAAGAGACCACAATAAGAAGAATTTGATGCGTAAAGTCATTCTCGAGACTGAAGGAGAACGCCTGACACTCGATGCTGGAGAAGAACATCTGACACTGGACGCTTGGCACATGATCTGTGATGTCTTTCCGTCATCACATTACGCTCTCTAGCATCTTCAGCCATCTTTAATTGGGACATTTCACGTCAATGCGAACGACTTCGCACAATTGATTTTCTTCATGTCAACTTCAACTTAAGAGGAGGATTGCTCTCTTCATCACGCTGATGTGCACGGCCTAAACCTTTTATATCATATATGTAAGTGGAGCATTTGCACATCTTTAATATTTTTTTTCTCTTTGAGTTGCACATTTTCTATGCTGATGTGCACAGCTGAAACTTTCTATACTCTCTTCGAAATGTTCTTATTGTTGCACATTACTTCACGCTGATGTGCACCGTTGACTTTATCTATTAAGATTTACATAATTTAATAATACCTGTATATCATTACTATTAAACATAATTTCCACGCTGATGTGCACAGCTAACTTCATTTAGGAATTCATTTTGCAAGACCTGTCATATATTTAGACACACTTGTCATTTAGGTGCTACTTATAGGGGGTGAAAATGCAATTCGAACCTCCTGAAAAAAATGTTTTTCTTTTTTTGAACACAGGATGGGGGACCAAGTCCCAAAATCCTGTAATGGTTGAGGGAAACATGTTTCTTGGTGTTGCTGGAAGCCAATCAGAACCTTGATCCTGTGCGAGTCCTGCTCCTATGGGAACAAATTGGCCCAAGGGTAAAAAAGCTCTATGGACCTATAAGTAGGCTCTATGCTTTAGAACTAGATTTGTGGGGCTCTCACAAGAGTCCCTCAAACCCAACCGTACAGTTATAAAGATAGTTTTAGAGCTTAACATCTCCAAAACTACTGAACAGATATTCATCAAAACACAACAAGCATGTTTATTGGACTAACATCTCGCTTCCTGAAAAAATTCAGAGCAAGGCTCTGATCGGTTGCCAGCAACATGAAGAGAAATGTTGCTGGCAGACATTACAGGACTCAGGGACTTAGTGCCCTGTCCCGAGTTTAGTTTTAAAAAATAATATGGCAGGGTAGAGGGGGCTAAAACAAAAAGAAATAGACTCCTGTAGATTTCAAACTTATAAAAAAAAATGCTCGAGGGGTATTAGAGATATTCTATTAATTATTATGAGAGGGGATGAGAGTGTTACACTCCTCCCTGAGCCATGCATGGACCCGCATCTCCCAGGGCTGGAAAATATATTAATAGAGGAGGGGGGCTACCAGCGCCCTCCCATGCCTGTAGAGGCCCCCAGGGAACCCCTACACCAGGTCTAAAAATGTTTCCAATAAGGGAGAGGTGTGTGCGGTCCCCCTCCCTGAGCCACTAATGGGCCACGGGGATCCCAATCCTTGGAACCAAACACTCATTTCAGGACAAGGGAGCATGCAGCCCCTCTCCAGGAGCCTTCAAAGGCCCTGGGTACCTCAAACCCAGGTGCAGGCTCTTTCACTGGAGGACATCCCTGGGGCACAGTAGTTTTCTCGGCCCGCAGGAGCACAGGTAGGTAAAGCAAATGTGCTCCCGGCCTGCAGAACCTTTGAAAATGCTCCTGTCAGGTGGGAGTACTCTTTTGTTTCCCTGCCCTTGCTCTTTCAGGCAGGAAAACTCTGATTGTTTACACCTGTGCACTGCGTGGGGTTATCCGCAGGGCCTTCCCTCAATGCGCACAGCCTTTAGTCACTGGTGGCATGCTTTTGGGGGTAGGCCTTCCCTGCAGCCTGTCCTGCCCCCAACCCCCAGTGAGTGCCATACCCTCGCTGCATGTAGACTTTGGATGTTCGTAGTATGGGGTTATGTGCAGGACAAGCTGTGCGCCCAACCCTCTGCAAGCACCCCACCTCTCAAAGTGAGCTGCCTTATAGCATGCACAGCGGCCATATGTTCTTGTGGGCCTGGCTGTACTCAGGGAGACGTATCAACTCCTTTTAAGAGGCACAACATGGAAATGTAAAAAGTAGGCCTGCTGCCTTTACCAAAAGGTGAGCATATCAATATATATATATACATGTATATATATATATATATATATATATATATATATATATATATATATATATATATATATATATATATATATATATATATATATATATATATATATATATATATATATATATATATATATATTGATATGCTCACCTTTTGGTAAAGCCAGCAGGCCTACTTTTTACATTTCGATTACATATTGATATATAGTGCAACTAACTATATATGGATTCATTGGTTTTATATCAATAAAATGTCCAGCTAACTATATATGGTCTCTAACCTATGGTTTTTTCAGTGAATTTTCAAGGTTTTGTAAATGCAAATTCCTAACTATATATGGTCTATAACCTATGGTTTTTTTCAGTGAATACATATATATATATATATATATATATTCACTGAAAAAACCATAGGTTATAGACCATATATAGTTAGGGATTAGCATATACAAAACCTTATTTTACTCACACAAAAC
The DNA here is from genome assembly GCF_964263255.1 of Lissotriton vulgaris. Taxonomy (NCBI): domain Eukaryota; kingdom Metazoa; phylum Chordata; class Amphibia; order Caudata; family Salamandridae; genus Lissotriton; species Lissotriton vulgaris. The sequence continues at coordinate 888,479,786 of NC_141687.1, forward strand.
CATTGAAATTCGCATATATAGTTAGTTGCACTAACTATATATCGCGCACCCGCAATCCACTGCTGATGATGTCACATATTACATCATTCATGACATGGTCAGTGACATCACTGATGACATCACTGATGACAACATCCAGTGACTGTATGTTTCTGTAAAGTTAAAATATGTCTTACATATTGAAGAATGAGTGGATGTATAAGTGTCTGGATGAAGGATTTAGTAGGTGCATGACTGACTGTATGTGCGAGTGATTAAATGTGTCTCACTGAGTGCATGGGTTAGTGACTAAACTGTCTTAATTTGTGCATCATTATGTCTGTTGTTCTGTAAACTGCTGCATGTGTTGATCAGTAGCTATATGAGTAACTATATGGGTTATTGATTGGTTGCCCAAGTATTTGTATGGGAGACTGAGTGTGTGTGTGTGGGTGGCTCGGAGGTGTGTGACTCTGTGCATAGATGTGTTAACAGTTGATTCACTATATGTATGGGTTCAAAATTGCATGTGGAATCAGCTGTATGGGCGGTTGCCTGTGTGCATGAGTGTATTGGTGAGTGAATGGATATCTCAGTGCTACATGTCAAAGTAAGAACATATGTAAAACACAGTACATGTGAGAGTTGACATATATAAATAACTGTGCATAAGAGCCAGTGAATGTGTGACTGGCTGTATGGATCATTGTAAACTTGTATCAGGGATTGTATAAGAGAGTAAATATGTGTTAGTATATGTTTGAATAAGTAAGGTGTGTATTACTGTATAGTTGAGGAAATGAAGGTGTGATTGATTTATTGCATGACTGACTAGGTGTGTGAGTAACTCCATGGATGAGTGACAGTCTGTGAGTGTCTGTTTACACTGATTGTATCTAAGGTTATATTATAATCTGAAGAGGTTCATCGTATTATCACATGAATGATATCATCAGTGATGTGATGAGTAATGTCAAATGAGATGTCATCAGTGATGTCATTTGAGATGTCATCAGTGATGTCATCAGTGATGTCATTTGAGTTTTCATCAGTGATGTCATCAGTGATGTCACTGACCATGTCATGAATGATGTAATATGTGACATCATCAGCAGTGGATTGCGGGTGCGCGATATATAGTTAGTGCAACTAACTATATATGCGAATTTCAATGGTTTTGTGTGAGTAAAATAAGGTTTTGTAAATGCTAATCTCTAACTATATATGGTCTATAACCTATGGTTTTTTAAGTGAATTTTCAAGGTTTTGTAAATGCTAATTCCTAAGTATATATGGTCTATAACCTATGGTTTTTTCAGTGGATTTCAATGTTTTTTTATTGCAAATATCAAAAACTGTTAAATGTATTATTCTTTTAAATGAAAAATATATTTTATATGTTTGTAATATAATTTTTTTATGCATCTGCCAAACCCTAACCTCTTAATAGTGCACTGTGGTGGAATTGATTTTGGGACTATGACTGGGGTTGGTCTGGAAATGCTTTTAAAGGACACCTTTCATCAATTGATGACACTTTTTCCCCAAACTGCCTTGATATATTCCAATATATGCCAATGACAGAAATGGAAGTGGTCCAACCAATTTTTTCCACAATTTGAGAAAGCACGGAAACATGTGAATAAATCTGTTTCTGCTTACATGAGAGAATTTACAATGGGTTTAATATACAACAATAACTTGCGTTACAACATGCAAGACATCTACAGAGGAGATGGTGTGCACTTCTCCGATGAGGGGAATAGAATATTCCTCCTGAATTTAAAACTGTGCATTGGAACCTACTTGTAAGTACCTTAATTAGCCACAGAACCCAATAGCTCTTTTCATTTCTTCCCTACCTCTGATCATTCAAAACGTTTATCTTTTTTTTTTTCACCAAAGTACGCTCCCCGGTTCGCTTACCGGTGCGCGTACCAGGCGCTTCCCACGCGATTTTTTTTGTGCCTATATCAGCGTCCTAAGCCCCCCTCAGAAAACCTAGAGGGTCACAAAGTGTCTACCGTGCCCCCTTTTACCCATTCCGAACATTGTTTGTCCTCCATCTTGTGTCTCAATTCTACCGATACACAAAATGGAGGACTCCCGTAACGCTGCCGGTTCGCGTACCGGGGCGTGCACCGGTGAGCGCTCGCTAAAAAAAGGTGGGAAAGTAATTTACAGAAAAACCACTAGAAACACTTTCATCAAATATAGAATAGGCCCTACTACATAGCAGTCCCTACCATTTACCCAAATTTGATGGAATTCCATTGAGAAAATTATGCTGTAGGCCTGACTAAATATCCTGAGGTAAATTACCTAACAAAAACACTTATGAAGTGTTAGAATTGACAACCAATTAAAATGCTACTTTCATTATCTTCTATTATTTCATGACATTTGATTGGTTATGTACCTGAATATATATAAAGAAAGAGAGAGAAACACAGCCATTTCGACTACTACTTTCTGAAGTACATTTCAAGTGCATTTCAACTGACAACTTAAACTTCTTTTTGAAAGGTAAGATGTTATTTTAAAAACTGAAGTATGTTGTGCACTTTGAGTTAATTAGGAAAACATTTTCTGATAGTTATATACTATCCCTCTTTAATAGTTATAGAATAAGATAGACTTCTCTGTTATAGTTATAGATGGAGTTAGGCTTGTCTTGTATAATTATGAATTTACTTAGGCTTTATCACACACACTTTTTTATATTTTTACTTCCACTCTGATACCATACACTGCCCAAAGATAAAATCACTGTTAAAAAAACCAAACTACCTGTCTGAACTTAAACCCAACAGTGCCCTATCTCTACTGATATATTTTTTAAAAATTCAAATTACAGCACAAAAATGGAAGGAGAGCAAAAAAATACCATCAAAATTGTTCTGGAAAGCAACAAAGATACAGATATTGAACCCAATGACTCAGAATTCATGGATGAATCACGGGACTATGAACTTCTTCAATGTGTAGAATCAGTAGATTTCCTGATTGAAAATGAGGACATTTCTGACAATCAAATATTAGAAGTTCTTTTAAATTCTGAAAACGAATCTGAGAAATAAATTTATATTTAATAATTCAAAAATTGTTTGAGGCATTATTCATTTTAATATGTATTTTTTAAACTAGTACCAAATTGATTATAATGTAAAGTCAGACTTTAAATATACTGTGCAACTTTTTTGTGTAAAATAGTAAGTTTGCTCATAGTTACTTCCTTTCTCCCACTATTTTATCTCCAATGTGTATTTAACATCTCTTTTTAATCTCCTGCCTCCATATTCTTTCTGCTTTCCTCACAGACTATGCTATGAATTCCATATACCACAATAACTTCTGAAACAACATGCAAGATATCTACAAAGGAAACAGTGTATTTTTATTTTTAGACTCTGCATTGGTACCTACATGTTGGTACTTAAATAAAAAAAAATAAAAAATACAACAAAAAGAACAATCAATATACATACATTATTTGAACATTCTTTCATTCTATTTTCCCTATATTACGCTCCTCGGACCGCTTCCCGGTGCACGTACCGAGCGCTCCCCCCGCAAAAAAAACGATAATAAAATATTTTTTTTTGCCCCGCGGGGCCCTTTTAAAGCCCCCTCATCAAACCTAGGGGGTCAGGGAGGATGTACTCTGCCCCCTTATGCTCATTTCCCCCTTTGTTTTTGCCACCTCTTGTGTCTCGATCCTACCGAGACACAAGATGGCGGCCGCTCCGGACTGTTTAGAATGTTCACAGTCACCGGGGAGCCAATCCGCTTCTCCTCGCGAAGTTCCGTTACGCGTCAGGTACGCGAACAGGGGCGCTAACCGGGACGCTGTCACAGGTATATCTGTTTTTTAAAACGTTAATTTCTCAAAATCCATACATATATTAAGACATAGCAAAGGCACGTCGGGCAAACCATATCTACAATTTACCAAGTTTCGTGTAAATCCATTCAGCCGTTCGAGCTAAAAGTGATTCCAACTGCCCTATGGAAAAATGAATGGGAAAAACGCATTTTGGGACCCCCCTTTTTCTGGGCCCCCCTTGACGAAACCCCCCCAATTTTTCAGGGGCTGCTCAGAAACAAACTGTGCCATTTTCCTGAAAATTTCAGCCAATTCCGTCCACAAACGCCAAAGTTATTCGACATAGAATTTTCAGAAATCCCATAGGAAAAAAATCCTAACTATATATACCTACTGGCGACCGCCAGTAGGTAATATATATATATATATATATATATATATATATATATATATATATATATATATATATATATATATATATATATATATAGTCACTGAAAAAACCATACGTTGCACATGTTTTATTTATCACTCATACAAAACCATTGAACTTCCCCCGTTATAGGAGGTTCAGCTAACTATAACTTGCGCCCCCGCAATGCACTGCTGAAGACGTCACATATTACATCACTCATGACATAGTCAGAGACATCATCCATTACATCACTGATGACATCTCAAATGACATCACTGATGACATCACTGATGACATCATCCAGTGAATGTGTGTCTTTCTGAAAAATAAATATATTTTATATATGTATATCTAAAGGTCCATATTAGAAGAAATAAATGGGTAAATTAGTGTCTAAATGGATGTTTTTTTTTGTAAAATGTATTGTATAACTGACTTATTAAGTGTATCTTAGTGAATACATGTATTAGCGAGTAATGTTTAAATATGTAAATATCTGTATCAGTGTCTAACTTTGTGTATAAGTGGCTGCATGGGTTGGTGAGTAGCTACATGATTGTGTGTATATGGGTTATTAGTTGTGTTTTTGAGTATCAGTATGAGTGTCTGTATGGTTCGGTGGGGGATATTACTTAGCGTACAGATGCATGAATAAGTGACTCACTGTATGTGTTTTGAAGATAGCATGTGTGCAGGACTGTATGAGTGGATGACTGTGTGTATGGGTGTGTTCGTAAGTGAATGACTGTCTCAACAGTGTCTGTATGAGTAAGTTTGTTTTAAACTAGTATATTTGACTATTGATGTATATAAGTGAGTATCTGTGAGAGTGAGAGATTGGAAGAGTTCCTGTGTAAATAAGTAAGTGTTTCTATAACTGTTTGTTCAAGAGAGTAAGTATGTGTACGTTTCTGTAGAAGTAAGTGTAGGGATGTGTGTATAGCTGTATATGCAAGTAAATGGATGTTTGAATGTCTGAATATGTGTGTGAGTAACTCTATGGATGAATATTGGTGTGTAACAGGATGTATAGGTGTACGAGTACATATGATGAGTGAGTACCAGTAGCGGTCGGCAGTAGGTGTTTCTATAGGGCGGTGACGTGGGCAGGAGGAGGGGCAGGGTGGGGGGAAATAATGTATGGATTACGGAGTTTTACAGGTAAGTAAACATTTAAATACATAAAACGAATTTCGCTGCGCACACTGCATCACCAAATGTGATGCAGTGCGCGCAACGAAATTCGTTTTATGTATTCAAATGTTTACTTACCTGTAAAACTCCGTAATCCATACATTATTACCCCCCACCCTGCCCCTCCTCCTGCCCACGTCACCGCCCTATAAAAACACCTACTGCCGACCGCTACTGGTGAGTACATGTATAAGTGACTATGTAGAACTGTTGGTGAATGAGTGGATGTGTATGTAGATGTTGGAATTACCTAATAGGTTGTTGTAACTGGTATTGGTATCTCCATTTTTTTGAGAATTCTAGTTTTGATTTTTGAATGTGTGTATCAAAGGTTATATTAGGGTGAGAGAAGGTGTGCCACTCTTTCACAAGGATGCTGTCATCAGTGATGTCATTTGAGATGTCATCAGTGATGTAATGAGTGATGTCACTGACCATGTCATGAGTGATGTAATATGTGACGTCATCAGCAGTGCATTGCGGGCGCGCGAGTTATAGTTAGCTGAACTAACTATAACAGGGGAATTTCAATGGTTTTGTATGAGTGAAATGTCCAGCTAACTATAACATGTGTGAAACCTATGGTTTTTTCAGTGAATTTCAAAGGTTTTTTTAAATGCTAATTCCTAACTATAACGTGGCTGAAACCAATGGTTTTTTCAGTGAATTTCAAAGGTTTTGTAAATGATATTTTTTACATGTATTAATTGTTATATTTTTACACTGTTTACTACACTGTTTACTACAATTTACTACACTGTTTTAAAGTAGTTATTTTTAGATATTTTATTTTTTAAATTACATTACATATTTTTAATATAAATTGAAAAAAAGGTTTTTAAAAATATGAAAATTGTAAATTTTTTGTATTTAATATTTTTGTAATATATATAAATTTTATATAGCAGGCAATGATATCCCATGGAAGGAAATTCAAGTTACTGGTAAGTACAGTTAAATTTACTTTTCAGGAATAGTAGTGAGCTGAAAGATGCAGCACTGAGGTATCTCCTGATAACAGGTGAGTACATTGGAATTCCTAGTTAGACTGATTTTTGAGGAATTTTTTTAAGTTCCAAAACTCCACACTTTGAAACATTTCCAAGTGAAACCAGTCAATGTTAGCCTATGGAAGGAAATTCAAGTTACTGTAAGTATGGTTAGAATTACTTTTCAGGATCAGTAGTGTGCTCAAAGATGCAGCACTGATGTTTCTAGTGATAACAGGTGAGTAAATCAGAATTCATAGTTCGGCTGATTTTACAGGAATATTTTGCTCAATAGTGAAGGAAGGGGGCAGGGCCCGAGGTAAAATGTGTGCAAACACGCCCTGTGGCACATTTTAGATTGGGGAATTAATTCCTCTTCAATCCTGAAGTCCCCTGTGAGTCAACTAGCACATCAGGTACCTCCAGTATGCGTCAGGCAGCTGTGTTGCAGAGAGGTGTTCAGAGGGCGCGGCCCCTTTTTACAACACTCTGCAACACAGCTCCGTGGCGCTTACTGGAGATACCTGCTGGACTAGTTGGCCCCTAGGGGACCTCTGGATTGAAGAGGAATTAATTCCCCAACTTAAAATGCGCCACAGGGCATGTTTGCACTCACATCACCTCAAGCCCCGGCCCTACCTTCACCACTGTCTAAACGCACCCTGTAGCATGTTCTAAGTTGGGGGATTAAGTCCCCTTGCATACTGGGGGTCCCTGGGGGCCAACTAGCCCACCAGGAACCTCCAGTATGCGCCAGGGGGCTGCGTTGCAGAGAGGTCTAAAAAGGGGCATGGCTTCATTACACCTCTCTGCAACGCAGCCCCCTGGCGCGTTTGCAGAGGGGGAACTAATTCCCTTTGCATACTGGAGGTCCCTGGGGGCCAACTAGCCCACCAAGAACCTCCAGTGTGCGCCAGGGGGCTGCCTTGCAGAGAGGTGTAATGAGTGCCACGCCCCTTTTTACACCTCTCTGCAATGCAGCCCCCTGGCGCGTTTGCAGAGGGGAACTAATTCCCCTTGAATACTGGGGGTCCCTGGGGGGGACACGTTTTCAGGTGCATAGAAGAGTACATGCATACTAAATAGGAGTTTGAAGCAGTCCATATACTAAGGCCTACTTTACTACATGAATATTTAGGTACTGACTGGATGTTAAGGTTTCTACAAGCAGTGTCAAGCTGAATGTGTAACTGCTTCACTTTTAGAACAGTGTATAGATAAGCACATACTGCTGTATGGTTCACTACAATACTGAAACTGTAGTGTGAGAGTGTTTGGTGAAAGTGTAACGATATCGACAGGGAAATTGAAGGTTTAAAAGGCAGGTTTGCAGGTACATAGAAGACTGCAAGCATAGTCTATAGGGATTTAAAGAAGTCCATGGCCTATGTCTACTTTGCTCCATGATTACTTGGGTACTGACTGGATGATTACAGTTCTGCAAGGAGAGTGACTCACTAAATTTATAAGAGCTTCAGTTTTAGCACACTGCATAGATGAGGATATTCTGCTGAATAGCTCAGTACAATACTGAATCAGCAATGACAGAGTGTTTGCTCAAAGTATAAGAATACAGACTGGGGAATAGAATATATAAAATACAAGTTTGCAGGTCCATAGAAGACTGCAAACATAGTCTATAGGGGGTTAAAGCAATCTAAGGCCTAAGGCCTACTTTGCTCCATAATTACTTGGGTACTGACTGCATGATTACAGTTCTGCAAACAGAGTACATGACTGAATCTATAAGAGCTTCATTTTTAGCAATCACAGAGAGTTTGTTGGAATGTAAGAATACAGACAGGGGAATTGAAGGTATAAAAAACAAGTTTTCCGGTGCATAGAACAGTGCATGCATAGTCTATAGGGGTTTGAAGCAGTCCATGCCCTAAGGCCCACTTTGCTCCATGAGTACTTGGGAACTGGCTAAATGATTACAATTCTCCAAGAAGAGTGTCTGGCTGAATGTATATCAGCTTCACTTTTAGAACAGTGTATAGATAAACACATAGTGCTGTATGACTCACTACAATACTGAAACAGAAGTGTGAAAGTGTTTATTGGAACTGTAAGGATACAGACTAGGCAATGGAAGATTTAAAAGGCAGGTTTGCAGGTGCCTACAAGACTGCATGTATAGTCTATACAGATTTGAAGCAGTTAATGCCCTAAGGCCTACTTTCGTGCATGACTACTTGGAAACTGACTGAATGCTTAAAGTTCGGCAAGGAGAATGTCTGGCTGCATATATAGCAGTTTCACTTTTAAAACAGTGTATAGATAAACACAAACTGCTGTATGGCTCACTACAATACTAAAATAGCAGTAGCAGAATGTTTGGAGGAAGTGTAAAAATATAGACTGGGCAATTGAAAGTTTAAAAGTCAACTTTATAGATGCATAGAAAAGTGCATTTATTATCTATAGGTGTTTGAAGCAGTCCATGCCCTTAGGCCTACTTTGATGCATGACTACTTGGGTAGTGGCTGAATGCTTACAGTACTCCAAGGAGAGTGTCGAGCTGAATTTATAACTGCTTCACTTTTAAAACAGTGTATAGATAAACACATACTGCTGTATGGCTCACTACAATACTAAAATACCAGTAGCAGAATGTTTGGAAGAAGTGTACAGATACAGACTGGGGAATTGAAAGTTTAAAAGCCAAGTTTGCAAGTGCATAGAAAAGGGCATTTATTATTGATTAATCTTCCCAACGCCCCAAGCACCAGCACACCTTTCCGAGGGTAGGTTTACGATTTACAAATGCTAGCATTTTTTAAATTACGAAGCATAATAATAACAAATATAAATCCTTTTTTTTTTCTCCTAATGATAACAATATTTTTTTAATGTCTTCTATTTACATGTTTTTAATCATGAAAATGCAAAGAACACATTTTACCGAGTAACACTTTTAAAACTCTCCAACGTATGTAGATAATAATACCTTATACGTGTTACGATCGAAATCGAAACCTTTACAGCTTCACAGTTTGTAACTTTTCCAAATACGTGCAGAAGAAAAACAGTTAAAACGTGAGCACGTGTGTAAACTGCACAGCGTGCCATCTAAATAGGCGGACCCACAGCTTCCTTCCGTGGACTACTAAACAACCAAAAACTATATAAACCACACCTATTGTGCAATTAGTTTCGATTTCACGAGTTATTTCTGAGTTGCCAATCTATGTTGCAGGTTCCGTTTTCTAGCATCGGATTCTCTTTTTGCGTCAACAAACATATTCCGGAGTTGTAAGTTGTTTCAATATGGAATAGGCATAGTACTTAGTTATAAATTGTGTCTATTTGTCAATATTTAAACATTTACATGTAGAAAAAAATGTTAGTGCATGTTTTTCGCTTTTTTAGAAACAGATAGATTATAACAAACATTGCTCCTTTTCTGACTCCTTTCACCTTATATACAGTGACTTTTTATATTATAATATTGACACTGTACTTCGCTTGAGAGGTGTTGGTGACCCGTCGACGCAAACCCTAAACATTTACAATCAACACCACCATCTTCTACTTGCTATTGTGTTTTCCCCTAGAGATCACATACTGTTAATATGTATATTATAACATTAACAGTCTTGGTGATCTTAGTGGAATTCACGATCCGTCGTCACAAAGAGTAACGATAAGTAAGTAACATTACCGGCTTGCAGTTTTCAGTCTATTTTCCCCTTGTGATCATGTGCGGTGAAAATATATACATATTATTATTCTCACCGTCATGAGTTTAGAGGAGTTTATGACCCGTCACCACGAAAAGAAAACTTTTTCTCCTCCCGGAGAAAAGAAGTTCAGTAAATAATTACCGCTCAAAAGTATTTCATTATAGATGTTCTGTTAAATACATAGCTTTATTTTCCTTTTCTTTTTACTGTAACAATCATATCAATCATTATATTATAATAGATTGTCCTATTGCTACAGAAGGAGAATGGGAGATTTTTCAGCGCCACCTATAAGAAAACTTTCGAATATTAAAAAGTACTTATAAGATATTTTTTTCAAGAAACATATTTTACGAAACAGCAGAACAAAAAAATATAGCTATCATGCATAGTTTGTTACTATAAATATTTAATAAACCCTACATTTCTGAATGTTATTTTCTAATTTCTATTCTTATTTGTGGTTCCTATTCACCATCTCCCTAAAGAATATATAGGACCTGTACTTTATATTATAAGAGTACCATCATATATGTTCTTTAGTGAGTATGTGATTTATTAGCGGAACAGTCTGCAACCATCTAAGCACTACGACAGCACGTTCCTGAATTGTACAGAATACAAATTTGAAAAATAATAATGCATACATTTCTATGTAATATGAAATCTTTTGTATTTAACTGTTTTTTACTTGTTCTCTTGAACTGAGATAATGTAGTGCGGGAGTGTTTGTTGTAGCACTTCTATTCTACTTTATCTAAAAGTAGCTGATGCCCTCTTACATCATCAATAATGTGGGGCAACACTTTTACAAACTGTAGCACAAAAAAGAAGTATATAGCCACGTTTAACTGATATTTTATGAAATTCCATTTTTAATTGTCGCCCCTTTTATATATACAGCGACAGTTTCTGAAGAAAGTTTATATGTATTTGCTTAATAGAAACTGTTTCAAACATAGACTGATTTTTTTGCTGCGCAACCTCACCTCCCCTTCAAGAAAATAAACACCACATTCTAATTAAATAGTACTCCTAAGAAGTATGTCATCTACAAACTTGATAAAAAAAACAGCGCAAGACACTGTAATTTTTCCGCCGTGATTTATACACCACACGACAATTATATAAATGGCCCTTAAAGCATATAAAATAAATTGTTTCCCTCATAATCCCTCTCCACAACCTTATTGGCACTGTACAGAGTGAATAGTGTTCCTAACCTGCCCTCTACTACTTTCTTTCCCCATACTCCTTTTGAAAATGCATCACAATATCACTGACAACAATGAACCGTTCCCACCCAATAAGGAGCAAACTTGTGCTCGGAACACTTTAGCCAATAAAATGTCCATGTTGTTTCACAGACGAGCAAGGGATGATTGCCAAACCTTCTACTTTTATTACTTCACAGCCAATGAACATTAAGCTTCGTAAAGTCCCGCTTGGAGCACGTTACCCTAATACTCCCCGAACAGGAAGAAATCGCTTACGAAACTTTTTCACTGACTTCTTCTACGACTAACGGTTCCTAGAAAAAAATATATATAAATCTCTGGCACAGTAACTATTTCAATTAGCAACATATTGTGGTGAACTTCTAACCTCTGTACTCATGCAAGTGATCCATGAACTGTTACTATGGTAACAGGCAGAAAGGTACTGGCTGTACAAAAAACTGTTATATTTACCCTGGATCCTCTACAAGACAGAAAGGAAAGCAAAATACCACATTTACAACCCCCTTGCACTTTTTTTTTTTCAATAAAGAGATCCCGCATGACGTCATGTACGGAGCCCCGTACGCGTACGGCGCGAATGATTCTAATTGTTCAGAAACATATATTTTTTGTATTTAATGTACATAATAAGGGAAGACATTATCTGGGATAATCATGAAAATAGTTTTTTAAAACTTTAAATAAGCGTATATTACTTTTAAAAGCAATTTCGGAAATCGCTGCTGTACGTCGTAAGAGCAAAGATGGTTTGAAGAGTTATCCATTTTATAAAATAATATAGTACTGCACACTAAAAGAGAAAAGTCAGCACAATTATTGACCCCTCTCCCAAAATTTAAAAGCCCTGGGGGAGGTGGTAAATTAATCGAGACTGAATACGTTAGTACAGCCTACTGTGCTTATGCTACCAGGAAAAACAACAACAGTACAAGGCCCAGATTTCCATTGTAGTGATTTCTTAGTTGCAGGCCTAGTTGTCAGATCGACACAAATACTCCCTCACGGCTAGTATACACCCATACCACACCCATCCAGCGCATTCATCACTACACACGTGACCCCACGTATAAAAAAGACGGAGCACACATGTTGTACGCCATTTTAGAGTTGTTTCCAAAGTAGCAAAGTACCAAGCAAGGGGCCCACTAATACAAGCGTGGCCTCTTTGGTCACTGAGTTAGTGGTTCCCGAAGCACTGAGCGGGTGAAGAACCTGCGATGATGATGATGGGAGCAGGAGTATGTCGTTAGCCATAGGGATATCAAGACTCTGCACCTTATATGAGACTTCTTTGTTGGAGACCGGGACTACATCATGCAGAAGGTGTCTTATCCACAAAAAGGTGAGTAGTGAGGCTTGAGTACGCATCGGAGGGAGTCAGGGTTGTAGCACACTAGATATAAAAATGCGACTTAGTATTTTAGACGAACGCACTCCTATATAGTGTATTCATTTGCATATACACATTTTTTTCCCAATAGCAGTAACGCTTTTATAATCGCTGAAATGTCTGTAATATTACCAATACAAACAGTTCGTAGAAATGTGAGAAGGAACGTGTATAAAAGCACAATGTTATCTAACTCTAAACTAATATAGTAAAAATTACCAATCATAACATCTTTCTTTTAATATCTTTTAGATGTAGAGCTTCAGGATGGATTATGTAACAAGGACGATGGCAATGGCACAAGGTGAGCAAAGAAGGTTTTTTACAAAAGAAGTTATCTGTGATAGGAGAGAATGTGTAGTATGCAGCAGGCACGGAAAACATACATTGGGCTAAAGGGGTTCCTGCTAGGAAGAGATAGCTTCCTGGGCCCACACACAGTCGCACCCGAGTACTTCACAGGTCTTTTAAAGAAATTTTGTTTGTTAATGAGGCTTTGATTCCCCCCCCGCTTACAGCCCCTGCAGCTCCACTCTTCTTTTTGCTTGAAGTTTAGCCCCCCCCGAAAAAAAGTCTAGCCACCCCCGATATTTTTGACTGTGGTTGCGCCTTTGGCTTCAGACCCCCCCCCCCCCCCCGTCGTCTTTGTTTCTCCCATGTTTTAATGTCCTTTTTTCTCTGTCTCTTTCTTACTCTCTCATTTTGTTTCCGTTTCTTTTTTACAGTTTTGGACGCTGCTATCTCCAGTCTGCTGTATACAACCTTATCAGAGTTGAAGTGGTGAACTCTCTTCATTACAGTGAAGGCTTCCTTGACACTTAGAGCACCCTCTTCCAATCACGCCAATGGCACTAGGTGAGCAAAGAATTTTGTTTCTGAAACAACAATAAATTATTTGTGAAAGAAGAGAGTGGGTAGTGTGCAGCAGCTTGACTGTGTAGAAATGTATAATTACCTCCGAGCAGTAACAACAGATAGGTTACAACAGTCTGAGAAACAGATCTACAAGCTTATTGTGCCACTTTTGTGTCACTTTTAACATGGTAAAAGTGGTGCAAGGAGCTTGTAAATCTGCGTCTGACTTTTCAAGAAAAAATCTCAACTCCAGACTCGGCGAGATAGTTTTAATGTTGTTTTCTCTCTCTTTCTCTCTCTCTCTCTCTCTCTGTGACATCATTTCTCTTTCTCTTTTAAAGCTATACACACTGCTGTCTACTTTGACGTGTACAAGCAGAGTTGAATTGAAGTTGTAAACTCTGGTGGCCGCAGTGTTTATACAAGGTAAGCGCAACGGCCTAGATATACTATGCCTCCATCACAATGCATTAGAAATAACTTGGCGTATTTAAAATCCTGTTGTACCACTTTGTGTCAGTAACGCAGTAGGCACTTCCATATAGACACCACTTGAACGCGGGACTATAACAGAAGTGAAATATACTAGGCACACTGCACACGTAAAATCGTAGTGTTACCTTCACTTGTAATGCTTCACCTTATTTAGTCACATCTGCATAACTTTAAACTCTTTTTTTCTTATTTGTTTTGCAGATTACCTACCCAACGTCTTTTGGAGTCCACATCACAATTTGTTTATAATACTGTTTTATTAAAGTTATTTTTCTAGTTGTTTATTATATTATCTTTAAGTTATGTTTACAGGTATTGTTGTTTTAATAAAACTTAATTTAAAAAACGATATACTTGTTTTTTTATTTTGGGGGTGGGGACGGTCCACAACAAAAATAATATTTATAATTTGAAGTACTATAGTAAAATGTTTGACAGTAGGGTTGAAAAGTACTGGCTGTACAATAAGTTATATTTTCTCTGGATGGACTACAACATAGAAAGGAAATCAAAGTAAAACAAAACAATGTGTACCACATTTACATACCTCTTGCGACATTTTCGTGTGCAAACCTACCCCCCAACAAAATTAACTGTGTGGGCCTCAATGACACCCCTCAAACCACGAAAACGACCACCCCCCGGAGATTTCTATATTGTGTGAGGGAGGCTGCGTGGCCCACCGCCTGATGCCCTGGAGTCTGCCACACCCAGACCCGGTTGCTGCAGTGTCCTGGGGAGAAACAGCCATTACAACTCAGTCATAACCACGCGTGAACGTCACCACAAATTCATTAGCACGCATATGGCTTTACCACGCATGCCTTTACCACGCATGCTTTTACAACTACTACACATTTACCACACATGATAAAGGCATAAGCACGGTAATGGCTTTGTGGTGATGGTCACGCGTTTTAATGGCTGTGCCTTACGTGCTTCAAATTAGTTTTTAGGTATGCATGTGACCAAGTCTGATAAGATCGGAAGCCAAGGACAAACACCGTGGTGTCTATGGCAGAATATCTCATGGATCACAGAGAAGATAGGCGGGGGGTAAATTGAAAGTAGCAGGTATAATAAAAACAACAGAGGAAAACTACTAAAATGGCAAAGGACGGAGTATGTAATTAACGTTTGGCGCCTCGGCAATACGTTTCAAATAAATATAGATAGAATATGATTATTAATATATTAAAAAAGTATAGCAGCGGATGAGGCACGCGACCCGACAGAAGAAAGCTGAAAATTTAATACCTGAAATGAGGAGAGGTTTGCTTGGCGAACTTGAAGAAAAACAAAGAAGCGTGGCTTGGAAACGAGGCTGCCCATGTGTAGAGAGTACAACTGGCGCAGAAAAAAACCTGGAAAGTTTTACATACTATCATACAAATATAGCTCTTATTTTGACCAGTAAAGTTAGTTCTGAAAAGAACTGTTTTTTATGAGCCCCAAAGCCTCCACGGTCCCAGCCAGCTCCCCGCGTCCTTCGGGAGCTGGCGATGCTTTTCGTCACCCCGGGCACTGCAGAAGGCGGCACAGTAGGCACCCCAGGACACTGCAGAAGCCGGCCCTGAAAGGTGGTGATCCCCAGGGCCATCAAAGGCTCCTGGAAGGGGGCGGCACAGCCCCCCTCCCAACATTCAAAAGTCCCGAGGGGTGGTAGTCCCCGGGGCTGGGTGGTCCGCCCCCCCCCTATTTTCTATATTCGAGCCCCGGGGAGGTGGTAGTCCCTGAGGCATGTGGGGGGGCTTAAAACCCCACACAGTTTTTTCAAATAAAAAGAGGCCCCACGGACTGGCGAATCCCCGGGTCGGCCATGAGGCCCCTGTATACATATAGTTAAAGCCCGAGGGATGGCGATCCCCGGAGCAGGGGGACCCCTCTGGACCCCCATTATTAAAAAAAATTGCCCCAGATATTTGACCCCCCGGGGGCTAATTAACAATGAAGCGGTCTTTTTTTCCCAAAATGCATACCATACGAGTACCACACGATTTAACAAAAAAAGAAATTGGGCCCTAACGATCCATGTGGGACCCACTGAGCAGGCCTACAGGAACAGGATGTTTCTACCCTGCCCCCTTTCCTTATTTTTCAACTTAGTTTTCCTGTTTTCTTATGCCACGGTTCTACCGAGGCACAAGATGGCTGCCAACACTTCCTGGTTTGGAGTGTTGACAGACAGTTGACATCCAATCAACATGCAGCTCGTGCTCGTAATTGTACGGATTTCCATATGCGTACAGTACTTCGTCTCTAGATATCACTATGATTTTGATTTTCTCAGAAACTACTGAACGAATTTACACCATTTAACAGAGAGCACAATCTGCGAACCGAACTCTACCTCTCTGTCAAATTTAGTGTAATTCGGTTCAGCCATTCGGGCTGTAGCCCTGGCTAAAGGTCCCCATGGAAAATTGCATGGAAAAACAGGTTTAGGGACCCCCCTTTTATCTTGGTCCCCACTTTACGAATCACCCCCAAACTTTCAGGGAAGGAGCGGAACGGAGCAGGCCATTTTCTTTGAGCAATTCGCGAAGACTCGTCCACCGGCGCCAAAGTTATTCTAAATAGAATGTTGTGGATTTCCTATGGAAACTAGGTCCTAGCTATGTAATTGGATGGTATTGATTTATCGATGACTTGTTTGTGATCGGGAGGGGCAGTGAACAGCAGGCTAACAGATTTATTGAGGATATCAATATCAATGACCTTAATCTTACTTTTACAGTCACATTAAGCCAAACTTCCGTCACATTTCTTGATACCGAGGTCTACGTTAAGAATGGCAAGTTGGAAACCAAGTTGTTCCGCAGGAAATACCATCCTGCTTGCGGGGAGTGCACACCCAGCTCATCTCATTTCCAGCATTCACTATGGGAAAATGCTGCCCATTAGAAGGGTGTCCAGGGTGTGCAGTAACCCAATTGATTTGGAAGCAGCCCAACTAGCCAGTAAATGTAGATTTGTAGAGAGAGGATATTCTGAACAGACAATTGAAAGTGCCCCCATTAAATCCATGAGCCATAGGAGATTGGATCTGCTTGACAAGTACAGAAAGGAGGGCAGCTCGGAGGGTGATTTGAATCCGATTAGCGTAGAACAGGGCACCAGTAAACCCAACACGTTCAGAGTAATCACAGGATATAGCAAACAACACAAGACTATATATAACATTATTAACAGAAACTGGCCAATTGTGGTAAATGATCCCATTATCGGATCAACTTTACCTAGCAGAGCGTCTCTCACTTTCAGCAGAGCCCCCTCCTTAAAAGATCAACTGGTAGATACCTGCCCCAAAACCATCGAAAAAACCTCTTGGCTACAAAATAACAGTGTTTTTTTTTGGTGCAAAACCTGTAAATCCTGTGTACATGGAGTGAACAAAAAAACGTACACTGATGGGTTCAGTAAACGAGAACATCCGATCACCCAGGTTTTAACCTGCAAAACGGAATATGCCATTTATGTATTACAATGTCCATGCCTGCTGAAGTATGTGGGAACCACAAAGCTAGCCGTGCATCAACGCATACTTCAGCATTTAAGAGCAATAGCCAACCAGGACAACACGTATCCGGTGGCTAGGCATTTCCGCGATGTACATCAAGGTGATAACACCAGCCTCAAATATTTTGTCATTGACGCTGTTAAAGCCAGCAGGCGAGGAGGGGACAGGGAGGCCAAACATTGGAGATGGAGACGCAATATATATTACAGCTAGATACCAAGGCTCCAGGAGGTCTCAATATCACTGAAGATATGTATACATGTCTACCCTAACCTCCAGCATCTTCAGATGACCATTTGGTATCCATTCAGGTTCGAGTACAGTGAGGAATTAGCTTTGCATTCTTTTATATGGACTTTACGTCACTATATCAGATCCCTCAGACTATTCAATCGTTTAGTTATTCTCCTCGTTATTTTTGGGTTGTCATGCCATATCCCCGGCTGGGGATATTAACATAGGAAACAGTAAGCTGCATGATCACCGAGGTTACAAGTTTGGGACATATGAGATTTACATTCACCTGTTGCACTTTGTTTGTAATTGAAATGACTGATAATATATATGTATATAAGTATTTTTCCCCATGAAGGAATCGAGTACAGTTGCTGGTAAAAATGTATTATTTTTCAACACACTGATTTTATGTCTCATAGAATTTATAATATATGGTGGGTATGAGAGAACAACCACACCTATAATCTGAGACAAACTCTTTTCACTAGATGTTTTGCACATGTGTTTTTATTGATGTTTTTTAGAGGGATTGATCTTATATATTTAATAGAATATACTGATTCCTGGACTATATCTGCAAAGATTCATACACAGGCTACATAAACATTGGCACGTCTGCACTTTATTTTTCTTGGGTGCGATAGGTTTCCTATTATTATCAGGGATACCATTCTTCATCGTAATAATCTTCTATAGTAGCTCTATGCAATACCAGCTAAATATGCACACATTTGCATTTTTTTCTGTTGTTGCACATATAAAGGTAGACATTGGAGCGGTCAATGATGTACCTTCAAATTTGTTGATAATCAAGAGGTAGTGTTTATATTGCGAATTTGCACAATACAATATGCATTTTGCACTTTACCAGATAGACAATATCTGATGATCAATTTATATTTACATTGCTATTTTGCACATATAAGTATGAAGTTGCACCTTATTGGATAGACAGAACTGTCATTTATGATGAGCAGTAACTATGATTCAGAATTGACATTTGTCAATGAACTCACTATGATGATGTGATTTATGTAGACGACCTGTATTTTACATGTATTTATAAAGATCATACATTGATCAATTGGTGATACAGTGAAGT
Source organism: Lissotriton vulgaris (assembly GCF_964263255.1). Classification (NCBI taxonomy): domain Eukaryota; kingdom Metazoa; phylum Chordata; class Amphibia; order Caudata; family Salamandridae; genus Lissotriton; species Lissotriton vulgaris. Next base: position 888,498,715 of record NC_141687.1, read on the forward strand.
GATACCATCGCCTTGATTTTAACTAGTGCATTGTAGCCGGTTCTTATCAATTGTGTGAAAGGTCATTTTTTAGCCATTGTATGTTACTGTAATTATGCCTGTAATCGACATGAACAGATGATCGAGTACGGTTAAAAAATGGGACTAAATATCCCCCACTTGTACAAGAAATTTTTATGTCACTATCGTAAATGTATTTGACAAGGTCAATCTTTCTTCTACATCTATTGAATGATATTACCACGTGGTGTAACACGTAGACTGGCACAGTCACTTTAAAATGGAGCTTTGTTATGTAGGACGTTGTCATGTGAGCAAGGCTCCATGGAGCCGAAACGTCATGCGGCATAAATCTGCGTTAACAGAATAAAGAAGCACTAACTGTTGGTCCGTGTCTGAGAGATTTCTTGCAGCCAGCGGGAGCTGCTTTTCGCTGCTGAGACGCGGTGTTGGAATATATATATATATATATCAGGAACACTCCAAACTTCAGCATACAAGTAAGGCACTGACTCCGTGAAATAGATGATCCCAAATAAGTTTTATTCACTCATTAGGCTGCTTGACGCGTTTCGGCGTATAATCTTTATGCGATAATACCCAATATTGTTTATCAAATATATATTTCAGTAATTGACACAATGCAACATTTAGTGAAAGTGATTATTATAAAAATGTTTAATAACGTTTTAATAGAAAAAATCAATTCTTTTCTGAGTCTGTCTTCTAACATAGATTGCATTTTGTGGGTTGAAAAATGTTAAAACGACTAAGACATGTTTCTTTTTCAAAATAAAATCAACAATCCTCTCAGTCTATTTTAAAAACTTTTTGTAGCCCACAAAATGCATTCATAAAAACAACCACAAGATGCCCTTGCAATCCATGTGGATTACAGAGCTATAGCTAGGAATGCTTTTGAAAAATATGGTTGGTTCTCCTGGGGTCTTGGAATTAAATGACCTCAGGAGACTGAAAGTTTTTTTTCTTGATGTTGCTGGTGGGTTTCTGCCCTCCTTGCAGCTTCCCACAACATAAACAGCATGTTTGGTGGGTGGTGCCCCTGACCCTTTCTAGAGACATCGCCAAGCTAAAATAAAAAGAGTAAAAATACCTGCAGGGCATTATGGGGCAATCTTTCAAGAAGCAATAAATAATCATAATAATATTTAAAACAAATTATATATTTTTGGGATGCCCCAGTGGTCCCCCTGGACACTCACATTTTAAGTTTTGTTTGGAGGTTGTGGGAGAGCTCCATCAATCCTGTGGACCCAGGTAGCTCCCTAGCCAGCACCTATCATGGGGACTGTGAGAGCCTGCATTTTTATCTTAAGTGGTTGCCCTAGTGCCCACCCAAGGCACCCACAGTTCAACTTTTGTTAGGAACTGTATGGGAAAGTAGCCAGAGCTCCATCACCCCAGCTAGCTTGCCTTGCACCATTTGGCCCTTTTAAAAAAAAAGTTGGTGGGTGCCCTAGATCCCATTCGGGGCACTCACAATGCTGGCTATGTTGGGGGCTGCAGGGCGAGCCCCACCTGGTTTCCCATCCAGCACGATACTGGGTGCTGGCAGAACCCAACACCTTTCCTCTCCCTGCCCGCCACGAGGGAGCCACCATTTTTAACTGATATTGTTGTTGATGTAGTTGTAGCTAATCAGTTCTTGTCTCACGATCTGTTGGTTCCACGGATCCTCCGCAGAATGAAAAATACAATGTTTATGAGCCTTTATTGCTCAAAACTACTGAACTGATTTACTGCCTGCCCCTTTTTCTCAGCCCCTTCTGGACAGATCACCTGAAACTTTTTTGGGGGAGAGTTTTCTGAAGATTAGTCAAAGGTATTAAGAAAACAAAAAAAATGCTTTTTTCCTATGGAAACACAACTCTAACTATAACTACGCAGTGGTGACTGCCACGCCCATATATATGTACACCTTTCATTTAATCTGTCTGACTTGCATGTGTCATAGAATTATGTTTGTGTTTCACACTCCAAATGAGTCAAAACATTTCGATAGAACATAAAAGCTCTTTCATGGTTCACACCCAGAAGCATTCTGCTCACAACAACCCGGCACTGGGCGAGCACCCTATTGTTCGCTAATCTTATTTGATTACGAGATTTGCACTTCGGGCGATGACTCTTTGGAACAATATGAAAAACGTTGTGCTCATCTCTCTGTTGATTTTATGTTTTTGAATGTTCATTAATTGCAAATAAATATGACGTAATGGCAGTTTAACAGCACATTACGTCACATTAAAGTGTTTCATCTTTTCTTTGACTATTTGCATTTTGGAGGAAATCTGCTAACTTCAGATGTAGGCGAACATCCTACTTTTTTTTCCAAAGGTCTATTAACTTCACATAAAAATCCTCTGCTTCTTGCACTTTTGTGTCCATAGACAATGGAAAGCCATTGCAGCCACCTGACAGGCATTTCATCATTTTTTAATTGGGAGTTATCCCACAAAACTATGTTTAGTTCCAATAAATAACATTTTATTCTCTTTGTCAATCTTATGAAAATGGCATGGGAGGTGGTTTTTGTGAAACTGGCTTGTAAGATATCCTTTCCGATGAAAGGCTTAGAGATACCATCTGCAATGTAGTGGTCATTGATGTTTTCACTTCATGCACAGGGCACTGCTAGGGCAGTGCATGCAGTACACATAATGTAAATGTTTCTGTGTAAACCCAAAAAGAAAATTAAGGGGCATATTTACAAGTCCGTATGGCCACAGGAACGTCACTTATAACGACGTTCCTTTAGTGATAGGAGCTTCACCTTATTTACAAGGTGGCGTTAATACACCTAACTTGGCTTGTAAACAGGGCACCCTTTCACACTATATTTAGCATGAAAGGGGTAGCCAATGGGTGTTGGGATGGGTGTTCCGCCACAACACCCATTGATTTTGACGCTGCCCCCTATGTACACTGGTTGCATAAATAGGAGGCAGTGCCAAGATTAAGACCAGGTCTTTACATGGCTAATTCATCCACGTTTTTGCTGTTTCTATGTATGTTATAGATGGCCATTTGTGATTTTTATGGGACACATTCCTGCACATAAAAAATCTTTCCCCCTAGCGCAGGCACCCTTTCACTATGGTGGTAGGGTGCCTGCATTGGCGCTAGGCAACAAGGTAGCTGGGCAGCTAAATTTAGCGCCAGTGCTAGTGGAAATGCAGGGGTGAGCCCTATCTTCGTAAATACGGCGCATCCTGCGTTTTCAGAATTCTGGAGCATGGATTTGGCGAGTTTTGCTTAAAGCCATGCTCTGTCATTTTGTTGTACATATGCCCCTCAGTGATCACCGTAAGTGTTGAGAAAGCAGAAATGACAAGTGATCAACAGAACACAATAATCAGGGTTCATGCAAGATTCTATAGACGGAAAATAAAAATCAAGCAGCCCTACCAAATACAGACCTCCACGGGCTTGAATTTCGATTCATTAAACCAATCATGGAGGGTCTTCCCTTGATAAGTAATATACATCATGTGTTCCAATATTTTTTGTTGCCCCTGATTTCACTAGATTTGTTGATTAGACCCAAACTTTCAGGACTTAAAAGCTCTTGCAATGTCATTACAAGAAGTAAATCTCCTACAAATAACTTTGTCTCGCATTCCATGTTGCCTATACTCAGGGTTGGACTGGGTAAAAAAGACAGGCCCGGACTGGGTAAAAAAACAGGCCCGGGCATCAAAATAATAGTGGCCCAATTAGCAAGCCAGATAGCTAAGAAAGTGGGCCACGTTTGCAAATCAGGCCAGTTTTGACCTTGCAATGATATGTTACATTGGTATTTTGCAAGGTAAGGGAGACTGCATGCACTTGTGCTTTCTGAATTTAATGTTTGGGGTAATATCAGGCGAAATCAATAGTAAAAACTGACCCTCACGGCCATAAAACAGGCCCACTAACAAAACCCAGACCAGCCCATTGGGCTCTGACTCATTGCCCTATAGGTCCGCGCGACCCTGTCTTTAATCAACTTTAGGATTTTGCTTTACTCCTCATTTTATTCACTATGAAATTAAACCAGGCATAAGGGAGCAGAAGCAAGCACTAAGCCATGTGTACAAAGTTGCATGGTGCCCATGTAGATGTGAAACCAAAATAAGCATGAGCCTTGACTCAGGCATGCACAAATAGTTGAAAACTGTATTAATTAAGAAGACGGGTATCTGCATGGGACAGTAGATCTCTGTCTTTGTAAGGTTCAGGGGTCGCAAAGTAATTTAAAGGTGTAAGTCGTGGCCTGGGACTCAGGGGTCCGGCAGTAGTCCCGCTCACTTGATATTCTTGCACCTGCATGCAAAATTTACTGGTTAGGACTTGCTAAGGGGAGGTGGAAAGTATTCTCACATTTGCAACTTGTGAATGAGTTGCATATATTTTCAGCCTACAATTCAGCCCCGTTAGGCTATGGGCAGGACCCCATTCACTTATTGGGTGCAAAGAAACTCCAAGGATTGTTCATGTGTGCCGCTCATTGTACCACATTTCTAACCGTCTTCCTAGACCATTAATCAGATTTTAATCCTTTTCTTTGCAATCCTTTACCCTAAGCACAGCTAGTTTGTACATAAAACCCCTATTTTTTTTACACATTGATAAAAGTGCCCCCCTGTGATATTATCTCTTGGAACATTGCAGGATTGCAATCAAAAATAGATAACCCAGAATGGCATAAGTACATTTGGGATAGAGATATTATAGGCTTACAGGAAACATGGGTTAATGAGCCAATCCATATTAATGAGATGGAAACTTTCCATACTCCAGCGTTGAAAGGACGGGGGGCAGGCTTAAGGGCGGCCTGAGCCTGTATATTTTTTATAAGTTGGAAACTGTTAAAACACAGGCTTTCTTGAGTAGCAGCTTCTATTAGATAATCAAGGTGTCCATACTTACGAAACAATGTATAATATTGGTGAATTTTTATAATAATGTGATTCCAACAGAACTTTGTCTGGTTTTAAAAAATGTACGCATAGAGCTACAAACAATTTGTAAGGCTAACCATGCAAATATTGAGATAATTATGATGGGCGATTTTAATTGTGCAATGTGCTCCATTGATGATAGGAGACTGTGTGGTCACTTATATGAGGAAGCGACTCATCGAAGCAATTTCTGTCCCTCCACGGCGGAAGAATTGTTTAATGAAGTTTTAGTTACATTTGATCTAGGCTTTGTGAATGAGCTGGTTGAGCCTCCAGTAATGATGTCTTACACCTACAATGGAAGAGGTGCATCTATAATCCATTATATATTAGTCTCCAATAACCATGTTTTAGGATTACTTAGTTTTGGGGTGGATCAGAACTCCTTAAATGACCACTTCCCACTACACTTGGGTGTTGCTATACCAGTAAGGAAGGTATTTAATACCAACAAAGATAGAGAAGAAACAGGTGAATTGGCTCTGGATAAACATAATGGGTATGCACTCAAGTGGGCAACAGTGGATCCATCAGATGTAACTAGATCTCTTCTGGTTAATTGTAAGACAGCAATTGAAATCTGCTTGTCCGAGACAGCACCGGCAGAAAGTATAGTGGCATCCTATGTGGAAATATCACAAGCCCTTAAGAATCTATTAGTGGTGCAGTATCAAAAGAAAAACAAGTACTCAGGCTGGTTTGATTCTAGATGTACCAAAGCTTATTGTAATTTAAAATTAGAATTACATAGGCAGCCTAGAATAGTGGAAACCATCAAAATTGCAAGGATGGAATACCGACAGGCTCTAAGTGAAAGGAAGAATACCTTGAGAAACGAAGCATGGGAAGCTCTACATACTGCGGCAGTCCTGAAGGATAGTGCAGCTTTTTGGAGGGCGGTGAAGCAACCATTCCTAGCCACACTAGAAGGTCCATCAATAGCTATCGCTATTACAGAGGAGGAGTGGATAACCCACTTCATGCAGGTATACAATGGTTCTGATGCTACCCATATTTTACCTGTTGAAGACTTAGAGAATGACCCCCCAAAAATGAATTTAAATTTGACCCTAGATGAAGTAATTAGAGCATTGCACAGGAGTAATTCCGAGAAAGCATCCGGTCTGGACGGCATCCCGATAGATTTGTTTAAGTTTAATGTCACACTATGGGGGTCCATTATAACGCAGGTTTTAAACGCAAGCTGCCAAACAAAACTGCCAGAAACTTGGGGTAGGTCACTAATAGTACCGATCTTTAAAAAGGGAGATCGTCAAAGTCCGGCCTGCTATTGACCGATCTCCCTATTAGATTTGTTGGTGAAAGTGGCGGGGCGAGTGATTTTAGAACATTTGTAGGAATGGTCAGAAGAAAATAAAATTTTAACTGACCTACAATATGGTTTTTAAATTGGGCTTGGTACAATAGAGCAATGCCTAAATTTATCCTTAGTCATAGGAAAATATACAAAGGCTAAAAATAGTAGATTATATATGGCCTTTGTTGACCTACCTGCTGCTTTTGACTTAGTGAGACATGGAAGACTATGGGAAATCCTTGAGGATTTGAAAGTGGATCCCCAAATTATCTTTTTCCTAAGAAATCTCTATAACAGCGCAAAGGCTAGTGTGCGTTATGGAATAGGAGGGGAACATACAGCTAACTTTCCGGTCAGAAGGGGGGTGAGACAGGGCTGCGTGCTCGCCCCCTTTTTGTTTAATTTGTATACAAATGGATTAGGGGAAGTACTAACAAAAACTACACATGATTTCTCCCATGTGGCTGGTCGGCCCATCCCGGTGCTTCTTTATGCGGATGACCTCCAAAAGGTCCTAAATGGATTCTTTGTTTTTATGAAGGATCTAGGCCTTAGTATCAACATCTCTAAGCCATACGTAATGAGATTTGGTCATGGACCCAAGTAAGTGAAAGATATCTTCGTAGAGGGGCAGAAACTAAATTCAACCAAGTGTTTCTCGTACTTGGGAGTTTTGTTTAATCAAAACAAATTGAGGGCCCAAACCATAACTGCAAAAAAAATGACTCTCATCCGGACCGCGAATGCCCTGAAAGGGTTCACCATGAAATTGGGCCGGACACCCCCCTTGGAGCTGATTCAAATTTATAAACCGAAATGCATCAGTTCTCTGATGTATGGAGCAGGGGTTTGGGGTCTAACAAACACAACGCAGTTGCAACAAGTGGAGAATTATTTTTTAAGATTTATTCTGTCTGTTCCTCCGAGTACGTCAGATTTTATTTGCCACGAAGAGTTGGGCCTTTCTTTTTTATCTGATTTGATTAAGGTGGAACCGATTCTATTGTGGCATAGTGTCTGGGTTAAGAAACAAACACAGTTAAATAGGGATATTATCACTGGTTGCCTCCTACTTTACGGAGTGCAAAAAATACCATGGATTAGTTACGTGGGGGACTTCATGACCAATATAGAAGTGTGGCTCAATGGTTAGAGCGGCAGACCCTGTTGCAGAGGTCTAGCCTGGGACCAGGGTTCAATTCCTGCCTCGGTGGGTCCTGGGCTCAACTTCCTCGGGCCTGATAATTCTTGCCTCGGTGCCTATTCTAATCATTGGTCCCACTCTGCAACTCTGGGCAATAGCTTGCCTAATCTCCACAACGGCCCCAACAATGCTAGGATGCCTGGCTTCACCTTGGGAGTGCCCAGGAGTGGGCACTTCACAGGGAAAGTCCAGGAAGGGTTCCTCAGCGGTATTCGTACAAGCGCCTAGATGCCCATGGGTGATTCATGTGCTATACAAGTACCACACATTTACATATGTGCCACGCAGAGTTTTTTTTACAAATCTCAGCTCCATGCAGAAAATTTCACAGGAAGCTTTTAAAAGGAAGGGTTAGGTATGCTAGAGGAAGCCAGACTCTCTAGCAAACTTACTGAACCTACTGTTAAGCTGCACCAAATCATTGTAACTTCTCTTGGAATGGAGTCTTATTTGTCATACGTTCTTGCTACATTTGATAGAATGTTATTGATTAGATGCAGGTTAAATATATTTCACAGAATGGTCTCATGGCCCAAATTGAACGATTGGTCTAGACATCTCGAGCGGTGTCCATGTGATTACCATTCATGCCAGTCTATAATCCATACTGTTTTCTTCTGCAAATTTTATTCCGAATTGAGAAAAGTGTGACTGGTCCCGCTTGTAAAAGCGTATGGATTAAGACAGTGTCGCCCCGTTTTTTTAAAACTACAACAATTTGAAAATGATCATGCTGTTTGGAGACTTGCAATGTTTTTAAAGAGAGTATTTTATTTAAGGAAAAGACTAAGTAATACTGTTGAACTATACATTTTATTTGTATGGTGTTTTTTAAACGTCTATGGATTAACTTTGTTCGCTTCTGTTGATAGCATTGCTTGCACAGTTTGAAAGCTGCCACTCTGAATACATTTTAAAAAACTGTCTGTAATATAATTAATTTAATTTGGGCTTTTATGATTGCAATTTTGTAACAATCGAATAAAGCTTTATGAACTGAACTGAAATCTTCAGTGTATGCTGGTAGGGGACTGTGGCGGTACAGAAAAAAAAAAGCTTACCTGTGAAAGCCGCCACCTGTCCTCCGTCCTCTTCTCTAGGAACAGAAGCACTCAGGCTCCCAGTCTCTCCTAGCCAATCACAACGCTGCCTTCCAGCAGTTGCTGTGATCGGTCTGAGCGCTGTGGTTTGGCGCTCAGAGAGTGACAGGGAGCCTGTGCATGTTCTCCACCCTGGCTGTACAATACAGCCAATGGAGAACATGACGGTTTGGCCGGCCCAAGATGGCTGGCCAGCCAGTCATGAGCACTTATGGTGAAGCCACCACTGCTCCCTCTGCTGGCGTCATGTGAACCCAGCCCTATCCCACCATAACATTGAGCTCAAAGGCAGACAAAAAATAAAATGATAATAATGGTCTATTATTAATATTTAAATGTTACTATTCTCTGTTCTTACAGCAGTAAACGACACTCTGCACCTTAGCAGAGGATCTGCCCCTGGGGTAACCAGTCATACTCCTCCACGAGGGGTGGACGGAGCTGCATTTCTACCATTTGACTCTGGCATGTCCACAATTTCTTAATTTCAGGAAGTAGCAAGATGTAAGTAGGGTGTATGGTGATGAAGATTTCTACAGAATATTGGTTTTGCCAGAGAACTATGGTACATTTGTCAATAAGATATACCATAATGGCATCTTTGCTGAAGGATGTATTTGTGAAAGGAGATAAATTATTAATAAATGTGAATTCTGAGTATGACACATTTTTAACATTATTATATCTATCCTTGTTAGGGGACTTTTCAACTGTATCCTTACCTGTTCTTAACTATAAACCATTTACCCATCAGAAAAAATCAGTATGAATCAATGTATGATGCGTCTAATAAGGTAATTTTGTCCATAATACTCCATAATACTCCTTGATAGTTTTCCAAGTATACTGATAATTGGCTATAACGAACATACGTTTTTGCTCCTGCAGTATATTGTCTGTAAGGTATGCTTGACACCCACATCTATGTCTTTCCGTTTTTAATTCTCTTTGCACACATTCATTCAATGGCATCATATTTTATAAGATCTACTTCCAGTTCACAAACAGTGAATGGCTGATGAAGGCCCGAAGCACAAAATGATCAGCGATTACTTCTGCACCAGCTATAAAATATAGTGGTACAGCAAGGACAGGACATCAAATTGTTGAGCAGTACAATGATGTCTCTATTTAATTACTAATTATTTCTATGCTTAATCGTTTTGATATGTGTGCACTAAATCTTTTCAATCCAAATACAGTTGAAATTACTCTTTCATCAAATTGGAAATATTTATTATTACACCAATAGTTTTCTGGGAATAGTTGCATATTCTGCCATCGTTCATCTGTTGTCACAAATCACAAATAGGTAGTTGTACCCCCTCTTATATCAAGTATTCAAGTCAATCAAGTTTAATAAACATTTCTTAATTTATTGATAGAAGATTACAATATATCAATGTGTAATCATTGATTGACCTTAATTCTGCACATAAAACATTCCTATAATTTTTTAAACAAAATAAGTTAAATCTATGGTGGTGAAAAGTAGTATTAACTTTATTCCGGTACAGACATATAACCTTAGAATTGCATGAATAAAAACAAGAAACAGAATTTCATTAAAGCACAATAAAAATACAGTACCATACAATTATTATATTCTACACAGACAGCAGGCAATAGGAATTAGAGACACTATGCTTGCCCTGATTAAAACAACTGAACATTTCCGTACAAGAATTCAAGAATTAAACATTTAGAAAGTGGAATGCCACTGATACATGTCATTACATGCCAATAGTTGTAAACTAAAACAAAAAACTGACTTGTGGTTAAACCTAAATGGAAGAGTATTTTGGGGCATATAGCTAAGAAAACCCCTCTCCTTTAACCCCTTCCAGGCTCATGACGAGCTGGGCTCGTCATGGTGTAGCCTCCTCGCACAGCCCAGCTCGTCATGAAAGCATTGAATTTAGTAAATCCCAGCATAGAAGGAGAATTCCACTAGCGCGGATGTGGTTAAGAACTTGCTTGGGTGCAATTTCCATTAAGAATAAGGGGTGATAGGTACAAAATATACAAACTTCCATCAGCGTTAAGAACACAGAGCTGAGCCTGATCTGAGCTACAGAGTGTTACCTTGACCTGTTAGGGCTTGAGGGGATCAAACACCCCAAAGGGGAAGCTACATTCCATAACAATAGACACAGAATAGGATTGATTTGTGTCGGAAGTGGGGGTCCTTATCCCTCACCACCACAACCAAATGCTGGAGGCGGGAGTCCCAGTCTTCTCGTTTCAATGCTAGGAAAAGTAAGGACATCGTCTGAGATAGCCCTGCTCAACCTCTTAGTAGCTTGGCACGAACAGCCAGGCTTATCTCAAAGGCACGAGTGTACAGTATGTGCAACCATAATCACAGCAACACACTGATGTCACCACAAATAGACTCCACACGAGTTTTTATAAAACGAGTATAATCTTTATATAAGAAGATATACGATTATTTATTTATTTATTTAATTTCTATAGCGCACTATCACCCAACAGGCATCTTGGCGCTCGTAACTCAGATTGAACATCGCGGCGAAAGCTCCCTTTAACTCAACCCTAATTCTTAGGAAATAACCATGTTTTTAGGTTCTTTCTAAACAGTAGGAGTTCACTGAGTTGTCTCAGTTCAAAAGGTAGAGTGTTCCACAACCTTGCAGCAGCAACCCCAAAAGATCTGCCTCCTGCTCTAACTTTTTGAAACGGGGGACTTTTATTAAGTTTGCCCCGGAGGAGTGCAAAGTTCTGCCAGGGACATACCATTCAAATTTGCGTTGAAGGAAACTAGGTCCCTTTCCATGCAGAGCTTTAAAAACTAGGCACAAGGATTTAAAGTTAATGGGGAACAGCCTTTACGACGCGGCTGTTACACCGCCGTGCCCTTACAACGCGGTCTTTTCAACGTAAGTCGTTACCATGACTTGCACTGGAGGGCGCTGCAGGACAAGGAATTTTTTTACCTACTATCCAACACCTTCCCTACTGTACGTAGGCTCGTGTTTGAATAGTAAATTACAAAATCCCTAAGTCCGCACCCCCTCCTACGCAAGTTGTGGGAACGACTTGCGTTGAAAAAACCGCGTTGTAACGGCACGCATTGTAAAAGTACGCGTCGTAAAGCCGTACATCCAAACGTAATTCTTTGTATCACAGGGTATATGATCACATGATGCAAAACCAACTTGTAATAATGGGCACTATTTCTTTCAGTGGATTGGTAGGTTCTAATCCCAATCCCCGCTTTTAACCAACAGTTGAGTTTACTTCGAACCGTTCCCAAAAGTTTAAGCAGGTCATATTGCTAGAATCACAAACGTTGCAAAAGAAAAGAAATACTGCAATGCATAACAATACACCCTGTACTGTGCACTAGAGAAACAATGCCATAGTAGCGCCACAATCATGTACCCCGCAACAGAAGGAATAATGCAATGCGTATCACTACCAGCATGCCCTGTGCAAGGCAGAAACAAAGCAATGCGCCACGCTACAATCATGTACTTGTGCTTCGTTAACAGTTGCCCCTAATCATGGTTCAATGATGACACATAAGTACTACTTCTCACTCTGGTCCCAGTACTGCCCATCTCTGGGCCAGCACAGGCCTAGATCCGAGCCAGCTGACAGAAGCGAGAGTCCAAGAGAGGGTTCCCCTGGGCCCGCACTCCACCCCAGGTGGTGATCCACGTTACCTAAGGAGGGTGACCCCACTCTCCTCTCTTCCTTCAGCGACTGGGGCCTTGATCCAGAACTCCGTCAAATGGACACAGCGTGCTCAGGTCGGTGGCTCAGCTCCTCTGGGGCTGCCAGTCTGGGCCGCTACTGCTTCACCGTGAGGGCCCGATGACCTTGCCCTCTTTCCGGCTGTCTCAGTAGACACCAAGACCCACCCTCAGCACTGTAGAGAACTACTTCGATTTCGGTGCACGTACCACCCAGACACTCCTCACCAGTGCCTGTGGTTGCACCGCGACATGCACTCTGCACGTCTGAGACTCGCCTCTTCTCTGGTGCACACAATGACCAGGCGCTCCTCACCAACGCCTTGTTTGCACCACTACACCCACCCTGCACATCCGAGTTTCACTTCCTCGCTGGTGCACACAACAACCAGGCACTCTTCACCAACACCCTAACTGCACCCTGACATGCTCCTTGTGCGTTTGTAACTCAGTTAACTCATGTGTGCCCACGATCACAAGAGACAACTTCTGAGGGTCTCAAGCTGCAAAAGCACATGCACACCCTGTTGCTTGGGACTTCTCCGGAAACTTTTATGTTCCTGTGTTTCCAAACAGGGAGCCAGCTCACCTCAGGCCCTTGGGGTTCAGGATACAGCACAAAGCACAGTTCTGTTCAAGAAGGGGGGACACTGCAATGTCCCTTTAGTCTCTTCCTTAGTAAAAGCTACAAACTGCAGGCCATCCCCAGATCACGAAGCAAGGTCAGTCTTATCCAACAGTCTCTTCAGAAACTCCTTCCTTGCCAGAGGTTCTTCTTGACCACGCAAAGAGGTCAAAGCCTTTGCAGACTCGAACTGTCCATTTTGCCATTCAAAACGAGACCAGATTTTAGGGTGTTCAGTTCTCTTAGGTATACCCCTTCCTGTCTTTGAAGATCTTTGTGCTCAGGGGTCCCTGACCCCTCCCTAAATCAGTTCTGGGTGTCTCCCTCCCAATGTCACCTTTCTCCCTTTGATACTGGGGGTCTGGATCTTTAATTACTCAGCTGGACAATTGGTTTATAGCACCAGCCCAGGTCTTTTCACCTCCTGGGCTATCCTCCCCCTGCTCTCCAGATGCAGGGCAGCCTGGTGCCATCTCAACCCATCCCTGGGTCAAGACCTCTTCCAGCTCCTCTGCCTCACAGATCCAGACATTCAATCCACATTCAGCAGAGACACACAAAAATGCTTAACGCACAAACTCAGCCACTTTCTAAAAGAGTTGTTTATGAACACACAGTGACAAAACCACTTTCACAGAAAGATGTGTTATGACACTGTGAGTTCATACATACTAAACTTCACCTCTTCATTATAAACTTACAGGAAGCTAGGCTACCAAACCTCAATACCCAGCCTCCCCCCATTCTATCCTATGGGCAGAATGGCCTTTCACCAGTGAAAACCGAAATAGAGTATTTTTCACTGTCAGGACATAACTCACACCTCAGTAGTTGTCCTGCCTTTTACCTACACTACACCCTTCCCAGGGGTTGCCTGTGAACTATCACAGGGGTGCCCCATGTGTATGCAAAAGGGAAAGTAAGGCCTGATAAGTGGTTGCACTTGTCAGGACAACATGTGAACTTAGCACTCTGCATGCAAGCCGTACACTGAAGGCCTGAGTTCCCTTCTCTGCGCCTTTGCATTTCTAGCCCTTGTACACACAGTGCACATCACTCGGGACTTTACTAGTAAGGCCAACATAATAATCATGGCCAACCAATTACCACTACACTCTACATAGGGAACCCTTGCACTTTGACATTGATTAGCAGTGGCTTAGTACCCAAGCATCTAAATTGGCAACTCTATGTCAGGAAAACCGTCTAGGGGGGAAGCAAAAAGTTTAGAGAACTTTAGCTAAAAAGGCAAGTCCTACAATTTGGCTTTAGCATAAAGTAAAATATACATCAGTTCCAATGTCCAGAAAGTCCATATGTTTATAAAATCTCCCGGGATTTCTGTGAACACAGAAGCGTTTAGTAAAATCAATTATTCCAATCTAGTTTATGAAAACCCCTGGGGCAATTCATTCATGATACTAACCATGTACTAACGTGACATGTTCTTTCTCATCGTAAGAGAGAGTCATCAGAGAACATGTGTAAGAAACCCTCATAATTAGAATGAACTGTAAGGAATGGGGAAGTCAAACTGTGGCGGTTCAGACGTTAAGGTGACAGTTACGTCTGATACAATTACGTCACACATATGTTGCCACCAACTGGGAGTTTTGGTTTGGAGTGGGCGGCCAGTTTAAGACTTCTAGTCCTCAAGGACTGTGCCCAATGTAAAAATATTGAAGTTGAACAGACAATCGGTTCACGTGTCCCATGGCTAAGGATGCACAAAGCCTATGAACCGTGGCCAACACCTACGTGGTGACAGATTGGAATAATCCATTTAAAGCATGATGAAATATACATTGGGCAGAAGATTATGAAATGTAATACAGTTTCCCTGACCGCCGAGCAGAATGGAGATTTCCCTTTATCACTTTTTCTCCATTCGGCAGTCAGCAAGTTTAGGGAAGCAAACCAATTCTAAAGCAAAAATACATGGTTTTATCAGGATGAGAATGACACTATTCATGAACGTTTCATATTTGGGTAGACCCTTGTGTGCTAAAAACTTGTCAATCAGACCCCCTCAAGGGAGGTTCATGCCAGACTTCATAAAGACATAGTAGAGAGACTTAATCTGGGTGCCTACCTTTCTTGGCATATTTTCTGGGTCCTCCCACACCTCAGAAAGATGTAAACTAAAGCAAAGCTCTTTGACAGCCTTGAGCCATGGTGTGGTGCTGTTCTTGTCAACCATAATTAATTAATTAATTCCTTAAGGGCCATTCTATACGGGCCAGCTTGGGGGTTGTCCAAAGTCTGATCCAATGTTTTAGAATTCTGAATTGTGTGAAGATTCTGATACCATCTTAGCGGAAGCATAGCGGTACTGCTAGGCAGGTTTAGTAGTGACCTTTAAAAGACATTTACCAATCTTATTAATAGGCTTTCGTCTCTATAACCCCAAAATTCTGCACCATAGAGAGCCCCATCCAGTATGACTGCTCTATAGACCTCAAGGACCGGAGATATTGCCCTACTTAATGTGGGTCTATACTTTTTCTGAATTACTTCGGATGTGTTCAAGGGTCGTCCTAGCAGGGACCTCCTCTCACCAATTTCAGATATCCAGAGGCACCCGTCGCGGTGCCTGATCTCCCCCTTCTGTTTGCTCTGTACATAGAGCCCTATCTGCAGTCACTCAGTAGGAATGCAGGTATTCAACCTCTGATTGTTGCAGAGCAACAACTGAAATTGGCTGCATATGCCGAAGATGTGGCAGTTTTCTCCTCCAATCCATTATTAGCAACAAAACGAGCGTGATCATCGGGCTGACCCGATGAGGCAGCCTGCAACCTACAGAGCGCAACCCCAGATGCGGCACAGAGAAAATCAGGGTGAGTCTAGCACCATAGCTACCCTGCAAAGAAATGCACATCTAATTTACTCAGTGGGAGTGAAGTGCCCACAGCTCTCCGGTAGCGATCTTGAAACCAGGCACAGAGCATAGGACAACTTTGGACCCTATCACGGTGGCCATCTTGGGGTCAGACGACCTCCGAAAAACATCAAAAATCTACAAATTTTGCGGATTAGAAGCCTCCATGGTCTACCGGGGTCAAATTTTCACCCACCATGTCAGTAGAGGCCGATTCCACGCAGCCAACAGCCACTGGGTCCACCCAAAATGCCCTGCAACTTGGACCGGTGCTCATGGGAGTACCTTCCATGCGCCCTCCCGAGGCCCTAACGCTGATGTCGGGGAACAGGATGGGGCCGAAATGAAAAAGCTGGGCAGAAGATTTTTAAGATTTCACGACGGGGTCACAAGTTCGTGATCCCAACCAGAAACTCATAGCCCTGCGGAATCTAGATGGGAAAGACATTGCGCAAATAATCAAGGAACTACCGGCCGCTAATACCGTAATCTAGGAACATGTAAAATAAGCTCTAGATAGGAAGCTCCTCCACAAACGTAACCTAGACTATGAAGGCTATATGTTTGACCTCGCCTCGCAAGAAAAGGAGGAGTCAATGAGTGACTTCATCGCCCACATTAGGCGTCTCGCCCGATACTGTGAATTCGACAAATTCAACACCAAAGATGCACTTTGCCTGCGCTTTATTGAGGGATGCCAATCAGAATCACTACGTCGTCGACTACTAAAAAAGCACTACACTCTTGAGGAGATAGAAGAACTCACCTGCATCAATGACCAAGCAGAAGAACACGCAAAAAATATGGAGGCTAGCAAAACTAAAAAAAGAGAACAAGCTCTTCGAGTACAGTCCCACACCGACTCCAGGCGTTGCCCTGACCGTCACAAATCTGGTAGGCTCGCAAGAACACATTGCGCAAACTCTCCTCGCAGCAGGACCCGAAACAGCCAACGTAGGAGAAAATCATCTTAATGCTATCGGTCTGGCCAAGACTGCCCTCACAGAGGCCCATGCCCTGCAGTTGGTCAACAGTGCCATCAATGCAGAAGAGAGAACCACTTTGAAGCCGTCTGCCAAACCCGCCGCTCGGAGGTGAAACAGACCAGACAGAGCACGGAATCACATCACCATGCCAGAGCTGTACAGGGACGGAGAGACCGCTCCACCAGCTCATCAAGGTCAAGCGCTCAATCAGTAAACTCCTACAAATCCCAGCAGTCGACGCCTAGAGAATCATCTTCCCTCACTCTATATCACAGGACAGTGATGAATACGTGGGCATGGTGGCAGACCCAGATATTCTGAAGAAATATCCACGGCTAGATATCCAAATAGGAAGCCACCTACCAAGTTTGTACTAGACACGGGCGCATCACTTAACTACATCTGTACCACAGAATATCAGAGCATGAATCTCAAATCGAAACTAGAACCAGCGACAGAGCGTGTCTACACGTGGATGTCCAGAAAACCACTGCCATGTCTGGGGCAGTTCCGCACTACACTGACGTACAAAGACCGAAAAATCCAAGCACATATTCATGTGATTGAAGGCCCTGAAGCAGCAGGCTGCCTCCTCAGATTGTCTGAAGCTGGTCAAGATCCTATACAAAGTGGATGACTCACTGGTCATTGTCAACATATTTCTGAAATTATTCAGTTGACTAGGAAAACTAACCCATATCAAAGTCAAGTTACATATCAACGAACAAATAACACTGATAGTGCAACATCACAGGAAGGTACCATTCCACTTGCAACAGGCAGTAGATGATGAGCTACAAGACCTACTGCGAGCTGACATCACAGAGCGATCAACAGGACCCACCCCATGGGTGTCGCCAGTCATGGTTTTGCCCAAGAGAGGTCAAGACAATATGCGAGCCCCGAATATGGCCATCGAGAGAGAGCGGCACCCTGGACCCCACAGCAGCAACATGATCACGTGCCTAAACGGAGCAATAGTCTTCTCGAAATTATACCTTAACAAAAGCTATCACCAACTAGAATTACATGAGAAGTCGAGATACATCACGACATTCACCACTCACCAATGCCTCTTCTGATACAAACGTCTCAATTTTGGAATTTCCTCGGCAGCCAAAATCTTTCAGGAGGCCATCCAGCGGGTAATTCAAGACATCCCAAACGCATTTAACTACAGCAACGACATCTTGGTCTTTGGGGAGAATCAGAACGAACATGACAAAGCACTTGATCGGGTATGTCATGCCCTCCTTAATGCCAACCTCACACTCAACCAAGACAAGTCTGAGTTTCATAAGTCAACAATCAAGTTCTACGGCCACATCTTCTCTAAGGACGGCATGAGACCTGACCCAGAGAAAGTATATGCGAATTTCGGACACTCCACAACCACGTGACGTCAGTGACCTCCGGTCATTTTTAGGTATGGCCAGCTACTGCGCGAGCTACATCAAAGACTATGCCACCATCAGCTATCCACTCAGAGAACTGACACATCAAGGACAGCAGTTCCTATGGTCAGCTAATTGCGAACAAGCTTTCAACAAGATCAAAGAGGCGGTGAGTACGGCAATCAACACCAAACCGAAGACCGAAATCACTGTAGATGCCAGCCTAGTGGGATTAGGTGCAATCCTGGCACAGTATGATGATGAAGCTGACCAACTTCATATTGTCGCATACGCCAGTCGCAGCCTCACCGACACGGAAAAAGCTTACTTTCAACCGGAAAAAGAAAGCCTTGCGGTTTTGTGGGTGTGTGAACATTTTCATCTTTTCATCTACGGGAAACACTTCACACTCATCATCGATCACCAGGCGTTGACAACTATCTTCGGTAACCCGCTGGCCAAGATGCCCCCACGGATTGAACGGTGGGGAATTCGCCTACAACACTACATCTACATTATTATCTACAAACCGGGGAAGGCAGAAAACCTAGCAGACTACATGTCGCGACAGCCACAAACCCGAACACAAGTGCGACGCTCTGTGGCAGAGGAATACCTCCATGTCGTCCACCGGCGGTCCCATTAGAAGCCATCCAAGAAGTGTCTGCCCAAGATGCCACAATTCAAAACATTATGCACCCAATCCGCACCAACTCGTGGAGACACTTAGACGACGCCCACAGAAACGTAGCTGTCAACACTCAAGAACTTGCAGCGTTCAAACATGTCCAAGAAGAACTGTCTATCAGTACTGACGGACTACTACTGAGAGACAGAAGAATTGTGATCCTTCAAAGGTTAAGAAAAGGAATTGTCAACCTGGCACACCAAGGACACAGAGGAGTGGTGGCCACGAAGAAAGCGTTACGAGAACGCATCTGGTTCCTGACCCTCGACCAGATGGTGGAAGCAACGCTCCGAGACTGTACATCCTGCCAACTAGTGGGACGAGAAGAACCACCAGTGCCACTGCAGATGTCTGACCTCCCGGACAGTGTATGGCAACAAGTAGTCATTGACTTCTTCGGCCTGTTGAAATCAGGGAAACACATCGTCGTGAACATGGACAAATACTCTCGTTTTCCCATTGCTCATCAAATCTCTTCCACCAAAGCGACGGCCGTCATACCTGTCATCAATGAAGCATTTGCAGCATGGGGAATACTTGCGGTGGTAAAGACAGACAACGGGCCCCCATTCAATGGACAAGAATTTGCAGAATTTGCAAAACACCTGAATTTCAAACATCGGAAGATCACTCCTTTGTGGCCCCAGGCCAACAGAACGGTAGAACGCTTTATGGGAACAATCAAAAAGACCATACAGCAAGCTGAACTGGCTCGCCGTGACATTCAACCGGCAGTAAATGAAGTGCTGCGAGCCTATCGGACCACACCACACAGCACCACGAACCAATGCCCTGACACTCTAATGCTTGGGCGTATTCCACGTACCCGGCTCCCAACTACAGATGCTGTCACGCAATCTCGAGTCGTAACCACAGACCATGACACTCTAGTAGAACTTGTTCACGCCAAGAAAGCCAAAATGAAGCAATATGCTGATCACCGCAGACATGCAAATACGTCTGTCATTCGTGAAGGAGACTGGGTGTTGGTGAAGCAGGACAAGAGAACCAAAGCAGACAATCGCCACCTTGCCCACCCCCTGTGAGTCACAAGAAGAAAAGGGACCATGGTCACAGCAGAGTCTGAGGGTAAGCGGACCACCAGAAACATATCACACTTCAAAAGATGCAACCCCTCTGCCTATACTCGAGTTCGGGAGCCTGACAGTGACACAGACGCATCAAGTCAAGAAAAGAACAGTGACCGTCAATATCGTCGGGCACTGGAGTCTGACAACACAGGATACAAGAGCCCGCCTGACCAGATACAAGCCAGCCGACCACGCAGAACAATTCGAAGACCTCATTGAAGAACTCTGAAGTACGGTAAACACTTAAAATACAAAGGGGGGAGGTGTTGTATCGTTATGCCTGACCCTGGTTTACAGACAGGGCAGGCAAGGCAGGAAAAGGCTGGGGCAGGAAGGGGACGCGAGTGAATAAAGAAGCTTGTAGAAAAGCACCTGCGTCTAGCATCTTCTTTAAGGGGGACCAAGTCAACCCAGATGATTCCCAGATAATTCTGGTCCATCATCTAACTGCTATCAATTATCAGCGCGAGAAAGATAGTAGGTTTTTCCTTTATTAATTAGAGCATCCCAACTACAATAAGAGAGTACTCTTTAAGGTCCTTAGGGATAATATTTTTACATGGAAGGAGATGTCTCCAAATACTCCATAGCCTTTTTAAACAGAGACACACCACTTTGGGATAATACTGCCTTCCCCTCGGTTTTTCAGGATTTGACCTGTAGGGCTTGGGCACGGAGCTGTGTTGTAACTTTTGGTCAGCCTTACAACCTGAAGGGTTTTAGATCTTTTTTGGGCCTGGATGATTCATACAGGCTTTTTCAACACCTCTTCTTTAACTACTTACAGGTGAGAAACTATATCCAGTCAGGATGTCAATATACAAATTCTATCGATGGCTCTGAACTCTTGCTGTACAATTTTAAACCAAGCCTAAAACCTTCAATTAGTATGTCTGATCAGGGGCACACCTGTCCCAACACAGATGATGGTTGACCCTGGCAGTTAAGTGGAGGCGAATGCTCTCAGTAGATGCCTCAGAGATACTAGCCCACTTTGTATATTCTGTTAGTCTGAAGCTGCAACAGCTGCATAATATATGCATTCTGTATTATACCCCAGATAAAATATTTAAATGGGGAACAAACGCCGCTACTGATAAGATTAAGTGGCTGTTGATATGTAAGCTCCCGCCGCTGACATAGTACATATGTTTGTGCTCTGTCCCGCCCTACAAGAATTCTTGGTAGAGGTGAGCGAGTTTATGTCATTTTGCCTGGGTCATCTGGGTGTAATAACCACTAAGGAAAAACTTATGGGGGTTAAATACAACTGTTAGGGAGGTACCCAACACCTGGTGATGAATATGTTGGTGCGCTCCGGGCTTTGTATCGCCAGGGCATGGATCTCTGTGAATGCTCCCAAGGCTGTAGAAGGGATGGATCTCATTCATCAGATTTACGAGGCAGAATTGTCTCTGGCTAAATTCAAAGGACTCACCTCGCTGAAACAGCTTGAAAGGACGAGGAATAAATTTGGTTGGCTTCCTCCAGTGTTAATTTTGTTAAAAATGCTGTAATATATTTTCTAATACAGAAATATTGCTCAAAGTATTTGCTTTATGTATGATTCTTTTTTTTCATCTGCTTCTCCGTTTGTTTGACTCTCTCTTATTGTTCCTCCCTCCTTCATACCCATTATTATACACAATGTATGTATTGCAATGAGTCTATGTATGACTAAACATTGACCTGAAAATATATATATTTTTTGAAAGGGAAAGTCCAGCTTTATAAAGTATTTATTTTTAGACTTAAACTGACATGTTATTTTCAAAGTTTTGAGGCAATACTCGAGCCTCTCTAAAGAAAGTTATTACATACTCACATTAGTGCAAGGGCGCCTATTAATGAGATCACACAGTCTGGGCATGACCATCTCAAGAGCCGTCTGTACTGGTAAGGTGATGCCTTTTATTCTGTCTGGTACTAACTTCCTCTATATTTCCCTTGTAACCATCTTTCTCTTGGTAAGGAATCCAGTGGACATATCACTCTTATTCCAAGCCCCTCACACAACCTCCAGTGTCTCACTGATGTTCAAGACCTTACCTTTGTGCTTTGCCCAGATAAAAAGGTCCACTGTGCCTCTTGTCTCAAACACTGCTTGGGGTTCTTTCTCATTCCCTTAAGCCAATGAATAAACCAAATCAAAACTCAGTCAATCACTCAACCACCACATTTAAAAAGCCCCTTTAGTGCGGGCACCCAAAATTCAAATGTTTCACAGGAATGACGTAATTTCTTTTGGGTCTGTTGTCATCTTCTTTAATAAATAAAAATAGTATATGCAGTGGCACTCCTTCTTCCAAGTAGAGGTGGACATGCCATGAAAATTCGTAGGGAAGCAGAGATGAACGAACCATGGACCCGACTTGGTTTAGGAGCCGGAAAAAAAGCTAGATCATCAAAAGATGTATCACATGAATGATAGAGCAAACAAGAAGTAAAAATGTGATAAAGACTCCTTCAAATCTGTTTTTTTCTTGAACTTTTGGGTTCCACTGTACTACATTAGAATTTAACTCCATTGACATCACCAAGGGCTGCTTTTGATACATTAACTTTTCCCCAACTGTGATGCCTGACAACACTGCCTTCAGCAAAGCGAACAAGAGATGTTAGTTTGTTATGATCACTGGATGTATCAAATAGTGTTCTATGTGGGCAATATTGTTGGCTATTAAAACTTACGTAAGTGAGGTTTTACTATTTCACACATCCTGAATTGTATTTCCTGAAGATGGCCTCAGATGTGACTCAATTAAAATGAGGTACAGTGAAATAAATTGATTTGAACAGGATTACACAATTTGGCTGAGTGGGGAAGCCAAGATTTGAAACCAAGTTTCCTTGTAACACAATGTGCTATTCAGCCACAGGATGGGTATTGTCATCTCTCTTTTGTTCAACACTGAAGGGCAATGCCTTGTATTTCTTTCTGGAGCTAAAGTAACACACTGTGTTTAATAAGTACACACATTACATGTTAAATCGAGCTCAGACATGAAATCTTTCTCAAGTACCAAGGGAAGGCAGGGATTTCTATTTTTTCATTTTTGTTTCCCCGGGTTCCCTGTATTTAGAAAAGAGGGCGACAGCAGGAGAGGTTGAGCACTTCAGTAAACGTTACAAAAGGTGAAGTGCAGAGCACCACCACACACATATGGCAGTTCCAATATTTTTAATTGCTTTGTTTAATTAATATGAACTATTTTTTATTTAATTTGGTTGATTGGCTGATCTTGTATAGGCTGTAGAAAACAGCTTATTCACACCACCCTTCCTGATGTGAATCCCCCCAAAAGGTGTCATAAAAATGCAGATAGGGTATAGGAGGACTTTGAGCTCAACCAAAGCCTAACATTGGCTCTAGCCACACCTTCTGTGACCTGCCCACCTCAACATCCATGTCACCCTGACATTGTTCGTTCCTTCCGCAGGGAGCTGTGATTTCTGACAAACTGTTTCCACATTAATCACTGAGAACGGCAGCCGTGTCTTTCATGCCTTAAAGCTCCATCTCATAGTAAACAACTCAGTTGCGGCTTGTATGACTCACGGGTGGGGGTTCGTGCGGGGGGTCTGGAAAAAAAACCTTACCTTATCGGGTCCTGTACCGCCTCCACTTCTGGCCGGGTCCAGCACCCGCGTCTTCCTGTTGTTTTCCTGCTCTCCTGCCTCTGGCAGGAACAGGAAGTAGGCATTCTCCATCCCCTCTCCTAAGCAAATCACAACACTGCAATGGCAGTGTTGTATTCCGCTTTAAGTGACCGTATATAGGTTTTCCTGATACATGTCCTTATATAGGCACAATTCACATTACCCTTTCAAAGGCATAAGATTCCAGTCCTTATTTAGGCATTAGCCATGCTATCCAAATACAGGCATGGCCACCTACATCCGTCCACCCCAACGTCACAACGATTTCTTAGAAACCAGACCCTTAAGCTGTTGGGAGTTTTCCTAGCCCAGGATTATTGATTTCTCCAAAAACTCATTTATTATGCATGAACCGCTATATCCTAAAGGTTCATTCCGGACGAGTTCCTCTGCCGGACTTTATGTGATTGCAAACATTCCTTACCACCTTCCAGGTATAAATATACCTTCCCTTACCATCTCAAACCACGGCTAGGCTGCACAGCTCGATATGGCTCGACATGGCAAGTTCGGAAGAGACCCCAACTTATAGGTATTTCTGTCCCAGCCTGACGCACTGACAAGACACTTGGAAAGGGGTGACCATTCGGTCCCCCTGAACGTATGGCTGAGTACCACGATCCCCCCGGGAAGCCATTTTTTGGGCGGGAGGCGAGCCTCGGCTGGTATGCCCGAAGCGGCGTAGCCGGGGCGCGCTTTTTCCCGCCCTAGAGTGGGCTGGCCTAGACACTGACGCGGCCGGCCACGCCCTAGGGGCAGGCAGGGGCGGGTTTACGCCCGCCCTGAAGACGGATAAAAGGAGCAACAAGCCAAGAACGCATCCTCTTGTTCCTGTGCTCTGAAGCTGCACCCCCTCGCTGCACGTGAGCTCGAGACGGAACGAAGAGCCAATTTTGACCCACCCACCGGCCCCTGAGGACAGCCAGTTGTTTTGAATAAAGCTTTGATGTGGTAATTCTATTTCTTGCAGGTTGTGGTGATTGTCGTGTTATTTTGAGTATGCAATAAAGAATGGTCAGCTACAGTATGTTTTTCAAATAAAGTAATTCTGCACTAGTATTGATCAGTGATCACACGTGAAATGGTTATGGTTTTTGTAATTGAGCGATTTTAGTTAAATTGTCGTATTTATTTTTGGTCGGGCGGTAAGGTCATGATCGGTGAGCACTAATTGGTAGATCCCTATGAGTGGGCGTCACCCATTACGGATGGGAGCGCTCGAGGGAGGTGGCCATTGGCCCCTCAACGGGTAAGCGGTCCCTTCTAAGGATGGGACGCCGAAAAGGAAAGGAAAGGCGGTCAAGGCCCCTTCCTGGGTAGGAGGGGCTACAGCCCCCTCCTGGGGAATTTCCCGGGGCCAGGATATCTGCGACGGCAGATGTGGTAAGTTGTGTGGGGTTTGGGAGGGGGTCTACGCTACCTTCTAGATACCTCACACGAGTCCTCGGACGACCTTTAAGTGGCGTCGAGTTTATTGGGGCCCCCGTCAAGTCAAGGGAAATTGGTAGTTGCACTTGAGGTACACCTCTGTGCGGTCGCCCCTCACAAGTGAGGGGGATATTTCTGGTTTAGGGATCTTGACACCGGTTACGACCTTGCCGTTGGCCCTTAAACGTTAGGATGTACAATTTCAAAATGTCAAGTTAATGTTTTGTAGGATGTTAGTTCGGCTAGGAGAACCTTTGTATTAGAGAATATGTTAAGGTTAGCCAAACATCGCAATGTGGTAATGAAATTGTACATAATATGAAACTGTTATTTTAATGTTTTAATTTTGTTTCATATTTTAATAAATACGGCCTGGGGGGTCACTCCCTCCCGTCTTCCAAAAGTTCAGAACTGTTTCCGGTTTCCCATCCTTGGGGAGTGTGTTGAGAGGGGGTGGCGGGTATCTCGGCCATAGTCATCCCTACTTGCAGAGAATCCAGCTTCAAGTGTTCGGACTCTCTTCGCGGGGTGTTAAAGTTCGAGACTCTAAAATAGATTCCAACTTCTCTCATTCTCAAGGTATGGAGCTGACTAGAACCTAGAGGGACTCTTGGCATGCTGACTTAGCATACAAACTCAGCATACAAGCTATAGCTTACAATACTATAGAAAATAACACATACTTCTTACTTTGTACTATACTTAGGTTAGGTACAATGGGGTAGAACTAGTTAGAGTACTCGCATTTTAGCCTGTGTTATTTATGTATATGTATATGGATATATGTCATTGCTAAAAGACAATGCTATTGCAGTATTATTTATTTCTACTGCTTACACTGTACATAATATATCTCGCATACTGTCTTATGATTGTAACAGCACATATCTCTTACACGAGAAATAAGACTGTTCAATAAATCCTTTTTATTTAAATGCCCGTCTACTCTTTCTGTGTAACTCAGCAGAAACTAAGCATGCACGATTAGCTGAGTGGAACTGTTATCTATAGTTTCCATGATTCTCAGAGTGCTCCGATTCTAAATGGAAATAAAGTTGTCAAGTTTATGCGGTTGCCAGAAACTACTCCTGCCTTGTTTACAAGCAGTTTCTAGAGGCCTCTGAGTTAGCTGTCACACAAAGTAATTAAGTTTAATATATTTGATAGGGGCATACTTACTGCTGTCCAATGCCAAAATTATAGTATTTATTATTCGAATGCGCAGAGCCTATTAGGGAAATAGGAACTACACAACATGGCACCCAACGGTTTGGTAAGGCAGTAATTTAACGCTAGATACTGAAGTAACTCAGTGGTGCTCTTCTCAGAGACCCCCGACTCACATACTCCATAAGATGTCTTCAGTAGGTAGGGCTAAGTTTTCGCCAAAACTGAATAGGACAAAAAAATATATATTAGCCGTTTGGTTTATTCAACATTGAAGGATACAGTTTTCCAAAATATTGTTCACCTTATCTTTGTTTCCTTGAAATTTTTTCTAAATTTTTCAAAATTTCGGGTATAATGCTGAGGTTGCTCCAGTCAACGAAGCATTACATCTTGCTGTAAATACTGCCGGTTTTAATGAAACCGATGAGGATGTCATACCTATCCATCCAAACTGAAAGAGAGCCATCACTCTAAAACTTGATAGAGGCACACAAATCATTTCAGACAGAGGTATTCTACTCATGGATTGTATTCCAAAAATCAAATACATTAACAAAAGTATTTCACTTCCTTAAAGAAGATGATCCACCTGAGGAGTATATTCCTTTGGAGGATATTGAAATTCCACTCACATACCAGGAGCATGATATCTGGTTTAAAGACGCCCTAAAACATCACAAAAACATTACCAGGCTCATTCAACTAGGTAGACCAGGAGCAACATGGCCGATTTTAGCCAGCTACACACCTCATCCTGACATCAAAAACATGTCAGACGATGAATTACTCACTCGACTAAACGAGTTATTAAAATTACACAGTTGAAGCCACAACTGTGTGAAGGTCCTGTAAAGGACTCTAATAAACCAAACCATACATCTTCTAAAAAGAAGTGAGAAACTAATAAACAAAATTCAAAACAGAAACGTTCTGAATCGCGAGGTAGGTCTCCTCAGAAGGAGCCCTCTGAAAGGAGGTATAACCTCAGGAATGGGGATAATTTAAGAAAACCTGACAGGTATCAGGATAATGATACACGTTCCTTCCGTACCTTTTAGATATTGTCACAGACATTCAAAAGAAGAGGATGGTCAGATCACATAGAAGACAGCATGAAGTCCAAAGACGATCAACACGTTCAGAAAAGCAAATCAAAACCTCAATTCACCAAGAAGAAGGTAGTAGGTCTGAAGATCAGACAAGCCGAAAACACTGAGAACACAACTTAAGAACGGAGAATGGGCTCAGACAATGCTGGACAGTGCAGCAGAAGTAACAATAGCTTTCCAGAGCCTGAAGGAACTTCTGGAGATAGTGAACTTGAATGAGTACATAACAGTAGAGACTGTAGACACCAGGGTTAGCACTCCACAAACGTTATATGAAATAACACTCCGTATGGAGGGAGACATAGCAAGAAAAGTGAAAGTACTCTTTTGGGAGAAACTTTCAAGGGGTTGTGATATACTTCTAGCAGATAGGGACCTAAAATATACGTGTTCCAGGAAATGGGCAGTTGCCCAGGCTCCAGCATTATACAAAAATCATGTTGGATGGGATGAGGACTCATCTCACTACAAAATACAGTTAAAAAATCAGCCTACTGCACAAAGGCAGTTCCCAATAAAGCAAGAAGCAAATAAACAGGTCAGGGAGATCTTAGATCAACTTGAATACCAAGGGTTGATTGAAACAAGCACCTCCTCAATGAACAATCCTTTGTTTCTTGTATCCAAACCAGACAATGCATATCGTCTAGTTTTGGATTACAGACATTTGAACACTTGTTCCAAAACATTTGCAGTGCAAAATGCACATAGTACAGCATTATTGAATAACATTGTGCGTAAAAAATATAAAACCGTATTAGACATTTCAAATGGTTTCTTTTGTCAAAACATAGCACCTGAACGCAGGTACTTAACAGCTTTCTCAATATGGGAACTCAGTGTCAATTCTTTCGACTCCCACAAGGGTTCAAGAACAACCCGGGCTGTTATCAGCAAGGGTAACAGAGTTACTAAAAGTTTATGATGATGAGGTATTGTCATATGTTGATGACATCTATCTGACAGACAATGACCTGGATAGGCACTTGAACAGGATGAGCACCATTATCATCCTTTTTCTAGGATATGAACTTTCAAGTGAAGGCAAAAGCCTGGCAGCTAACCTTTTAGAAAACTTTTTAGAAAACTGTGCGCTGCTCCAACTTCCAAAAAGGCTGAAAAATTTACAGTCGATTCTAGGTTTCCAAAATTTTGGAAGAACTTACATTCTAAATTACGCAGAAAGGATTAAACCTCTCTATGAATTAATCAAACATGATTTTTCAATTAAAAGTTTGACACAAGAACACACAGAAATATTGCGTTCACTCCAAGCTAAAATGTTAGCTACAAATCACTTACAAAGACACGTAAATACACGCAATCTAGTGATCCAATTAATTTCGGGTCAATGCGGATTCACCTATTTAACATCTATTGAAGGTGAAAAAGTACCAATAGCATACAAATCACATTTGTATACACAAGCAGAAATGCGCTTTACTTCAACAGAAAAAATTCTGACAGCAGTTCAAGCCGCTGTAGCAAAAGAAAGAGCTCTAGCTCAGGGGAAACGCATTATTGTTGTGACTCCAGTACCAGCCTTAGAGGCAGTTACAAAAGCGAGCATTTCAAATGCAAAAGCTTTACATCCTAGATGGATACAATGGGCTAATTATCTTGTTGCAACAGATGTTGAATATGTTTTTGATCCTGATTTAAAAACACAAGCATTCCTGCAATATGAACATGAATGTTCTCTCCCCACTGAAATTCTGCCTCTTGATCAGCACAAATTAATAATTTATACTGACGGATCAGCACAACCCGCTATAGGGAGTAAGCAAGCTTACAGTGCATCATACGCAATCGTTAAAGGTCGCATGCGCAATGGTATCTTCCGACCTATGGTCACTAAAACGCAATCCCTAGGAGATTGCTCAGCTCAGCGAGCTGAACTACAAGCATTTAAATTGGAACTTGAAAATATGGATTGCAAATTCCTCACACTTATAGTGTGCGATTCCTTTTACAATGTTCAGTCATATATTGAATATTTACAGAATTGGCTTCAGAATGGATTCAAAGATGCAAAAGGTGGCCCAATACAGCATAAAACGCTTTGGGAACAAGTAGTTCAGTTGCGAAACGGACTACAAAATACTCACGTGATACACACGCTAAGTCATCAACGTGATGGCGTTTACGTTGCAGGGAATTTATTGGCTGATGAAACCCCAAAGGGGGCTGAACAAACGGCTTCCGTAGCTGCGATCACTCGTTCAAAAACGAGAATAGACAGTGAGATACATTGTTGGCTGTCAATGCTTCAAGCAAAGGCAGTGGTGCAACATTACCGAACAATTTTCCACTTAATTACTCTTATGTAATTGATGCAAACAACTTTCCCTTTGCTCGAATCCCTGGAGTGGGAGATAGGGTAATTCCAGACAAGGAACGTAGATTAGGACTAATCCTAGCAGGGCATGAAGGGATAGCCTCGACACATGCAGGTATTTCTGCAACTGTATCTTTATTAAAACAAAGATATTGGCGGCCTGGCATTAGGACAAGACCAAAAACTATGTTTTGGAAACATGTGAAATATGCCAACAGATGACAGTCTCCACAGTGAAACTTCCTGCGCAGACGCCCCTGTTAATTTCAGATAAATCATTAGCTTGTGTTCACCTGTATCACTGCGGTCCCTTGCAAAGGGATGGTAACTTTTAATATATCATGAACGCAGTGGATTTGTGCTCAAGGTTCGTATAGATGTGGCCTCAGTGCTCGGCTGATGCTCGAACTGTTATAAAAGATTTGCAAGTCTTTATCGGTAAATACGCAATTGGCACACTACATTCTGACCAGGGTCCTGCGTTTAGCTCTCGGGCTTACAAAGAGGCTATGAACAGTTTGGGCGTAGCATTATGGTTCTCCTCTTTGTTCCGTCCTGAGGGATATTCCGTTGTGGAAGGGAAAAACTGCTATAACAGCTAGAGTATTTGGTTTGGGTGATGGGTGGATCAAAAATCTTTATGGGGTCCAAAGCTCATTAAATAATTTGCCAAGAAGTTCTCTAGGGGAGATCACTCCATATAAGGTCCTATTTGGGACAAGAATGTGGGTTCCTGATCTCAAATGTAAAGGCACAGTGTTGGAAAATAAACCCTTTGATGTCAAAGATCGTTTGGCTGTTTTACAGGATCTAAATGAACTAAGATCAAAACAAAGTAACGTGTTCCTGAAGCCAACCATCACTGGGGAAAAACCAGCCATCCCACCAAGGCCTGTCTGGATCCTAAAAGTTGGGGATATAGTCAAAGAGAAAATTGCGGACAAGAAGGAATTTGAGCCTTCTTATAGACAACCAGTACCTGTCCTAGCCATCCACGGAACAAGAACAGTACTTCTGCCGCCCCTTGCTGGAAGAAAGGAAAAAAGATTTGTGTCAATTGACCTCATCAAACCACACTATGTGGCCGATACTCAATAGTAGGCCTCGTGGACTTCAACCTAGTAGTAAACGCACTCCTCTCACTACTAACCAAGAGGTTCAGACTGAAATACTCATCACCATTGAGAATTCAGCAATAACAGATGAAGGACTAAGCAACAATGCTATGGAACTCATCCTTCTTGAAACTCAAGAAACAGTTCTTCCAGACACACCTGTCTACACCAATGTAACACATGATGAACTGGTTCCAGTGATTTCAACAAATCCTTATGCAATTTCAACAATTGACCGGATTGCTTCTGGCTACTTCATTAACTTTGATACGTTTTCTGAGGATCCAAGTGAGCCTTAAACGACGCCAGCCCAAAAAACTTTCAAAGAACAAGTACAAGACTTTTTTCCTATTCCTGAGAGAGACTTATCTGGTTTCACCATGGATTAAATTATGGATTATTTCTGGAATATTTTTCTTTCTGCTTTGGCTAGCTTTAGTAATGACTCTCTGCGGGCTTGTGAATGACAGCTATATTCATTTGGACACTGAAAGTAAAAATGTGAACTTACTTTTAAAACCTCACAAATCAGCCCATCGTGAAGCAGGAGACTTGTCAGCAGTGAACATCACAGCCGTTCCTATACAAGAAGGTATAGTTTGGGACAAAACCGATTATGATATATTCGGCCTGTCTAAACTTTTGAAGATTCAACATTTATTAAAAATGTCATTAAGTTACTTTATTTTATCAGTTATCTAGCTGGTTTAGCACTATAACTTGGGATCTTACAACTAATCCCAAATTTGATCCAGTAAAGAAAAAAGGGAGCTGGAAAAAGGAAGTTTCCTTTTAGTACGAGGCACTAAATGAGAAAGATCAAGTCACGGAACTTGAACTTAATAAATTATGGGGAGAAGTAGCAGCTTTACAACATGGTGAATTACAAGGTCTATGGGGAGATTCTTTCAAATTGTTACATACGGTTGTTAAATCCGCCCCCTTAAAATGAAATCACTTGTTTACATTATATAGAGCGTATTTTTCACCCAAGAAGTTGTCTACGTTTACGAATTCTGAATATTGTTGTTTACGTTGTAAGCTCTCCAAGGCAGACGATATACATGTTTGTTGAGTGCCCTAAACGATCTCTTTTTTGGTCCAAAATAGAAGAATTTATAACAGAAGTGTGGAATATACGGTTTAAAATCACTCTGATGACCATCTTTTTTGGATTAGAGTTTGGGTCTCTAATTTTTTATAATATTTTATGCAATGATTATAGCTAGACGAGAAATATGTAAACTTTGGAAGTCGGAGATTTCTCCCACCTTTGCAGATTTTTTAAGCTACATTATATATATCAGCGAAGCTGATATTGCATGTGATAACTCTAGCCTCGATAAAATTTGGGCGGCCTTGGTGGCTTGGCTTCCTGTGATTTCACCTGGGTCCTGTGGGTGCTTGGTATCCTACCCAACCGAGGGCCGTACAGACTATAGAGTATGGAGTGGACCTAGCACACAGTGGAGGCTGGAGGGGGATCTTACCTCCTCTCCCATTTTGGAGCGAATTTGGTAGATTTGGTCCAGCTGGCCGGAACATCGTAATGGGGAGAGGAGGGGATACCCTTTCTAGAATACCCACATCTGGTATATGAGGAATATATATAAAAAAAAAAAAATTACTTTATTACCTTTAGTACCTATTCTGATGATTGGGACACTGAGACTGTTAATAACATGATGTCTGATCTAGAAAGGTCAGCTGCGTTCTCTAACAATGAAAATTTAGAAGGTTCATCAGACTACGAACAGTTTTATTGTTATAACCATTATGGACATCATTTCTTGCATAAATCTGCAACACCTAGAAATGGGTTTATGTTTAACCAATGGGAACATTGTCCTACACCACCAAAGGGTAGTTCAAAAACATTTGCAAATAAGTTTCCATATTTTTCAGTAAGTATGGGCGAAATGCGCGAATTTGTGGTATGCGAATTCGTGCGAATTTGCGATCTGCAAAATCCATAAATTCATGCGAATTTGCGAGAAAAATTAATTTTTGCGTGTTCGCTGGGTTTTTTGCATATTCGCGAGCTATTTGCAGCGCACCGACCGCTCAGTTACCCATGCGGTCGTACATGGGCGCGGCCATCTTGTGCGCGTTGCGTATTTCCATTTCCGGGCGCTATTTGCAAGCTTGAGTTGAATGCGGGGCGCGATTACGTGTTGCTTGTGTTTTTGCGTGCTGGCGGGGGAAAAATTGCACGAACCTACCCACGCGGTCCTCAATGGGCGCGGCCATCTTGTTTTTCATTCATTGCTATCGTTCTGGGCATGATTTTTTCAATCCTCCACTAATCCTTGCAATCCTTTGTTTCTTTGAACTTTTTTTGATATTTTTTACTGATTATCTATCCCTCTCTTTTCTACATCTATATTTTGTGTTTTTTCTACTTTTGGTTACTTTTAAAGCTACTTTTTTTTAACTCTTTTCTTTACTTTTTCCCTATTCTTTCCTATTTTTTTTCTTCAGCTGTCCAGGACCATGGCAAAGGGAGCCGGGAAGAACCTTAAGGGGAAGGGTCCCGCACCCTGCACCCGGCTCCCAGGCGGGTGATTGAGGGGGGAGCAAGTAGTGGCCAGGGAGATTTTCACCACGGTGGAGGTGGCCGCTCTTTTTTTTTTGTTCTGCGCCACCTCCCTAAGACCGTGGCAGCAGGGGGCAGGCCTGGTCAAGGGTATGGCCTCTGGGAGCGTCACCAGCGGTGGGATAAAGTGTGCCGGGCCATGCGGAGGGAGTCGGGGGTCCGGCGCACCTATGACCAAGCGACGCACCAGTGGGCCGACGTACTCGAGCGGGAGCAGGACCTGCTCCACCTGCTCGGTGTGGAGATCCCTGACCTTGGTGAGTAGCTATTTAATAACTACTTTGTTTTCTTCTGCTCTGTGTTATATTGCTAATATATGTTTTTCTCAAAGAGCAAGAATGCTGCCTATTCAATTACATTGCAGATAAAATAATGTTTCAATAGCTTCTGTGATTGCAGGTGCTCGCCTCCTCAATGGCGTTGCTACTATGCTTACTTGTTTGCAACTTTGTGCTCATATGCCCTGAATATGTATGAGTATAGTACTTTACAGAACTGTGTAATGCTAGAGAGACTAAAGGCTCAAGTCTAGTCCTTCCTCCTACTCCTGCTGCCACTAAGAAGAAGAGATAGTGCTGGATTGATATTATGACTTGTTATTAGTAGTAGGACATTTTTTAGTGGTCTGCAATCATGATGACGGACTGTGTCTGTCACGTCCCGTGCTGCTGAGTGCTGGCAGTTGTAGTAGAACTTTTTTGTTGTTGGTTTAGTTAGTGATTTACATAACTTTCCAAGTAGACGGTCTACAAATCCAGCAATACTGTACTAGTATCCTCCTAGTTGGCCAGATCAGGTAGGTCAATACATGTAGTGCAATTGTTGCTAATTTGTTTCCCCGAGATAATTTTAGATTGTGGTCAAAGAAATCAAATCCATGTTTGTGTTTATTTCATGATCATCAGCACCTCCCAGGGGCAAGAAGACAGCAATACCCCAGACTCCGGTGGAACAGAGTGGGCAGGAACGGTCCTCTGCAGGCTCTTCTGCTGGCCCCAGTAAGTTGTTCTGTTGTTATTATAATTATAATTCCCTAACTTTTACAGCTCCTATTCATTCCAAACTGTTTCCTAATTCTATTTTTTACAAAATAATCTTTGATCTTCTTGTAGACTGTTTCTACATTCTTATCCTGCCTCCCTACCATCACTCTCTGTGCTACTACTATTTACTATTATTTATGAGTCGGTGTGTGTAGGTAGCTAAGCTTGCCCAGTCGGCAAACGGTGTTAAACAAAACTCTGATCCAGCAATAGCTCTAGAGGCACTCAGTCCAGTCCTCTGGGTTGCCCTTGCTGTCCATTCCAGTCTTCCTAATGTTAGTGCTTTGAAAATTTCCAACAACAAAATGACAATGTCCACCAAGAATAAGCTAGTACTTGGCTTTTTGATTTGATAGTATACCATACCGCTAGTGTTTCAGGGACTATTCTGCACATACAGAAGTATGAGCAAGAGAAATAGGACATTGTTGATGATAGGTACAGTTCGACTTTCCACATACCTCAGTCAGAAGTAACTGTGCGGGACTTGGAGCCCTCACCTTGTTGGAACTTCAAGTCCTCCTGGTGGTGATGAGGAGTAGTTGGTTCTGTCTGTAATTATAAAATTGTTGCCAGTTAAAGAGCACGCATTCATCAGTTGTGCCAAATAGAGTTGCATGTTATGGCTAGGCATATAAGTTAACACCCTCCCCAAAACCGTGACCTCTTTTCAGTCCCAATAATTAAAAATTGTTTAACATTTTCTCTTTCATTACGAGACGAAGTAGGGGATGGTGTATGGCATCTAAAAATATGACATGTTTTTTCTAGGCGTCACAACATCGGATGCAGCACTTGCCACCACCAGTGCCAGGGCCAGCAGCGCTGAGGGGTCCACTCAAGCGGCAGATGCGGTGGCGCCACAAGTGCCACCAGGAGGAGCTGAGGGGGATGGCTCAGCAGCGGCGGACGGTGGTAAGTTATTATTATACTCCTTACTTATTGACATTTTAGAGCAGGCTCGCAAAGGAGTGTATGATGTACTGTACAGTAGACAGTACACTACTACAAGTACACCGTTTTGTTAAGAACAGTTACTGATTTAGAACTAAATTTTAGCCAATCATGAAGAAGATAGTCACCCTTGACTTAGCAATAGCATTAGCGGTGGTAGCTCTCGAGTAAGCAATGGCCCCCTCTATATGACTTCAAATCAGCTGGGAAACTTTTATCGTGAAGACAAGTCATATCAGATGAACTTGAGGGATGTAAAGAACGAAAAGGAAAAGAACTTAGGGTCAATAGAAGGACGAGCGAGTCGTAACATTTATGACTGTAAACAATGATACGTGTTTTTGAATGCAGGCAGAGGTGGCTGATAGGAAGGAATCAGATGCATGGCTGCTTGAAGCAAGGATGGTTGGAGGAGAAAGAAAAAATGACTGCCTGTGTGGGTGAATCAGAAAATTCATGTGTGGTGTGCATTGCAATATTTCATTTGGGTGAAACTCAAATGCAAGTCAAGACGGTGGTTACCAAATGAAATAAAAAGGGCGTTATTTGGTTGTTGAGAAAAAGTAAAGTTGTTACAGTTGAGACATTAAGAAGAATGATAAACGTTTAATTTGGAAGCCTGGATGGTATCTTCTTCCTCATACATAGCAGAGGTGTATGTAGAGCAGACGCTCAGTACATGAAGAGTGTTACTTTGTTCGAACAGCATGTTCGTGCCAGAGTAGCAAAGCAGAGGAAATCCAAATAATACAAGTTGTGATTGTTCAGAAACTCTCCTTTGCCTAAAGTAACAGTACAGTAGTTTACTTTGCAAGCACAGCATATATTGTGTATGTATTGTATAGTTGACAATTATATCAAGTCAAGTCCATTCCTCTGGCAATTATGGTTACCACACTCACTCCCTATGTTCATTCATCATTTTCTTTCTGCTATGTTAATCATGGGTGGACTATCGCTGTTGTTCACTCAATCTATCACAACAAAGCACCTAAAGTCATCCATCATATAAGCAAAGAGATCATGTGATCGGCTGGATACTTGATCAGAAATTAATAATCTTAATTTTCCATATGTAGTACTGAAGGCCAAGGGGGGACAGTGCGAAATATAAATTACATTGAACAGTAGCCCTTGATGTAACTGAGTATGGCCAGTGCCACCCCCATACAAAGGTAAGAGCTTCCCTATCCCCACCTGCATGTACTGCTTAAAGTAATGCATGCAAGTCTGCGTCATTATGGCTTCTGTCTCTTTTTCTTGGGTGCAAGCTGACTGAGCTGACAATATGCCAGCTAACACAAGTTCACGTACAAGTAATTTGTTTTGCAAAACTAGAGAAAAAAGAAGAATACTGGTGTACTCTCTGACTATGTATTGAGTCCATAGTGCTGCCTAGTAGTAGAATTCCTGAAACTTCCACTGTTACAGGCCTACAAAGACGGTGGAAAGATACATGCCAAAATGTTACACTGTGCTTGCAAATTGCTAGTGTTACTGTGAGACAACTTTCTGTTGAATTATTTTGTGTTATTGTTAAAGAGTATTGGTTACATTATTTCTCGTTCTTTCTTCATATAGATGCTCCCAAAAAGCTCACCAGACAGGAGATGGCTGTCCAGGCCAGGGTCCTGAAGCTGGAGGCCATTTGTGTTGAATATCGCCGGCTGTGGGCTCTGGAATTGGAATCCTCCAGCACTGCCCCCGCGTCCACCAGCCTCCAGCACGGCGCCGTGCTCGGACAGCCTCCCGCCACCGCTCAGCTGCAAGAACACCAGCAGCTGGCCCCCCCAGAGCCTGGATGGCACGCATGCACTGCCTACGCCTAAGAGTGGACTATCTGGAGCGCAAGGTGGACAATCTTGAGAAACAGCTCCGGGACCTCCGCAAGGAGCGTCGGGACCGCCTGTCCAGACACCGCCGGAAGTGACTGTGTCCCTTGCCCCTTTTTTAAAGTCTGTTGGGGGGTTGGGAATCAGGAGTTGGGGATTATTTGGGACTTTTCAGAGGACTATTTGAAATGGACAATTGTTTGGGTTAGGGAGGGGTGGTACTAGTTTATTTTTGTTAGGGTAAATATATAATTATTTATTTTACATACTTCAACATAGTGTACGCGTTGATGTTATTTTGTGGGGTTATGGGCGGGGGTTTAGGCACGTTTGGTTTCCTCAAACTTACCAGCATGAATTTAAAAACTCCAAAAATGTTCAAAAGTGCCACTAACAGAGTTAGTGAATTCAATTGGCCTACTAGTACTTTACTAGTACTACTGTCAGTCTCTACTCCGAGTCCTAGCCCATTATTCTACCTCCCCAAAATGCTTATCTTACCTGTGATTCATGTTTGATAATAGAGCTAGGCACAGCGCTGGCTGCATGGCAAATGGCGATTACACCATCCCGGACCGAAAATCCGTTGTTGTGGTGTTAGTAGGAGTGGTACCACACTAGCAGTAGCAGCATATGAAAAACAAAGTAAACAAATTAGACATTGAGTGGCCTGAGAGGAGTATTAGAAGGAACAGTAGCCTAAGCAATGCTGAAGATCAGGATGGGAAAAAAGAATTGCATGGATGATTATGGCTACAACAAGAACAGTGACACAGCAGCGTAACAACAAGTCTTCTTGACATGTGGGAGGATGATGTTGACGATGGATCCAATCGATGGTGGGCATGAAATTCTGAATTTATTTTAAAATACTCATTGTTATTTTTTTAACCAGAATTACAATATCCTAGGATTCATCTAGCTACCTTAAAATTGATTTGAGGAGGTTACTTGCACCTTTTCCTCCCCAGCAAGTGTGTGGAATTATTTTTGTAATTTACTCACACCTCAATGAAAACCAGACATCCCGGGGGAAGAGGGTTAGGGTTTAAAACTTGGATGGGAATGGGGTTTGTGGGGAAAGTTTTGTGGAGAGAGGACAAAAAACACAGCATGGACAAACAACAAATGAAGATAAACAAATCTTTGGATACGAAGCTATCCATAAATCTTTTAAGGGACATAAAGGAAGTGCATGCACTACTGCATGCATGAAGTTGTTTGCTAAATGGATAGGTCACTGAAAAGTAAGTAGTACCTTCTACAATGTACTAACTATGAAGAAACAATGTGACAGTACAGGGCTACAGTAATTACGCAATTTCACTTGCCTATCTGCCCTCTGAGAGAAGAACCACTAAGTACATTAAATTAGTTTAAAAAATAGCAAAGAAAAAAGTATACTATGGCTGGAGGGATGAATTGAAGTAGAGAACAAACAAATGCACAGAGTCACACTCATAGAAGTTCAAAGCAATAACATTACTTAAACGATAAGTAGACATGAAGATGGATACTGTAACTGTATGTTGTTGTAGTTGTCCTGTTGAATTTAGGAAGTTGCATGCATCCAGCCATTCCTATTTTTCGCGGTACTCCTCCATTCCATCTGATGCTCCGTCGATCAATTTTGGGGACCAGAAGACACCTTGTCCACTGCCTGCCTGGCGGATGCTGAATTGCGGCTCACTTAAGGTAAGCCTGAGTTCATCCTTAAAAGCCGGCCTGTAATTGTTGATGGAAAAAAAGGAAGTGATATTAAAACACCACGGAGAAAAAAATATAAGGTACGCTGTGTAGTGCAAAATAACACTTTCAGTTTCAGAGACGACAGTATTACAATACATACAAGCATCATTTCGAAAGTGCGTACTCTGAGTCTCCTTTTCAGGGATAAATAAGTGTGGGAACATTTTGCGGATCTTTCCCCTCAAGCTAGGTGTAAAGTGTAAACTGTGATTTTAGAAAAAAATTAGACCTTCCCAGCAGTGCCCCTCAGACCCCTCAACCCACCCCCAAAAAAGTAGAACAACCCCAAACAGGCCAAAAGCAAAAATGGAAAAAGCCACACTACCTGTAAATCGCTCCAAACGCGCTTTGCAGCTAGGCCCTAACCCCCCTTTTCCACCATGAATTTTCTTCGAACCACTTGCAATCAACATTAGACCTTCCCAACAGTGCCCCCAGACCCCTCAATCCACCCCCAAACATCTAGAACCCCCCCAAGCAGCCCCGCAAAAACATGCAATACTGCTAGGCCTCAGTTTAAATTGTGACAAAACGCTCTCTTCCACTAGGCCCTAACCCCCATTTCCCACCATGGATTTTCTTCAAACCACTTGCAATCAAAATAAGACCTTCCCAGCAGTGCCCCCAGAACCCTCAACCCACCCCCATAAATGGAGAACAACCCCAAACAGCACCCCAAAAACACGCAGGAGTGCTATCCTCAGTGAGGCCTACCTTTAAATCGCTCCAAACGAGCTCTGCAGCTAGGCCCTAACCCCCCTTATCCAATATGGATTTTCTTCAAACCACTTGCAATCAAAATAAGACCTTCCCAGCAGTGCCCCAGACCCCCCAACCTACCCCCAAAAACCTAGAACCCCCAAACAACCCCCCAAATCACACAAGCGAGCAAAAAAATAAAACCTTTTCCACCATGGATTTTCGCCAAACCTCTTGCATCCAATATTAGACCTTCCCAGCAGTGCCCCCAGACCCCTCAACCCACCCACAAAAAAGTAGAACACCCCCAAACAGGCCAAAAGCAAAAATGGAAAAAGCCACACTTAGAAAATCTACAGAGGCCTACCTGGAAATCGCTCCAAACGCGCTCTGCAGCTAGGCTCTCACCGCCCTTTCCCACTATGGATTTTCTTCAAACCACTTGCAATCAAAATTAGACCTTCCCAGCAGAGCCCCCAGACCCCTCAACCAGCCCCGGAAATGAAGAACACCACCAAACAGCCCCACAAAAACACACAGGAGTGCTATCCTCGGCGAGGCCTACCTTTAAATTGCTCCAAACGCGCTCTGCAGCAAGGCCCTAAACCCCCTTTTCCACCATGGATTTTCTTCAAACCACTTGCAATCAAAATTAGACCTTCCCAGCAGTGCCCACAGACCCCATAACCCACCTCCAAAAACCTAGAACCCCCCAAACAGCCCCCCAAAAAGACTTGAGATAAAAAATAAAAACTTTTTTAGCATGGCTTTTCTCCAAACCACTTGCATCCAATATTAGACCTTTCCAGCAGTGCCCCCAGACCCCTCAACCCACCCCCAAAAAAGTAGAACACCCCCAAACAGGCCAAAAGCAAAAATGGAAAATGGCACACTTAGAAAATCTAGAGGCCTACCTGAAAATCGCTCCAAACGCTCTCTGCAGCTAGGCCCTAACCCCCCTTTCCCACCATGGATTTTCTTCAAACCACCTGCAATCAAGATTAGACCTTCCCAGCAGTGCCCCCAGACCCCCCAACCCACCCCCAAAAACCTAGAACCCCCCCAAACCGCCCCCCAAAAACATGCAAGTAAACTAAAAAAGTAAAAACTTTTTCACCATGGATTTTCTCCAAACCACTTACATCCAATATTAGACCTTCCCAGCAGTGCCCCCAAACCCCTCAACCCACCCCCAAAAAAGGAGAACACCCCCAAACAGGCCAAAAGCAAAAATGGAAAAAGCCTGACAGAAAATCTAGAGGCCTACCAGAAAATCGCTCTAAACTCGCTCTGTAGCTAGGCCCTACCCCCCCTTTTCCACCAAGGATTTTCTCAAAACCACTTGCAATCAAAATTAGACCTTCCCAGAAGTGCCCCCAGACCCCTCAACCCACCCCAGACATGGAGAAAACCCCCAAACAGTCCCCAAAAACATGCAGGAGTGCTATCCTCAGCGAGGCCATCCTTTAAATCGCTTCAAATGCGCTCTGCAGCTAGGCCCTAACCCCCCTTTTCCACCATGTATTTCCTTCAAACCACTTGCAATCAAAATTAGACCTTCGCAGCAGTGCCCCTAGCCCCCCAACCCAACCCCAAAAACATAGAGCCCCCCAAAACAGCCCCTCAAAAACACACAAGTGAGATAAAAAATAAAAACTTTTTCACCATGGATTTTCCCCAAACCACTTACATCCAATATTAGACCTTCCCAGCAGTGCCCCCAGATGCCTCAACCCACCCCCAAAAAAGTGGAACACCCCCAAACAGGCTAAAAGCAAAAATGGAAAAAGCCACACAGAAAATCTAGAGGCCTACATGAAAATCTCTCCGAAGCTAGGCCCTAACCCCCCTTTTACACCATGGATATTCTCCAAACCACTTGCAATCAAAATTAGACCTTCCCAGCAGCGCCCCCAGACCCCTCAACCCACCCCCAGAAATGGAGAACACCCCCAAACAGCCCCCCAAAAACACGCAGGAGTGCTATCCTCAGCGAGGCCAACCTTTAAATAGCTCCAAACGCGCTCTGCAGCTAGGCCCTAACCCCCCTTTCCACCATGGATTTTCTTCAAACCACTTGCAATCAAAATTAGACCTTCCCAGCAGTTCCCCCCAAACCCCCAACTCACCCCCAAAAACCTAGAACCCCCAAACAGCCACCCCAAAACACACATGTGAGCAAAAAAATAAAAACTTTTCCACCATGGATTTTCTCCAAACCACTTGCATCCAATATTAGACCTTCCCAGCAGTGCCCCCAGACCCCTCAACCCACCCACAAAAAAGTAGAACACCCCAAACAGGCCAAAAGCAAAAATGGAAAAAGCCACACTTAGAAAATCTACAGAGGCCTACCTGAAAATCGCTCCAAACGCGATCTGCAGCTAGGTCCTAACCTCCCTTTCCCACCATGGATTTTCTTCAAACCACTTGCAATCAAAATTAGACATTCCCAGCAGTGCCCACAGACCCCCCAATCCACCCCCAAAAAACTAGAACCCCCCCAAACAGCCCCCTAAAAACATGCAAGTGAGCTAAAACATAAAACGTTTTATACCTTGAATTTTCTTCAAACCAATTGCAATCAAAATTAAACCTTCCCAGCAGTGCTCCCAGACCCCCAACCCACCCCCAAAAACCTAGAACCCCCCAAACAGCCCCCCAAAAACATGCAAGTGAGCTAAAAAATAAAAACTTTTTCACCATGGATTTTCTCCAAACCACTTGCATCCAATATTATACCTTCCCAGCAGTGCCCCCAGATGCCTCCACACACCCCAAAAAAAGTAGAACACCCCCAAACAGGCCAAAAGCAAAAATGGAAAAAGCCACACTTAGAAAATCTAAGAAAGGCCTACCTGAAAATCGCTCCAAACTCGCTCTGCAGCTAGGCCCTAACCCCCCTTTCCCACCATGGATTTTCTTCAAACCACTTGCAATCAATCTTATACCTTCCCAGCAGTGCCCCCAGACCCCCAACCCACCCCCAAAAACCTAGAAGCCCCTCAAACAGCCCCCCAAAAAACACGCAAGTGAGCTAAAAAATAAAAACTCTTTCACCATGGATTTTCTCCAAGCCACTTGTATCCAATATAAGACCTTCTCAGCTGTGCCCCCAGACCCCTGAACCCACCCCCAAAACAGTAGAACACACCCAAACAGGCCAAAAGCAAAAATGGAAAAAGCCACACTTAGAAGATCTAGAGGCCTACCTGAAAATCGCTCCAAACGCACTCTTCAGCTAGACCCTATTCCCCCTTTTCCACTATGGATTTTCTCCAAACCACTTGCAATCAAAATTAGACCTTCCCAACAGGGCCCCCAGACCCCACAACCCACCCCCAGAAAGGGAAAACACCCGTAAACAGCCCCCCAAAAACACACAGGAGTGCTATTCTCAGCAAGGCCTACCTTTAAATCGCTCCAAACACGCTCTGCAGCAAGGCCCTAACCCCCCTTTTCCACCATGGATTATCTTCAAACCACTTGCAATCAAAATTAGACCTTCCCAGCAGTGCCCCCAGACCCCTCAACCCACCCCCAGACATGGAGAAAACCCCCAAACAACCCCCCAAAAACACGCAGGAGTGCTATCCTCAGCGAGGCCATCCTTTAAATCGCTCCAAATGTGCTCTGCAACTAGGCCCTAACCCCCCTTTTCCACCATGTATTTTCTTCAAACCACTTGCAATCAAAATTAGACCTTCGCAGCAGTGCCCCTAGCCCCCCAACCCAACCCCAAAAACATAGAGCCCCCCAAAACAGCCCCTCAAAAACACACAAGTGAGATAAAAAATAAAAACTTTTTCACCATGGATTTTCCCCAAACCACTTACATCCAATATTAGACCTTCCCAGCAGTGCCCCCAGATGCCTCAACCCACCCCCAAAAAAGTGGAACACCCCCAAACAGGCTAAAAGCAAAAATGGAAAAAGCCACACAGAAAATCTAGAGGCCTACA
Source organism: Lissotriton vulgaris (assembly GCF_964263255.1). Classification (NCBI taxonomy): domain Eukaryota; kingdom Metazoa; phylum Chordata; class Amphibia; order Caudata; family Salamandridae; genus Lissotriton; species Lissotriton vulgaris. The sequence continues at coordinate 888,542,340 of NC_141687.1, forward strand.
TGAAAATCTCTCCGAAGCTAGGCCCTAACCCCCCTTTTACACCATGGATATTCTCCAAACCACTTGCAATCAAAATTAGACCTTCCCAGCAGCGCCCCCAGACCCCTCAACCCACCCCCAGAAATGGAGAACACCCCCAAACAGCCCCCCAAAAACACGCAGGAGTGCTATCCTCAGCGAGGCCAACCTTTAAATAGCTCCAAACGCGCTCTGCAGCTAGGCCCTAACCCCCCTTTCCACCATGGATTTTCTTCAAACCACTTGCAATCAAAATTAGACCTTCCCAGCAGTTCCCCCCAAACCCCCAACTCACCCCCAAAAACCTAGAACCCCCAAACAGCCACCCCAAAACACACATGTGAGCAAAAAAATTAAAACTTTTCCACCATGGATTTTCTCCAAACCACTTGCATCCAATATTAGACCTTCCCAGCAGTGCCCCCAGACCCCTCAACCCACCCACAAAAAAGTAGAACACCCCAAACAGGCCAAAAGCAAAAATGGAAAAAGCCACACTTAGAAAATCTACAGAGGCCTACCTGAAAATCGCTCCAAACGCGATCTGCAGCTAGGTCCTAACCTCCCTTTCCCACCATGGATTTTCTTCAAACCACTTGCAATCAAAATTAGACATTCCCAGCAGTGCCCACAGACCCCCCAATCCACCCCCAAAAAACTAGAACCCCCCCAAACAGCCCCCTAAAAACATGCAAGTGAGCTAAAACATAAAACGTTTTATACCTTGAATTTTCTTCAAACCACTTGCAATCAAAATTAAACCTTCCCAGCAGTGCTCCCAGACCCCCAACCCACCCCCAAAAACCTAGAACCCCCCAAACAGCCCCCCAAAAACATGCAAGTGAGCTAAAAAATAAAAACTTTTTCACCATGGATTTTCTCCAAACCACTTGCATCCAATATTATACCTTCCCAGCAGTGCCCCCAGATGCCTCCACACACCCCAAAAAAAGTAGAACACCCCCAAACAGGCCAAAAGCAAAAATGGAAAAAGCCACACTTAGAAAATCTAAGAAAGGCCTACCTGAAAATCGCTCCAAACTCGCTCTGCAGCTAGGCCCTAACCCCCCTTTCCCACCATGGATTTTCTTCAAACCACTTGCAATCAATCTTATACCTTCCCAGCAGTGCCCCCAGACCCCCAACCCACCCCCAAAAACCTAGAAGCCCCTCAAACAGCCCCCCAAAAAACACGCAAGTGAGCTAAAAAATAAAAACTCTTTCACCATGGATTTTCTCCAAGCCACTTGTATCCAATATAAGACCTTCTCAGCTGTGCCCCCAGACCCCTGAACCCACCCCCAAAACAGTAGAACACACCCAAACAGGCCAAAAGCAAAAATGGAAAAAGCCACACTTAGAAGATCTAGAGGCCTACCTGAAAATCGCTCCAAACGCACTCTTCAGCTAGACCCTATTCCCCCTTTTCCACTATGGATTTTCTCCAAACCACTTGCAATCAAAATTAGACCTTCCCAACAGGGCCCCCAGACCCCACAACCCACCCCCAGAAAGGGAAAACACCCGTAAACAGCCCCCCAAAAACACACAGGAGTGCTATTCTCAGCAAGGCCTACCTTTAAATCGCTCCAAACACGCTCTGCAGCAAGGCCCTAACCCTCCTTTTCCACCATGGATTATCTTCAAACCACTTGCAATCAAAATTAGACCTTCCCAGCAGTGCCCCCAGACCCCTCATCCCACCCCCAGACATGGAGAAAACCCCCAAACAACCCCCCAAAAACACGCAGGAGTGCTATCCTCAGCGAGGCCATCCTTTAAATCGCTCCAAATGTGCTCTGCAACTAGGCCCTAACCCCCCTTTTCCACCATGTATTTCCTTCAAACCACTTGCAATCAAAATTAGACCTTCCCAGCAGTGCCCCTAGCCCCCCAACCCACCCCCAAAAACCTAGAGCCCCCCAAAACAGCCCCCCAAAAACACACAAGTGAGCTAAAAAATAAAAACTTTTTCACCATGGATTTTCTCCAAATCACTTGCATCCAATATTAGACCTTCCCAGCAGTGCCCCCAGATGCCTCAACCCACCCCCAAAAAAGTGGAACACCCCCAAACAGGCCAAAAGCAAAAATGGAAAAAGCCACACAGAAAATCTAGAGGCCTACATGAAAATCTCTCCGAAGCTAGGCCCTAACCCACCTTTTACTCCATGGATTTTCTCCAAACCACTTGCAATCAAAATTAGACCTTCCCAGCAGTGCCCCCAGACCCCTCAACCCACCCAAAAAAAAGTAGAACACCCCCAAACAGGCCAAAAGCAAAAATGGAAAAAGCCACACTTAGAAAATCTACAGAGGCCTACCTGAAAATCGCTCCAAACGCGGTCTGCAGCTAGGCCCTAACCTCCCTTTCCCACCATGGATTTTCTTCAAACCACTTGCAATCAAAATTGGACCTTCCCAGCAGTGCCCCCAGGCCCCCCAATCCACCCCCAAAAACCTAGAACCCCCCCAAACAGCCCCCTAAAAACATGCAAGTGAGCTAAAACATAAAACATTTTTCACCTTGGATTTTCTTCAAACCACTTGCAATCAAAATTAAACCTTCCCAGCAGTGCTACCAGACCCCCAACCCACCCCCAAAAACTTAGAACCCCCCAAACAGCCCCCAAAAACACGCAAGTGAGCTAAAAAATAAAACCTTTTTCACCATGGATTTTCTCCAAACCACTTGCATCCAATATTAGACCTTCCCAGCAGTGCCCCCAGACCCCCCAATCCACCCCCAAAGACCTAGAGCCCCCCCAAACAGCCCCCTAAAAACATGCAAGTGAGCTAAAACATCAAACATTTTTCACCTTGGATTTTCTTCAAAGCACTTGCAATCAAAATTAGACCTTCGCAGCAGTGCTCCCAGACCCCCAACCCACCCCCAAAAACCTAGAACCCCCCAAACAGCCCCCCAAAAACACGCAAGTGAGCTAAAAAATAAAAACGTTTTCACCATGGATTTTCTCCAAACCACTTGCATCCAATATTAGACCTTCCCAGCAGTGCCCCCAGACGCCTCAACCCACCCACAAAAAAGTAGAACACCCCCAAACAGGCCAAAAGCAAAAATGGAAAAAGCCACACTTAGAAAATCTACAGAGGCCTACCTGAAAATTGCTCCAAACGCGATCTGCAGCTAGGCCCTAACCTCCCTTTCCCACCATGGATTTTCTTCAAACCACTTGCAATCAAAATTAGACCTTCCCAGCAGTGCCCCCAGACTCCCCAATCCACCCCCAAAAACCTAGAACCCCCCCAAACAGCCCCCTAAAAACATGCAAGTGAGCTAAAACATAAAACATTTTTCACCTTGGATTTTCTTCAAACCATTTGCAATCAAAATTAGACCTTCCCAGCAGTGCTCCCAGACCCCCAACCCACCCCCAAAAACTTAGAACCCCCCAAACAGCCCCCCAAAAACACGCAAGTGAGCTAAAAAATAAAAAAAAATTCACCATGGATTTTCTCCAAACCACTTGCATCCAATATTAGACCTTCCCAGCAGTGCCCCCAGAACCCCCAATCCACCACCAAAAACCTAGAGCCCCCCAAACAGCCCCCTAAAAACATGCAAGTGAGCTAAAACATAAAACATTTTTCACCTTGGATTTTCTTCAAACCACTTGCAATCAAAATTAGACCTTCCCAGCAGTGCTCCCAGACCCCCAACCCACCCCCAAAAACCTAGAACCCCCCAAACAGCCCCCCAAAAACACGCAAGTGAGCTAAAAAATAAAAACTTTTTCACCATGGATTTTCTCCAAACCAACCCTGGGCGTAGTGGGCGTAGTGGGGCTTCGCAGAGCTACGTGAAGTGGGCGAGAAACTAAGCCCACCTCCGCACTCCGCGTAGCCCCACTACGCACCACAGGCCTCCCTCCCGCCCTCCCTAAATACGTTAAATTAAAAGTATACAATAATTAAAAAGGCACTTACCTTGCCCGCCGCTGCCCGCCGCTGCCTGCCGTGTCCCCGGGGCTCGCTATTTTCTTTGCTGCCGTCTTGTTTACTAATGCGCATGCGCGGGCGGCCGCGCATGCGCATTTTCTCGTGAGAAATGCGCATGCACAGCCGCCCGCGCATGCTCATTAGTAAACAAGACTGCAGCAAAGAAGATAGCGAGCCCCGGGGACGCGGCGGGCAGCGGCGGGCAAGGTAAGTGCCTTTTAATTAATTTAAACCTTTAATTTAAAGTATTTAGGGAGGGCGGGAGGGAGGCGGGTGGCGGCCAGCTACGCTCCGTCTGCGGAGCGTGCGTAGTGCCGCCTGGCTACGCCCGCTCCGCAAAATGCGGAGTAGGCGGCACTACGCACACTCCGTGCACGGAGCGTAGCTGGCCGCCCACCCCTACTCCAAACCACTTGCATCCAATATTAGACCTTCCCAGCAGTGCCCCCAGACCCCTCAACCCACCCCCAGAAATGGAGAACACCCCCAAACAGCCCCCCAAAAACACGCAGGAGTGCTATCCTCAGCGAGGCCAACCTTTAAATAGCTCCAAACGCGCTCTGCAGCTAGGCCCTAACCCCACTTTCCACCATGGATTTTCTTCAAACCACTTGCAATCAAAATTAGACCTTCCCAGCAGTGCCCCCCAAACCCCCAACCCACCCCCAAAAACCTAGAACCCCCCAAACAGCCACCCCAAAACACACAAGTGAGCAAAAAAATAAAAACTTTTCCACCATGGATTTTCTTCAAACCACTTGCATCCAATATTAGACCTTCCCAGCAGTGCCCCCAGACCCATCAACCCACCCACAAAAAAGTAGAACACCCCCAAACAGGCCAAAAGCAAAAATGGAAAAAGCCACACTTAGAAAATCTACAGAGGCCTATCTAAAAATCGCTCCAAACGCGCTCTGCAGCTAGGCCCTAACCCCCCTTTCCCACCATGGATTTTCTTCAAACCACTTGCAATCAATCTTAGACCTTCCCAGCAGTGCCCCCAGACCCCCAACCCACCCTCAAAAACCTAGAAGCCCCCCAAACAGCCCCCCAAAAAACACTCATGTGAGCTAAAAAATAAAAACTTTTTCACCATGGATTTTCTCCAATCCACTTGTATCCAATATAAGACCTTCCCAGCAGTGCCCCCAGACCCCTGAACCCACCCCCAAAAAAGTAGAACACCCCCAAACAGGCCAAAAGCAAAAATGGAAAAAGCCACACTTAGAAGATCTAGAGGCCTACCTGAAAATCGCTCCAAACGCGCTCTTCAGCTAGACCCTATTCCCCCTTTTCCACTATGGATTTTTTCCAAACCACTTGCAATCAAAATTAGACCTTCCCAACAGGGCCCCCAGACCCCTCAACCCACCCCCAGAAAGGGAGAACACCCCTAAACAGCCCCCCAAAAAGACACAGGAGTGCTATCCTCAGCAAGGCCTACCTTTAAATTGCTCCAAACACGCTCTGCAGCAAAGCCCTAACCCCCCTTTTCCACCATGGATTATCTTCAAACCACTTGCAATCAAAATTAGACCTTCCCAGCAGTGCTCCCAGACCCCTTAACCCACCCCACACATCTAGAACCCCCCCAAGCAGCCCCCCAAAAACATGCAATACTGCTGTCCCCAAAACATGGGAAATCGCGCCTTGACAAAAAAGTGCAGTTTTCAGCACTTCCTCTACTTCGATCCTCTTGAAACTTACCAGGACACTTGTTCCACTGATTCCCAATAATCTCAGCAAGGCAGAACAAAATCAATCCACTGTAAGGTTTACGACTAGTTCACTCAAACACACGCGCCCCCAAAACACCAAAAAAGGCCACAATTCAGCCAATTCTGAAAAAACGCCAAACCCCCCATAAACCTTGCCAACATCATTATAAATAAGCCTGCATCGGGCCCTGAGTCCTAGACTCCGGGAACCCTACCAAATTATTCATTAAACCAAAAAGAGTATACCGCACTGAACCCTAAACCCTAGATATGCTTTGTCTGTGTCAAGGAGCCTAGGTATGCTACACCAGGTTGCTTCACTCAGTGGTGCCTGCCTTGACCGTCTGCATGGCCCTGCCGCAAGCTTGGGCCAAAAAAACATAATCCGTTCCGCTTGTGAAATTTACTGTTTTTCGGCGGCAAATTCACAATCCGAGAATCTCGCGAAATTGCCGAAAATTCGCTAACTCTTGAGTGTAACAGATTTTTGGGCCATGCTTGCGGCAGGGCCATACAGACGGTCAAGCAGGCACCACTGAGTGAAGCAACCTGATGTAGCATAACTAGGCTCTTTGACACAGACAGACAAAGCATATCTAATTGTATGCAGCAAGCCACATAGCCCCAATTTTACATGAACTGCTGTACTCTGTAATCTGCCTGGCATAACAACACTACACTGCCTCGACCACTCCATACCACAACTTGACTGACATGTAGTTCTGCTGTAGTAGTTGTAGACTGGTTTACCTGTTTGACACTCATGAATTGGCCATAGTTCTTCCCTAAACCGACGCTGATGATCCATCCATCCCAGTAAATGACTGTAAAGAAAAAAGATATAATATTTAATCAATCATCATGGTATATTTGCAAACAGTAAGTCCAAGGACATTTTGCATATTGGAAAATGCAATGTAGTGGCCCCTGCAGTCGAAGTACAATTTGAATTAAACAAGGTAAAAAAAAGCAGAGTAGACTTGAGTTACATTTAGTGTGTAAAAAATTAAATAATAACAGAAGACATATGATTAATTTCATGCACATCAAACAAACAGCAATTGCTTTCAACAGAGCAAGACAGCCATTGATGTCCACTGCATGCCATCTTTTTCTCATTATTCATTACCTGTTCTACTTTTTGTCCGCATCTTCTTCTGAAAGTGTGGGACCACAGGGCAGCCTCTCCTGTCAATCAATTCCAGAAGTAACTGTCAGCTTTAGGGGACTCGTCTATGAGTACGAAGACAAAGTTTCTTGTTTATTCTGCGTAATTCAGCCATCTGCCTTGAGGGAAATGGATAGGGGGAGTCTGGAGGAGGAGGATAGAGGAGCATGATTGAGTAGTGAACTTGTGAACCTCAGGAATGCAGACTGCGGCACCTTCAAATGAGGAAAGACGGTGCTGCTGACGGACTTGTTGTGATTAGGTGATTAGAGTTTTGTTGTGGTAAAAGTTGTAAAACAAAGAAAGACACACAGGAATAAAAGTGATTAAGGACGAAAAAAAGGAAGTCATTTTCAGGCATCGGTGTCAGGGAAGTAGAGCTCGTCCTCAAACTCTATTAATTGAGAGGGGAGTAGGTCAGCTAACAGAGAAGAACATCCGTCACCTAAGTCGGTGTCCTCTTCTTCCTGCGTGCATTCACGTATTTTGTAATCTGGTGGTATGAAGTGCTGCTTCATCTTGATCAGTGTTAACCTCTCCACATTTTTGGTTGAGAGGCGGGTCCTTTTTGAAGTTACAATGGCACCAGCAGCACTGAAGACACGCTTGCGAGTAGGCAAGACAAATAATTTAGAGCCAGGTTGGTGACCAGTGGCCATAGAGCTCTTTTCCAATACCAATACAGCAATGGGTTCTGATTAACAAAGACCTCTGTTGGGTCATCCAGATAAGCCTGCACCATCCACTGAAGGTTCTCCAGGGTTGCTCCTCTTTGCGTACCATCTATGGCCTTTGCATCACTGGAACGAGCAAACCCTTGATGAGTTAGCCAATCTGCTTCCGACAATATTATGGCTGGGCCTGGTGCAGGTGAGGATGATGATACGGTTGCTAGTGTTGTTAACGGCTGTGAGGGGAAGTGACTCCCTTCGGCCACAGATTCAGAAGTGGAACTTGACGCCGGATGGCCTGCTAATTCAGTTGTACTTCTGCCGGCTCCTTCAATTTTCTGCCTCCTTTTTCGAACCGAGTGGGTGACACAGCTAGCCAATGTTTATACTTTGAAACATCTGCTTCATCAAAAGGAATTAATGCTTTGCTGGCCACTGCCTTTTTGTACTGTGGATCCAGAATAGTGGCACAAATGTAATGTTGTTCTGTATGTATGTTTTGAAGCCTTTCTTTGGCAACTAGGCATCTTAATACCTCTCCGCCAACTGATATGCCTCTTGCTTTTCAGAATCATCTCGGAACATTCAAGACACCGCCTTCAGTTGGTGAGCTAGCATGCGCAACAATGGGATAGCTTTGCCCAAAGAACAGTCCTCCCTGCTGACTTCACGCGTGAAGACCTCAAAAGGACGAAGCCGGTCTGTCAGGCTTGCAACTAGCTTCCATTCCTCCAACTCTAGCCTCATGTCTTTCATAGCAGAACCCAGTTTATAGACATACTCCTTTATTATCCCCCACTGCTCAGACAGACGCGCAAGAATGTAAAAGGTTGAGTTCCAACGTGTTCCCACCTCCTGGATGAGCCCTTTGACTGGCAGTCTACGTTCATGTTGAATGCTCCTCAGCTGCTTCCGGGCCTTAAAAGAATGGCTGTAATGTGTGCAGATTCTTCGGCAGGTGGTCAGTAACTTGCTGTCTGTGTTGTCTTTTTTCAAGAAATCTTGCACCAGGATGTTAATACTGTGCGCCAAACACGGCACTCTGAAGTAGTTACCATCTTGCATGGCCTTAACTATATTACTGCCATTATCCGTGGAAACATAACCAATTATGAGATTTCTTGGAGGCAGCCATTCATTGACATTCCTATCAAACTCCTCCAAAAGGTTAGGTGCAGTATGAGTTTTCTCTCTGACAAACATGGCTATTGTTGCATGTTTCCGAGTAGCTTGAAAAACTGTGTCCGTGTCAACACCTACTTTTAACTTGTCTTTAACCCCTGCAAAAGAGACCCAGTGTGAAGTGATGCACATGTAATCAAGGGCTTGGTAACTGGTCCACATGTCTGTTGTCAGGTGGATAGTGTGAACAGCACTCTTCTGAATAGCTGCACCAATCACCTCTAGCACATCTTGATGTAGTGCTGGAACAGAAACCCTGGCAAAATAGGACTGGCTAGGAACCTTCCATTTAGGGCAGACTGTTGCCACAAATTCTAGAAAACCCACCCCTTCCATGAAAGAAAAAGGGAGAAGGTCCAGTGCTAGCATTTTAGCCAGCTTTGCGTTATACAGACGTACCGTTGGGTGGTTGCGTTCAAATGGCGCATCCGACCAAAACATTCTGCTTATGGTGGTCTGGACCGTTTTACGTGATGATGATGATGCAGACTTCTTCAAACCAGTTAGGCTCTTTGATGTACTTTTTTGCATTGGTGTCTCTCCCAGACTCTTAGCGTGCCTCATACATGTTGCAGGGGTAGAGGGTGTGGGTGCTACCACTACCGAACTGCTGCCAGGGATACTGGGTGTACCAGAAAAAATGTTGGTCGCTTCTTCACTTCCCCCCTGCATGATCAGCCCCTCGTCATCATCAGATGCAATATGAATGGATATATTTGGATTTGTTGTACTTTTGGCTCCCTGGATCTTCCTTAGGTGCGCCTGCCAAATGAGAGTGTGGTGTTTTTGCAGATGACCTCTCTGGCCTCCGGTACCATAGTTGGTACCAAGCTTACCCAGACTAACTACAGTTACAACGACCATTTTTTCCGCCTTTTGGCTTACACTAAAGAAGTCCCAAACTGGGTACTGGAAATGTCTGCTGGTGGTGGAGGTGCTACTTTCAATTTCAATGCCAGATGAAGTGGAGGATGGGCGTGGCTGAATTCGACTCTGTTGTGCACTTACAGCACCAGTACTTGAGGTAATGGAGGTCGAGCTGAATGGAGGTCCATGCCGGCCCTTCTGAAGAGAAAACATGGAAGCTGTAAGTCGTGTTGGTGTAGTAGTGAAATGCGTTGGTGGTACCAGTGCCACGCCGCCCACATCCCGCTCAGCAGCAATTCGGGATAGGGTAAAAATGTTTGTCTGCTGCATGCCCGCTGGGGCTGGAGTGACGTCGGTGATGACTGGGTCATTGTTAGACTGTTCATCAGCAGCATACACCACTTCTTGCTCGTCGTCATCATCAGCCATAAGTGAAAGCCTTGCGGGAACCTTCCTTTTAGGCTTAGCTACCTTTGTCGGCTCGTGGCGTGTCTCTCTCTCAGACTGCATTGCTGGGTTCCAATCAAGATCAAGGTCATCAGAAAGAAGGGGGCTTGAAGAAGAATTTGTAGTGGACCTCCTTGACCTTTTTCTTGCTGGGGATCTGGAAGACAATGAATCATCCTCAGAAGGAGTGGCTTCCTTGGATGATACCTCCGCTTGAATCTCGATTTCCAGATGTGCCCCTACTTCTGGAGGAACAAGCATTGTGGGCAGTTGTGCCGCTCCATGCGCCTCTAGTTGCGCCTCTCCTTGCGCCTCTCCTTGTGCCCCGCCTTGCGCATGTACTTGCGCCGCTCCTTGCGCATGTACTTGCGCTTGTACTAGTTGCGGCTGTGGTTGTTGAACACTCTTCAGCTGAGTTACACCCTGCGCTGATTGGGTGCTACTTTCTTGCGATGAGCCAACATCACTGGTCAATGGTGATTGAACAACCAAAGTGGCTGCCTCTGCAGCACTCATGAACATGGACCTGACTTGGTGTGGTGGCACTGAGCCCAATGAAGCGGAGGTGCTGTTCCCAGCTTGGTCCCCGGCGGACCCCGCTGCTGCAGGCGTTGTTTTTTTTCCCGAAAAAAGTGTCTGTGGGCACACCAGTCTCCTTGGTAAGTGGCACCACTTGCTTCTTCTGCTCCTTCTTACTGGCAGTGGCAACTTTCTTTGTAGAGGAGTTACGGCCACCTTTCTTTGGGCCCATCTTCTTCAGATGTCAGAACAGCAGGCCGCAGTTGCATGAGTTGCAGAGTTGTCTGTGGCCACACGTGACGTCACGTGACGTTGTGCTGCACACACCACTGCACTGCAGGTTCTCTGGTGCACCTAAAAGCAAAGGAAACCAGAGGAACATCAGTTAACCAACCCAAAAAGTCGAAAAACACACTCAAATCAACACAATCCAATGCCATCCATGCCCTCAATGATGTTTAAATTCATGAGGCCCCACACAAAGCATTGGTCCTTGCACCACTCACTACCCCTGGGCATAATGGGTGAAAGCAGGGCAGGCTGGGTGCAGGCCTATGGCTCAAAGCACACTGTCTGGCTTCAAAATGGCCCCTTGTCCCCAGCCACATGTCCAGGCCCTGCCTGAACCAGGCCTCAGAATGCCCCCCACCCACATGGCCAGGCCCCAACAACAACACCCCAAGAAGTCGAAAAACACACAAAAATCAACACAATCCAATGCCATCCATGCCCTCAATGATGTCTAAATTAAAGACACCCCACAGAAAGACTTGGTCCATGCACCACTTACTACCCCTGGGCCTACTGGCTGGTGAGGCTTTACAGGCACTCCAAAATTAAAAAAAACAACAACAACATATAACAGTGAGCTAAAATTCCATGACATAAATGAGAATTAAGTTCCAAAAACATCACAGAAACCATGACTAACCCTGGGCCTACTGGATACTGTGGCTACCCACAATATATATTTTTTTTAAGTTGTGAAAAAAGTTTTAAAACTGTAGTTGCAGCAACTGCAATGCCCCAAACAAAAAACACCAAATTACTTGTAAAATCCCAAGTCCAAAAGTGATCCAAACTCCAAAGTCCAAAAAGTCCTCAAAAACAAATATCCAGCAGCAGCCACAAAAAGGAATCCTTCCAGCTCCAGATCCAAATCAATAGGGACCAGGACATGGACAAAGCACTGGGAGGAGCCTGCTGGACAGGAACAGGAAGTTGGAGACTCTGGGGCACTTCCTTATTTCCACCCCCCAAAAAAATGGACTTCTTGCACCAAAAAGTGCAGCCAAATGTCAATCTGAGGAGTTATTCTGATCAAAATCATAATTTTCAGAAGGTTTATGCTGCCTGCAGTGGATTTCTTGTGCAGAATTGCAATTTTTGCAATTTCGTGAAAGCAAGCTGCTCAAATCTCCCGCCAGAAGTCAGCTGCGCGCCGCATCTACGTGTTCGTCATTGTTTACTCCTGCGATGCGTGATCGCGGGTTCTTATGACGTACTCGCGTTGTCAAACTCTCGCTGTGCAAGATGGCGGGCCGCGATGTCGTAATCGTGGTCGAAACACTCTCGTGCGATCACGCAGCAAGATCCAAAATGGCGCAGCACACGCAAACTGGAAGAAAAACAACTCGGCGAACACAGAATCACGGTAAGTCAACGCAGCGCGTGCGATACTGTATTTTTCAAACGCAACCAAGCGAACAAATCCGCAGCTTGTGGATTTGCGGATTTTTGGACAAATTCTCGCAATTTGCGGACCGTGAATTTGCCAAAAATCTGCAAATTTTGCGAATGAAATGGATTTTACGCTCACGCTTATTTTTTAGGGGACAATACATCTGATGTAGAAAACTTTTACTATAAGAATGTAAACAAAACAGGACAGAAAAATATGTTAAATAATACAAAACATACTTATTCTGCAGCCTTAATTGCCCAACTGTCCAGACAAGGGTTTGACTTTTGGAAAGACGCAATCAACACAAAAACTGTCTGGGTTTCTAAAGAATAGCAAGTACAGGGGATAGAAGCTTTGTTTAGAGCCTGTTTTGTCCCACAGCAAATAATGTTTTTGAATGACACTGTGCAACAAACGTCTTACCTTGGATTGTCTGAGTTCAGTTTCAGGCGGCTGTTCTTCATCCACTCGGCTACGTCTTTCATCCCTTCGTGTAGGTTGGCTCTGGCGGTGGCGGGGTCGTTGGTGAGGGAGAGGATCAGCTGGGTGTCGTCTGCGTAGGAGATGATGTTGAGGTTGTGTTGGCGTGCGATGGCCGCGAGGGGGCTCATGTAGACGTTGAAGAGGGTGGGGCTGAGAGAGAAACCCTGAGGAACGCCGCAGATGACTTCGTGGCCTCTGATCTGAACGGTGGGAGGCGGACTCTCTGTGTCCTTCCGGCGAGGAAGGACACAGATCCTGATTTGAAAAAATGGTTGCTCTGGCCCACAGACACACACTTGGCTTTTATTGGTCTAACAAGTGCATGTAGTAAATCGAGGGAAAGTATGGAGAATAATGGAGAACATGGGTGTTGACGCAGATCTCCTTAACTTAATTCGCCGTATACATTATGATCTAAAAGTTACAGTGCAATTAGGGCCACAAGTAGAATGTTCATTTCATCTTTAAGTGGAGTGAGACAGAGCCTTATGTATGCCCCTCTCCTGTTCCTACTCTACATTTCTACATTATTGAAATCAGCAGTCACTTGATAAGGGTAGGAAGGGACCTTCCCAAAATAAAATAATAGTAAGACAACCAGCACCAATGCTCCTCTACGCAGATGATGCAGTATTGTTTTACCACACAGCTAATAACCTCCAAGGTCTACTAGATCATTTTGAGGGCTTCATGAATGATTTAGACTTAAAAACTAAATTATGCTAAGTCATATGTAATGACCTGTGGGCCAACTAACACCAAATCAACGTGCTTTTATAATTAAAGGTAAACCATTAGTGAAAAAACCAATTTTACCTATTTAGGATTCACTTTCAGTTCTTCCCTTCTTTGAATATCTGTACTCCAGGCAAAATCACAACAATTTAGCAGGAATATTGAAGTAATTTTCCTCTTCGCCAGAAAAAGTAAACATAAACCGGTAGCCGAGATGAATATTCTCTATAAAAAAAAGTATCTTTGCAGACGTGTACGGTGCAGGGGTTTGGGGATATTATAAATCAGAGGCACTCCAATATTTGGAAAATGGCTTCACAGCAGACCGTTAGCCATCCCCCAAAAGACTGCAAATTTTGTGTGTCCCAAGATATTGAGCTTACCCTTTGTTGAGGATCTGATTGGTGTAGCCCCACTTCTTTTATGGATAAAATGTTGGTTAAATACAGAGGGGAATTAGTTGATCATCTGTTATTGATCATTTATCCTTAGACAAAGTCACCAGAATAACTTTTTTTGCATACCTTAAGTGTATTTTTTGCAAATTGGGCCTAAGGGAAATGTTTTTAAATCCCCAAAACCTAGGTGCAAAATGTAATCTTTTAATGAGAGCAGTGCTGTGTGAAAGTAAGGTGATATTCATGCATAGACTTATCAAAACAAGATATTTTAAACCTACTATTTACACAATTCATATTGGTAAACTGACTTTGAAATCGTATTTCTACCATTTTAACCTCGTTGAATTTTAATCGCATTTCTATCATTTTCCCCTACCTGTCCCTCACTCTAGGTCCGCTGTGAGAGATCCCGTTTGTGCAGAGGACTATGGGCTCATTTTTTTCGTCTTTGGGGGAGCGCCATCTTGGGGGAAGAGGGTCGGTGCTCTACTCGCTCGCCACTTCTTGGGGGTAAAGGCATAAATGACAATGCAAGTCCGGACGCGCAGCGAGCAAAGCTGAGCACAGTGCTGTGTGAAAGTACTGTGATATTCACGCGTAGACTTATCAATACAAGATATTTTAAATGTGCTATTTGCACAATTCGCATAGGTAAACTGAATTTTAAGTCACATTTCTATAATTCTAACCTAACTGAATTTTAATTGCATTGCTACCATTTTAACCTACCTGTTCTCACTCTTGGTCCGCCGCAGGAGGTCCCGTTTGTGCAGAGCAGTATTGGGCTCATTTTCTTCGACTGTGGTGGGGGCGCCATCATAGGGGAAGAGGGTCGGCACTCTAGTCGCTCACCACTTCCTGGGGGTAAAGTCTTAAAAGTCAATGCAAGCCCTTCTGCGCCCGTCTGTGCCCAAATGGGACCAGGGGCCAGACATTCTGGCTCAATTTCAACAATCACCAACAAACCTCTCTCCTACACAAGAGAAGAACTTTTAGCCATAGGAGATACATTATTTTAGACATGGACTGCGTAAAAACATCCATCACCGAGATAGAAGGCCCATTCTCTTGCATTCATTGTAAATGGGGAAGCTATGATATACAATTCTGATACCCAGAAAAAGAATCAAGTCACAATTCCAATATCCAGGAACTGAATTGTATCTACTTCAATTCCAGATCACTCCCTAAACACAGTATCGAGTTCGGGGAAACATTGGATGATTTAAGCCCAGACCTGGCTTTTGTCACCCAAACCTTGTTAGACGATAACAACACCCCAGACATTGTCACTGCCTTACCTTTAGGATATAAAATATCAAACAAGACAGTAAGAGAGGAGGGAGGATAGCAATATTATATAAAGATCACCTCACCTGTGTTCCTACTACAGTCACTCAAGCAGGCACACATGAGATTCTAGTATTCTCAGTGTCTGCGGGTGACTGTAAACTATTTGGAGGGGCAGTCATTTACAACCCGCCAAGCTACCATCCTGGCCTAACACAACTTCTTCCACTCTGCTTAAAAACAAAATCAGTTTTTAGTTATAGGGGATTTTAATCTTCATTACGAAAAACTTACAAATTCGAAGGTTAAACACTTGGAGGACGATATGGCTATACTGCAACTAACCCAGAGGATTACTAAACCAACTCATGTGGCTGGCCACACCTTAGATTTATTGTTCTCTAACATAGAAACCATGAACATTCAAGAGCTTAAACCCCTATCCTGGACGGATCACTTCCTAATCTCCTTTTCTTTCAGCCTACCCAACAATTTATCTGAGGCTGAAACAATATATCAGACAAGGACTAAGGCTTGGAATCAAATCACTGAGGAATCATGTAGTGCCTCCTTTCCCCATGACTCTAGCTTATTTTATCAGAATTCTACACGCACAGTAGCTGCACAGCTACAACAAGATATCAAAAAAACACTTGATCAGTGTGCTCCCAAATTTATTCGTAAATTGGCTAATAAAACCCAATCAGAAAAGTGGTATACATTGAAATAAAAACTTATGAAAAGGAAGTGCAGAATCCAGAAATACAAATGGAGAATCTCAAAAACTAGCATAGACAGACATAATTTTCTAGGTGAATAAAACATCTATCATGATGCCCTGAAAGATGCTAAAACAAAGTATTACACAAAAGGATTGAGGAAAATGGTAGTTCATCTAAAGAACTCTACAAAGTAATTCGGTACCTTTGTAAGCCTACCGCGCTGTCCCAATCTATGGCGCCCACGTCTGAGAATTGTGAGCTACTCAACAACTTTTTTATAGATAAGGTGACCAAAATCTATGCAAAAAGAAATAGTCTCAACGATGATGACAATATGGTCTGGGAAAAGTTAGCACCTCATCCTGCAGCCCATGCTCATCTCGACAGTCTGACGCCTTTCTCTGAAGAACAAGTGGCTACAGCCATGACAGAGGTGAAGGCTGGATCTCCACTAGACGTGTGCCCACATTTTTATATTTTCCCGTCTGGTGTCAGTATTATGCCCCCAGGTCACCAAAGCCCTCAACCAATCCCTAGAGCTTGCATCTTTTCCAGCTATATGGGAAAAACAGTGGTCTTTCCCCTACTAAAGAAACCAGGTCTTGAAATTTATGACCCAGCTAACTATAGGCCAATGTCTCAACTACCATACTTGTCTAAAGTTTTGGAGAGATTGGTCAATAGATAACTCACCACTTTTATTGAAACCAATAATTTACTAGATCCTTCACAAACTGGTTTTAGGGCCAACAACAGCACTGAGGCCACCCTGCTTGCTGTGTCAGATAACATCAGGTAACTGGTTGACCAAGGCAGAGCTGTAGCACTGATCCTTTTGGACCTCACTGTGGCTTTCAACACTGTATCCCACAATAAACTATTTAAAATCCTCCATGAAAAAGGGCTTTGTTCAAAAGCCCTAGCATAGTTTGCGTCTTTCCTTAAAAATCAAACCAACATAATCTAAATGGGTCCCTACTCCTCCACCGCAAAAATAGTTGATTACGAAGTTCCTCAGGGAACCACCTTGAGCCCCACTCTCTTTAATATATATGTCTCTTCCCTGGCAGACATCAGCAGGAAATGGGGATTCGATATATGCTCATATGCTGATGATACACAGGTGATGATTCCCCTGTTTGACAGGCTGACATAAGTTGACACCAAAAGCAACCTAATCCACTGTCTTACAGAAATAGCAGGTTGGATGTCCGGACATTGCTTAAAACTAAATGCCGGAAAATCAGAAATCTTGCTTTTCGAGGGCACACATGCAACCTGGGATAGCAGTTGGTGGCCTCAAGCGTTGGGCACTGTCCCTGAACCAAGGCAGCCTGCTAAGAACTTAGGCATTTCCATGCAGAATGAAGTATGCGCATGGTGCGGGAAAGGCTTTGCTACATTAAAACTTTTTAGAAGACTTTTTCCCTGGATCCCACTAAATTGTAGGAAAACTGTGACACAGGCACTTCTTTTGAGCAGGCTGAAGTTCGCCAATGCACTGTATGTGGGCATGGCTGACTATCTTTTTACCATACTCTAAGTGGTCCAAAACACTGCTGCTAAACGGATCTGTAACAAAAGTAGATGCAGCTCTGTGTCCTTCTGCATGCAGGAGTTACACTGGCCACCAGTACGCCAAAGAGCCAGCTTTAAGCTCATGTGCTATGCACATAGAACTTTACATAAGACAAATGTACAACAAAAGTCAGGATGGGTGACCGATCTTTTTCAAAATCAGCAGATGTTTTCTGGAATAAACTCCCACTTGAACTATGCCTGACGGAAGACTACTCAATGTTCTGGAAAAAGCAGAAAACCTTATTGTTCCCTACTAAATAGAACTCCTAAAATTGCCTGCACTGCACTGTGCTCAGTCTTAGCACCATGATGTCCCTTGTGATGAATGTTGCGCTTTACAAATACCTATGAATACTTGATTCTGATCGCTGGGTTCATCAGACCTCTTAGTCGCTCTGGTTATACCACTGACTCTTTGGTGAGCCTCCTTTCTCTGGCGTATAAATTTTGTTCATACCAGTGATCAGTCGAGCCTTCTGCCAGTCCCAGCCACTTTTAATTCTCCTTCGGTTTTCTTTTCTTCCCTTTCCCCAGATCACACCATCCATCTACACCCCCACACAGGTATATATACATACCCATCCATGCCAGGTTTTCTCATATGTATTTGCCTTGCTGCTTACATGTCCACTTACCGTTTAGTCTTGAAACCATTTTTCTGGCTCCCCATTCTTGCGTATATTGTCACCTTCATGTTGTGGCCAGTGTGTTCTTCTTCCCAGCCCCATCAGCATTACATGTGCTCTCTTTTGAGACTACACATTCCATGGCTTATCCACAACCATTTCTTTCTATTAAATCTGGTTGTGCTGTCAAGCCTCCCACATGAAGGTCATGCTCATTTCCCATGACTTGTTATGGATTGTTCAGTGAATTGGATGAACCACTTGTGTACATAGGCCAAACCCCACTGGTTTCAGGCTCGGTAGTCAAGATTTGTATATTTCGTTTTGATTAGATAACAATTCCTGTGATCCAGCCTGGTCACAGCTCTGGGGTCATCAAAACACAGTCTTTCACAGTGTACATAAGTTTTTCACCTGTTGTTCCGCCATTTACAATTCTTTCTCTCCATTGTTCAGTCACTTTTCAACCACAGGTACTTCTGTGTAGACACAAGTCACCAATATTATGTGTTGATCACTCCATTGCACGTAGGGTTTCCACGTGACATGGGTGTCTCAGATCAACGTACATTGATGTCCTGGTTCTTCTCAGAACTATTCAGTTTCCTATGTATATATTTGTTCTCACTCAATGTCTTGTATCCTTCCCAGCCCTGAAGAGTCACAGGATACTTTCCACTTTGTGACGAAACACTTGTCGGCTGATCGTTTCTTTTTTTTGCATTATTGAAACTTTCCAACTAATCTACTCGTGTCGACCACTTGAATACGAATACGAGACATTTCACCAGTATTTTTTATCCTCATTATGTGTGTCTGGGACTTTTTCTCAAACTGTAAGGATATCGTAAACCAATGCTTTACTGATTTGCATTTAAATGAGAAAATACAGAGATCACAAACAATACATACTGTTGACATATATTTGAAGGTGGTGACTGACAGAAACATTGAACCATATCTATTATGGATTGAAAACCCTATTAATAGGTTGAATCTCACTTCTTCTAGATTAAACATAATTCACTTAAAAGTTGCTTTCCATCTCAATGTGCCTTACAATATGTTCTGCCCCATGTCATTGTAATTATACCAAATAACAGAGCACTTGCAATGTTATCCTGCTTTGACTTTTATATCCAAACCTTAAATCCTCTTTCTCAAAACCTGTGCTGTGCAGGACAAAATTGTCCTCTTTGGATATTTACTTTGTGGTACTAAACTTTATTAAGAGTGCATAGCCGTTACAAAACGTTACACATTTTTGCATCTATAATGGCAGAACTATATGGAAATTATGTAAAATACCTGTAATCGAGATACTTGTCTTGTATGGATTAAACTATCTGAAAATGTGCAAGTTATAAGGAAACCGTATGTTTACAGCCGTTTTCATGTTGCCCTATGTTCCCTGTTTTCATATTTCTCTGCATTCATATTTTTGGCCTTGTGACTGTTGACCAAATTGAATTTTATTTATTATTACTGTAATATCTCTAATACATTCTTATGATTTTGTGTACAGAACTGTCTTTTTACATCTGTCTTTATGGCCTTCGCCAAAAAAAGATCGCTCTGACCAGTGTCTCACATTTCTCTGGCACTAAATGTACAACCAACCTGCCTGCCATCTCCTTGAAAGCATACCCCAGTTTGTCACATTTGACTGGGCTGACACCATCGACAAAAAACAAATTGTTTAAATAGTGTGCTGTGTCAGGTAACCTGCTTTTCAGGTTGCTTCTTAATTCCAGAAATGAAGTGGATCTCTAAAGAAAGCATCAGACTGCATTGCCCATGGGCAAGCATATATGTCAAAACTAAATTTCCCTTCAACTGAAAAGTCCAACGGGGCACAGCTGTTGGGATGAACCAGAAGCAAACAAAATTAATACGTAATGCTTGCTCTCTCCAACCATGGTCCCACACCTTCATCTCAGCGAGTTCTCAGCTCCCACAAAAGAATTATGGAACAGGACTGTTTTCCCTTGAAATGAGATGGTTCTCTGAGATCCTCTCAAGATATGACAAGTAGAAAACCATGTGAAATTCGTTCTGATCCTTCAGCACCAATCCTAGTAGTGACACTCTAAAATCGTCCAATAGGCGAACCTCAAGCAGGCCTGTCCTCTGTCTCCATGTCTAATTTGTGTCATAGACTAACAGGGGGCTCAAACACTTGCTTATGGTTTGTGGCAGAGCGGCTTATGTTTGAGAGAAACTCTTCGGAAACATCACCCCCTCTTCATTTCCATATATGGTCCATGCATTACCTAATTTGCATAAATTGACTGGAGGTGGTAAGGGCCTTCTTTCATGGATGCCTTGCCCTCATTCCTTCTCATCCTTCTGCTCTCCTGCATTGGACCCACCTCCATTGCCTGACTTGTGTTTCTGCTTCCTCCTGTCTCCATTCAAATGTCCTTCTCATTTGTCTTGGCATTGCACCCTGGGGTTTCCTGGACCATACCTATAGCATTTGTGAAATTAGCTGCACGTAGCCCCCATGTAGCAGGGCCTGTGGTCATAGTTCCAACAGTATCATCTTCTCCTAAATCTGTCCTCATCCTTTTCTTGCTGTGCTGCTTCCGGGGTGGCAGTGGGGGTAGTGAGGATGTAATAAAGGGCATTAATTGCTAAATCAGATTCCCTTATATTGCATCCGTCAATTATTATGGAAGCCTCCCTGTCTTACTACCTGTGTCTCCTAAATATCTCTTCCTGAAGTAAACAAGCATCAATGTTCTTGTTTACGTCATACACTTTTCACATATCTTCCCTTTATTTTGAAACCAATGATATCAAACATGTATGCTGTCCCACGGAATGTGAGTCACAGATTCTATGAGCCTGCTTTCCCTACAGTTTCCTACCTGAGCGCACTATTATAACTCCTTCAATATCATGGCACAATATTCACCTCCTTTTCTCCCTTACTCCTCCAGAGTGGTCTCCCTCCTTTACCAACGATCACAATAAAATCACACACTTCCTCCTTTCCCATTGTCCTGGCTATGACATCTTTCCTTTCACCAACCATCTCCCCTACGTCCTCTTTTTACTTTGCCATCTGTGTTTCACCGGTTGTCTTGTTTGATTTCCGTACTCTCCAGGCCTGAAGGATCCTATTCGGTTTGTCTTTTCCTTTGTTTACCCACCCTGCTGTTCATTGTCCTTCTTCCCATATTCTTCACATTGAGCTACCCTCTGTAATTAAATCCCTTCCCTGCTCCTTTTTCTTACACCTTCCCTTTCTCCTGCTCACTCATCCCTAGTTTTTCCTCCGTTCTGAATCACTGCTTCGATGGCTGTTGTTCCACCCATTTGCCATCTCATACCTCTTCCTGTGCCTCTCCATTTTGTCCTTTCTACTAAACTTCTCTGCCTACATCCTTTATCTTCCAGTTGCACACCTCTTTCTCTTCCCCCTCTGCCCCAAACGAACTTTCACCCCTGCTACCTCCCATTTACAAAAGCCTTCCTGTCTTCATTTCCTTCACACATCATTCACGTTTAATTATGGAGGCCCTTTGGCTTGCGTTGGGCCTTACTCCCAGGCCCTAAATCACTCACCCACCCATCAATACACTCACTCAGCAATCCATCAATTTAATTTTTTTAATGTTCCCACTTATCGCCTCACTCATGTACTCAACCAAACATTCACATTCAAACAAACAATAAAGATCGACTTTCATTAATCAACCAGACCTATTGGTTTTGCCAGTGCTTGTTTAACTAAGCCAGCTTCCCACTTTGCGTAGTTTAAAAATAAACACAGCATAAAGAGGCATATCAGAGAACATTGTCAATTCCCACCGCACCACATGAAGTGCAAAAGAAACCTAGTGCACGGTAACTTTGCTTCACATCGATTAAGTAATGTATTGTTTCAACGTGTGATGGTATTAGTTAGACCAAAAAACGCAGCTACCTTTCTTCACCACAACAAGCTCCCATTTTGGTTGACACTGTGATGCAGAATCGTTTAAAAATCTCACTTTTTAAAATTCCTTGTCAGAGAAGCACTCGTCCCCTATTTGTATCTGATAAAACGTGTACCTACCGGCGGCACGTACTTAGGCCTGTGCATGCCTCGTCTAGCCATCAATCATCATATACAACAAGGTCCAACAGCTCTATAGTTCAGGCCTTTCCTCCAAGACAAACACAAGCGCCATTAGTCTGCGCGCGTGACTCCCAACTGATAATCCCGCTTCAGACATCAAGACCCCGGTTGAGCCAGAACATCAGGTAGAGCGTCTTGGGCGTTAGTATAGGAATGCCGGAAGTGAGCTAAGGATAAAGGAGTCGACGATTAATGACAGCTGAACACAGGGGGCGGCAGCATGCACCTGCAGACTAAGGGGGAAGCACAAGATATCACACGTTGACCTTCATTTCTTCAGGCCATGCTGATGTACAAGCATGCAATCTCAAACGCAGGTCTGGACTGAGACTTAATGGGCATGAAACTGTTTGCGACGTTCCTATAATAACAGGCACGGACAGCTCAAGGAGTGCTGGGAGACACGGAATTACATGCTCTGTTGCTCCCACTAATGTCTAATAATACCACCCTCCTTAGCAGCTTTCTTAGTCGCCATTCTTGTTTGGCGAGTTTTGGACAATGTTTCAGACTGTGTGGATTACTGTGTTTATGCTGCTTTGCTTGAGGGGGTCTTTACATAGGTGAATTGACTGCATCAGATAAACAGATTAAGGTGTCAATAGACTACCTGAGAAGTCAATTAACAGTATCTTTTTTTCCTAAGATAACATTCTAGACAATGGCTATAAATATGATATACCCTTGGAAGTTATAGTTTGTCTGCTTTTCCCTATGAAATGCTTTTTTTTGGTTTGCTAATTGGCAAATCTTCACGAGACATTCCCCAGAAAGTGTTCTTTTTTGCTTAATTTCTTCATGGAAAGTTTTGGGGTGATCAAGCATGTGGGGACCAAGAAAAAGGCAGGTCCTATAACGCAAGATGCCCAAACAATTTCCATAGTGATTATTGATCAGCGTTACAACCAAACGGCTGAATGGAATTACACTGTATTTGAAAGGAAGGTAGATGTTGGTGCACAAAGTGTGATTTTTGTGATTTTGTGTAATTCTGTTCAGTAGTTTTTGACAAATTAAGGTAAAAAAAAATAGTTGTATATCTGGTAGGTTGGGTTTGAGTAACTCTCGTAAGAGTCACACCAGCACAACTGAAAAAAATTGAGTGTTCCCATTGGCCTAGGTAAAAACAAAATTCCCTTGGGCCAACAGACTACCCTGGAAGTGGAGGTTCCACAGGAGGGAGTGCTCTGATTGGCTGGCAGCAACCTGAACAAAAATGTTGGGCAACGATTACTGGATTCTGGAGATTTAGAGCCTCATTTATGAAAAGTGTTGCATCGTTGCATGAAAACAGCAACAAACACTTTTCAGTGCACCCTCCTTGCAACACCATGGATGCGCCTTATTTACTGTACGGCATTCTACATCAGAAGGATTGATAGATATATCAGTATTCCTGATGTATCTGTAGGTGCAAAAGTGACGCATTTCTGGGGTGTGTCTGAAAATAGACGCAACAGCAGCAATGGGTCCGCTTCACTCTTTATGCCTGCCTAACAGCAGTGGCATTCTGAAAGTGTCTCAGTGAAATCTTATAGATTTCACTGTAACACTTATGCGAGCCTTTTCTGTGCCGAAATGCCCACCTTGCATACATCATACCTGTCACAGGTATAATGTAGCACATGGGTTAACAGCGTGAAGCACCTGCCTAGATGCGTAACTTTGTAAATATGATGCAGTGCAGTGCATTTTTTATGCTGCCACAGTGTCACAAAAATTGATGGAACAGCGGTATAAGGGCCTCATAAATAAGACCCTTAGTCATCTGTCATGAAAATGAGTGAAAAAAGATATAAGGCGCACAATAGACATACCATTCCCCCTAGCCCTAGTGGGGAGGTCCCAGAGGAAGCCACCCATGCCAAAAATTGGGATTTTGCCATGAGCCTGTGGTACTCCTGAAGGAATGCTGTGAAAGGCAGGCAGATTTTTCCCATTAAATAACCTCTGGGGTGGGAGTGTGTGTGTTTCCTCCTGTCCAAGAAGACTTCAGCCTTGGAGACACAATACCCCAACGGCTGCTGTGTAAATGAAAAGGTAGGGGGCGCGTCCCCACTTCCCTAGCCTCTTCCAGGCCTCAGGGACCCCATGCAGGGGCCAAATATTTAAATAAGAGGGGTTGAGCATGGTCCTCTTCCCAATGCCTCTTGGAGGCCCTGGGAATTCCATCCCTGAGGACGGTTTTTCTTTTTTATTGGGAAGGGGCAAGTGGCCCTCACCATGAGCCTTCTAAAGCCCCAGGGTCCCCAACCTCTTGGGCAGCTGTTTTTAAAGGAAAAGCCACCAGTCAGAATCTGCAAAGACATTGCTGGATGATTGTAAACTTAGGGCCTCAATATGATGGTGGTCAGACTTACGTCCAACTGCTAGCATATCAGAGACGGGTCCTCCCGAATTGTGGTGGCGGTCCTACCAATGGTATTACCATGTAACCACCTTCAAGGCGGTCACAAAGTATATATTTTGTATTGCAGTGTGTGTTGTGGGCTGTAGGACACGCTGGTGTACTAAAATTACACTTTTAGCATTCCCCTGCACTATGTGGCAGGCACCAAGCAGTCCCTGACACATGGTGCAGTGATATGTAGGGGTGCAGCATATGTGCCCCTCATAACATTCAAACATAGGGCCAGGGAGAAAGGTGGCCTGCATCAGGTCCCCAATGTTCCTTTGCACCAGCCTTTTCATGGCGGGTAACCTGCCATGAAACGGCCGACGTGAAGCGGCATCACAATTCCCACCATTGTAGGAGCCCCTTGGATCTGTGGCAGTCAGTCTCTCTGAATGCCACCCATTCTCTAGCCATCCTAATGTGTCAGGTGGAAAACATGGCTACAATGGTGGTGGGAACTCCCTCGACGGGCTGGTGGTGGCGGTCCCACCATCATCATAATCAGGCCCTAAGTTGGCAAACTCAATAAAACGTAAGTATTATTGCTCCAGTTATATTTAGAGCATTTTCTGAAATAAAGTTTGAGCACAATTAATGCAACTTTTAATTCTCTTTTCATCTTTCTTGGAAGACATTTATTTGAGGATATGGTACTGGATAACACAAAAAGAAACGGTCTGGAAACTCTGCCATAATGGTACGATTTTTCTTTGGAACAGGACTTGCTTTTGCTATCATGGGGTTGGGATAATGAATAGACCTTGGGGGATCACTCCAAAACTTAATTTGACTCGTGGTGAACTTTTGCGAACCTGTGGGCTCTTACCTGCTGACCCACGCGGACCTGCTGCCTGACCCACCGTGCTAGCCCGCCTCCCGCTGCCGCACTCCAAATCCATCTTTGTGCGGCCGCAGTGTGGAGGGGGGGCCGGTGGTACAGAACTATTAAGACCAGCAGCCTTTGTGGCCGGAAGCCGCACCCGGGTCAAACGCGCCAGGAGGCGCTTAAATCACTGCCTCATCTCCGGGGGAGCGGGGATCACGCCAAAACTTAATTTGACTCGTGGTGAACTTGTGCGAACCTGTGGGCTCTTACCTGCTGACCCACGCGGACCCGCTGCCTGATCCGCCGTGCTAGCCCGCCTCCCGCTGCCGCACTCCAAATCCATCTTTGTGCGGTCGCAGTGTGGAGGGGGGCCCGGTGGTACAGAACTACCAAGTTAACAATAATAGGAGGGTTGCTGAACTGTTCCTGGCAAGTGTTGAAGGGGGGGCTGGCTGTACCGAAGGTGTATATTAACACCCTTGGGCATCCATTAAGTTGGACATGTTTGCCTCACACACCCCGAAGCAGACGCGCTACTAGTCCGTATCCAGGAAGCTGAGGCAGCGTTAAAGACCACAGCCCAGAACACGGGCTACAAAACAAAACTAGCCGAACTAAATAAGGAAATGGCAGAGCACAAGGAGTACCTAATGAACCAGAAAGTGGCTAAGCTCCAAAAGGATATCAAAAGATTCTCCAAAGAGAAGGTCTATCCATACCTGAAAGACGATTACGTACCTCCAGGAACCAACTACAACTCAGACTCTAGTACAACTTCATCCAGACGAGGTTCTAACAGTGGTTCTGAGAGTAGTGACGATAATGATACAACTAACATACCACCCAGGGCCAAAAGAGGCAGGGGGCGAGGACAACAAAATCTCCATAACTACCCTAACTTTCCCCACCAAGGGCAACCCATGGGTCCACCGTTTTGGCAATATCCACAATTTCAGCCATTCCAACCACCGTTTGCTCCACAATACCCTCCTTTCTTTGCGCCCCAAGGATCTGCACGCCCCCCTTTTTTAGGCAGAGGTTGGGGCAGAGGGCGCGGGCGAAAGCGAAGCAACGCCTCAGAGAAGAAAGTGCAGTGGGAGGACACACGCCCCCACGGAATGGACACCCGGAGCACGAACAGGTCAGGGCCAAAATGAGCCTTGTGGTCAACCTTTCGGATCGCATTCTGACCGAGAATGAGGAGCAAGTCCTCCAAAGAGGACTGGGCTTTGTCCCTACACCAAAGATCGACCGGTTTAACCAGACCAGGGAGATTCAATCTTTCTTCAGAAAGGTCAGACTTAAGGCTTTTTTTGAAGGAAAAGCCCCAGATCCCACACAAGACTCAGGTCTATACAACCCTTCTACATTTACACCCCACAACGGAATGGTTCCCAGTGAGGTCCTGACCTTTGAACAGGCGGTGCTTAAAGACATTGATACCCTGGATACACAAACAAGCCATTCCAATATTTCCCGCAAAGAAATGGAGGTGCTAAAATCGCTGGCTGATGACCCCCTCATCACCATAAAACAGGCTGACAAAGGCGGGGCCACTGTCTTAATGAACACCAAAGATTATGAACTTGAATGCCTTAGGCAACTCAATGATGATCGGTACTACACCCCCATTCCGGGTGATCCTACCACACGCCTGCAAACAACTATCACAGGCCTAGTGGAAACTGCCGAATGTGAGCGATGGATAAGCAAAAAGGAGGCTGAATTTTTGAACCAGAAAAATCCTAGGGTCCCCTACTTCTACATACCACCTAAAATTCACAAGGGTACAAGACCAGTCCCAGGGAGACCTATAGTTTCGGGTATTGACTCGGTACTGGAACCTCTCTCCAAATTTTGCGATCATTTCCTGCAACCCTTGGTGAGACGCATCCCCTCCTACATTCAGGACACTGGCGATATCTTACGGCATCTAAACTCAATCGAAGATGCGAGACAAATTGACCTTTTGATTACCCTAGATGTTGAAGCCCTTTATACCAACATCCCACAAAGGGCCACACTAGAGGTAATCGAGTCACGCCTGTCAATGGAAGATTGGGACTCTAACACTCCGCCTTCATTAATTATGGAGTGCGCTACACTGGCACTCACTGAAAACTTCTTTGAGTTTAAGGGACAATTTTTCCACCAGACCCAAGGGACCTCGATGGGCAGCACTTTTGCCCCGTCGGTGGCATGTCTGTATATGGCCGACTTCGAGGACAGATTCATCCACCACCAATCGAACCGATTCTTGGCCAATATCACAATGTGGAAGCGCTTCATTGACGATATCCTCATCCTATGGTCAGGTCGCCCTAACTCACATGAGGCCTTCTTCGTATGGGTTAACTCACTCAACCCATATCTCCGGTTCACCATGTCTTCCTCACCGAAGGAGATTGCCTTCCTCGACCTAACGGTACAATTGCTAGAGGGTAGACTCCAGACAACAATGTTTAAGAAACCTACAGATCGAAATAGTCTGTTACATTTCGAGAGCCACCATCCTAAAGCCTTACGGTCCAATTTACCTTTCGGACAATTCCTCCGGATTAGGCGGAACTGCAGTAACATCGCAGACTACAAAAAAGAATCCACCCTTTTGTCAAGAAACCTACTAGACAGAGGCTATCCAAAAGGAGAGGTGATGAAAGCCAAAAAACGGGCGAGAAATAATAACAGAGAAGCACTCCTGGAGAGACGGGATAAACCACCCATCGAAAATCAACCGATCACCTGTGTCACGACTTTCACCCCACTATCAACCAAAATCAAAAACACAATTAAACGTCATTGGGGGATTCTGAACACAGGCGATTTAACCTTTGAACAACCTAGGTTTGCATTCAAAAGGTCACAAAATGTGAAGGATATCCTTATCCACACTAGACCTAAGACCACCAAAAAAAGCTCCCAACAGACATTATGGAACTTGCCACCGGTCACCGGCCACTACCCATGCGGTAACTGCGGGGTCTGCAAATACACTACCCCCCAGAAAACATTACAGCTCACTGACACCTTCAAATGGGTAATCCAGGGACACACAAATTGCAATACCACCCACTGTATCTATATGCTAACTTGCCCATGTGGTCTCAAATACATTGGGATGACAACACGTCCAATCAAAACAAGGATCACTGAACACCGCAGTAATTTTCGGTGCAAAAAAACGCACACCAAGATGTGTAAACACTACTTGGAAAACCAACATAGCGCCGACTGCATAAGGTGGGTGATCCTTGAGGCAAGTCCAAATTGCCCTAAAAATGCATTGTTCCGCAAAGAGCAAAGGTGGGTACACCGCCTCTCCACAGACAGACAAGGACTGAATGAGGACATTCCTTGGCATTCTCTGTAAACATCCAACCCTAGGCTACTACCTGACTACATGGTATCCATCCACATGAGGCCGAACTCCAGTTACACCACTCCATCATGGCCGTCATTACTTAGGTTAACACGTGACCTACACAGAGGGCGTCTACCGACGCAACCTGATGACGGGTCTACCTATAAATAGCCCACGCACCCTTGGTTCATTACCTATTCGAGCTCGGCGGTGATGGGTAGGTGACTCTACACGGACACGGGTAACTTGAGGTAAGACCACATAGCTTCCGTAATGCTCCACTCCAGGTGGAACGATACCAAGACACTCCATAACCTTTAGTTCCTTCTCCCCAGCCTGATCTATAGGCAATTCCTGTTGTACCGACCCGCCGACAACTCAGGTGGCCATTAGTCCAAGACCTCTAGTTGAGTTTGTAACAAACCTCGTCACGACTTACCATTTTCTGATCCTAGTTCTCTCCCTGAGATAGCAGTTGCGTTTTTAAATACTGGTTTTAACTCACAACGCACGAACATAAGAGATGAGAGTGTTCACGAGACTATGCACTCTTGATACATCACAGACATGTTCGTGTATGTGTGACACTCCACACACCACTACCACTTCACTGCACTGAAATGCTAGATTGGCTGTTACCATTGATAATTGTTTACACTAAACATGATACTTGCTTTAATGTTTTCTTTTGTCTCCATCCTTCAGGCATAGGATTTTCCCCTGAGGTAAACCATAAGAGATTCATGACACTAGCATGTTCCCTTTTTAACTCTTCACCCACAACTTCACTAGGTCCTGACGAATCGCGGGAAATCCCCAAGCGAGAAACATGTTGACCGACCTTCACATTAGTCTTGCTTTGGGACACGCCACGTAACTCTCCGTGACCCAACAAGCTAACTGCACCTTTTAATGGTAGTAGTAGGACCTCCAGAATAAAGTCTTTTTCGGGACCCTCTACTACATTTTAAACTTCACCCTTCCAGTTCAGGATACTGATTGCCCTGGCCCACATACCCGCACTTCACCAACAGGCAGCTGGACAAAAAGATCTCCGCCAAAGAGCCCCTCTTTGAGGTGAGCCCGTCGGGGATTGCACCGCCTCCCCGACGAGGAGCAACCGCCGATGATGAAGCATGACATCCTTCGGGGTGTGTGAGGCAAACATGTCCAACTTAATGGATGCCCAAGGGTGTTAATATACACCTTCGGTACAGCCAGCCCCCCCTTCAACACTTGCCAGGAACAGTTCAGCAACCCCCCTATTATTGTTAACGTGTTCTATACACGGGCACACGCTGATAC
Source organism: Lissotriton vulgaris (assembly GCF_964263255.1). Lineage (NCBI taxonomy): Eukaryota > Metazoa > Chordata > Amphibia > Caudata > Salamandridae > Lissotriton > Lissotriton vulgaris. The sequence goes on from NC_141687.1 coordinate 888,572,428, forward strand.
TGGACCTTCCATCCCCCTTGAGGTGGTAATTGGTGCCCGTTTGATCAACAGATCGCTCTCCCTCTCGTTTGTCGACTACAGAACTACCAAGACCAGCAGCCTTTGCGGCCGGAAGCCGCTCCCGGGTCAATCGCGTCAGGAGGCGCTTAAATCACTGCCTCATCTCCCACGTCGCGGGAACGCGCGGGCAGTGCCGGGAGAAGCCTGGGACAAGGGCGGGACTGTCTGTGGCCATCCGGGGCCGGTAGAGACCGGGCTGGGCAACCCCCCTAAGGTCTGGTCTCTACTGTTTTAGGAGTTTTTATTGCTACTTCAACTCTAACGTGTTGCTTAGTAGTTGGTTCTCTTCTGCAATCTCTGGACTTTTCCATGCCAATGACAACACGTTCTGGAAAAAGCATGAGGGGGGGGGTCTATAAGTGGCACCATGGACCAGTTTATTACCCGTGCATTTTCGGTGCTTGAGAAAGAGATTATTATGACTGAGTGTCGCCTCTCGATAGAGCCTCTCATCCACAAACGTTCGTCCCTGGGCCCCCTGGCATTGGTCCCTTCACCAGTTCGTGTAGCAGAGCCCTTAGATACTGTTACTCCTGGTGTTGAGTGCATAAGAATAAACGCCCTAAGGGCTAGCCTGGACAGGCTCACTTCTACAGAGCCTTGTGGGCCAACGGCTACTTTGCCTGAACTGCTATTAGATGACCCGCCAGTCCCTCTTGTTCCTTTGTGTTCTTCTGTCCCTTTTGAAGGCTCCCTTGTCCCCCCAGCGGTTGCAGCCACTGAAGTAGCGGGAGCAGCTCCCATGAAAAGGAAAACGGACTATAAGTCCCCGTAAGGGTAGCTATTTCAAACCCCCTCAGAAGTCGAGAAGATATTGTACTAAGGAATGTGTGAATCCTAACGGTCAGGGGGTGGTGGGGAAACAAATCCGTCTGGACCAAAGGGGACTCCGGGGGGACAGTCGTCATGTGCTTCACGTTCACAGATGAACGTTAACCCGCAGCCTATTCCAACTCCTATTGCAGGTGCCTCACTTGAGTTTCCCACTATTACCCAGATCGAGCAACTAATGAAATCCCTGATTCTCCAGGTTTTTGAGAGAGTAAAGGGTTTGTCGGAGAGACTGGATAATTCGAGCAAGCCACTCTTGACAACTTCTTCTCTCTCAAGTCTTTAATTAAATTACATTCTAAAATCCGGGAGGATGGGCCTGTGGGGAATAGAATTGACCAGGCTAAACCACCACCTACATCGGTGAATGCGCCTACTATTGTTATAAGTGAAGCTTCTGGGACCTCAGAGGGGAACGCATCTACTATTTCTACAGGGGTTGTCTCTGGGGTAAATAATAGTGCAGGGACAGCCGCTGGGGGTATTTCTGTTCAACCTAATGTTCCTATGAGTTGTAACATCATCCCAAACTCAGCCAAAGGGCCTTCAGGTCCCCGTAAAAGTCATCCTACCCAGAGCAAGAGGCCTATTAACAGTAATGGAGGTAATGTGGTTGAGAATTGTAATCCAATTCCTCAATCCAATATGCAGAATTTGGAAGAGAAGAGAGCTACCCTCATTCCCCCTGACTGTCAGCCGTATGTAGCCGTGCTCACTGAGGTACCTTTGCTCAAGGAGGGTAAACATGAATCGTATAATGAACTCCAAAAATAAAACCATATTTTGGCTTAGGAAAAATAGACCCCTACCTAGTGTATTTGATGGCCGGGTTCTTCATGTGAGACGGGTTAGCTGGATAGGCAATAGGCCCAAGGATTTGAGGGGAGATTGCATCCTGGGTAACTTCAAGGATGCCAGGATAGCTAGATTTATTTGCAATCAATATTCTAGTGAAGGTAGCTCAGGAATTAGCATTCGCTATCTTAGCTACTTCAACCCCTAACCAGCAAACCCATGGCCCAGCAGCCCCCCAACTTGGGGGGGAAGGAGTTATGGGTATTCCCACCACGATTTTCCCTCCTTAAGACCCTCAATGCAAAACTCAGGCCTAGGTCCCAGTTGGCCGGGGTGGGGCTGCTGACTTGATGCCTACCAACCTGCCATGAGGCCACCTGTTGTAGCTGATCCACCCGGGAGTGGTAACATAACTGTGCTTGGGGAGTCTCCTGGGCCCATTGATCCTCTTGAACTTTCCCCCTCCCATTCTACTGGCCTAACAAACAAAGTCGACTTTGGCTGCTCTCAAATTTATAAATTTTGCACACTGGTAGTGGCCGAAGACACACTAATGGAGTCCTGTTCTGAACCTAGTTTGATTACTCTGCGGCCCCAAAAAGAGCAAGCCATAACCAACAATATCGTGAGGCTTGTTAGTTGGAACATAGCGGGCATCGCCAGAAAACTAGCTCTCCCAGATTGGAACAACTTTATTGAGTCCTTTGTTTTGGGATTTGTATTTTCCAAAAGACATGATTGGCTTGCTACAAGGGTGGACATGCCTCATATTTTGTTCCAGCAATTGTCTCCTCTTCAGGGAAAGGTCGCCCTTCAGGTGGACTGCTCATCTGGGTCAGTATTTCTCTGGGCCTTCATATCAAGCACAGACAATCTAAGTCTCCTGATCTGTTAAGGATTTCAGTTAGAGGGCCCCTTAGAGGGCGGTCCTTGAAGATCTTTAACATTTATGTCAGAGGATTCAAAAGGGGTTCGTTGTCCCCAACTCTTTCTGGGCTCGAGGACGAACTCAGTCAGTGCAGTTGTGACATGTATGTCATGGTTGCTGGGGACTTCAACTGCACCTTTGAGCCCCTGGCGGAAGATGACATTTTGGGTACTTCAGACGAGGACGCCAGAAGGGGCATTCCACCCTTATCAATAGCTCTCATTAAGAAGTGGTCACAACGGGCTATGCAGCCTAATGCTCTGACCTTGGAGTATGGACTAAGGGCGGCGAATGGGAGAACACCTTCGGACCCCGGTGGAGCACATACGTTCAACAGGGTAGACCATTCTTCAAGAATAGACTACATTTTGTTGGACCTCAAGCTCTGGGCCGACTTGCGGGATATGGAAGTCCTTTTAACCGCAGACAGTGACAATAAACCACTTTCTTTGTTCTTGTTCCCTATGTGGTTGGCACGCAAAGGCCCTCAGGAAATGACTGCGTTGCATACTACTGGTGAAGTTTGTCCTTCGAATTGTGGGCGGCGCCTTAAATGGCGCAAGGTTGTCTTGGATGATATGAAGGTCCAGGAAATAGGACTGATCTTGGCAAAGTCCTTGTCCAGGTTGGAAACAACCACCTTGGATCATCTCGAGGTTTCCTCCCTATTCTGTGACACCGTTAAAGCCCTTGGAGAGTTATTCCTAATACGTAATCGGGGTACTCCTATAAGCGAACGTTGGAGACCTAAGAGCGATCCGGGGTGGTACTCCACGAACTGCCGGAAGACGAAAAGGAAATTAATTGAAGCAGTCAAAACTAAGGGTTGCGAATTGATTCGTGTTGCCTGGAAAGAATATAAGTCCGCCATTAGTGAAGCCATGGGATGACCAGTTTTGGTGAGACTTGAAAGAAGCTAGTGTGGGAGGGATTCTAGGGGCTTTTGGGATCTAGTCAGGACGAGAAACAGGCCGGTCGATACCCTGATAACATGTAACATACCTGAAGAGATGTGGTTCAATCACTTCTCCCTCTTGTATTCTCCAACCCAGGATGAGAGGCTGGGGTTGATTGTCCCTTCATCCTTGGGCACCCCTGGGTTAAGTGAGGATCTCTTCTTCACAGTTAAGGAGGTGGCGAATATGATCAACTCCCTTTTCCCCAATAAGGCTGCAGGCCCAGATGGAATACCGGGGGACCTGCTACATCTCAACGTGTTGGAATGGGGAAGGCTTACCTCATCGCTGCTTAATGCATCTTACTTTGGTGCCGCACTCCCCGATTCCTGGATGGGAGCGGAGGTCGTCACGATCTTCAAGAAGGGGGGGGCGGGACGACCCAGCTAACTATCGCCCCATAAGTTTAATCGATTCCTCCCAGAAGGTGGCAGGAAAGGTCGTCCTCGGGAGAGTGTTACAGTGGATAGATGATAATAAAATCCTCTCCGATTTTCAAGCAGGATTTAGGACAGGCACCGGGACTAGTGAGCAGACCTTTACACTGCTGCTCCTATACTGGAAGGTGGTCGTATTAGGCAAAGGAAGTTTGTATCTCGCCTTTATCGATCTACGGACCGCCTTTGACCTGGTTCCCCGGGACTGTCTGTGGAAGGTATTGTCTGACCTAGGAATGCCCTCATATTTATTGTCCCTATTGATGAAGCTCCATACAGGGAATTTTGCGCAGGTGAGGTGGGGTAATCCGGGCCAAAAGACTGCCAGAATTCCACTGAATAGGGGTGTCCACCAGGGGTGTGTACTTGCCCCCACTCTGTTCTCATTGTAAGTGAACGGAGTGGTGAAGCATCTTTTGAAAAATCCATCTGATTCCCCATCCCTGGCGGGCAAGAGAAAACCAACCCTATTATTCGCTGATGACACCCTTTTGATTTCAAAATCCCCGGTGGGCCTACAGAGTCTCCTTGACAGTTTTCAACTTTTCTGCGAGAATAGGGGGTTCAAAATTAATACAGATAAGACCAAGTATTTGGTCTTGAACCCCCCGAAAAAGCTTGGACGGGCACCTGTCTTAAATCTGGTGCCCTTGGAAAGGGTCAAGGAGTTTGATTACCTAGGCCAGGGGTCTCCAAACCGGTCCTGGAGGGCCGGATCCATGCCAGATGTTTTGGATATCCCCATTGAGATACATGTAGTTATTTTAAAAATCTGGCATGGATCTGGCCCTCCAGGACCGGTTTGGAGACCCCTGACCTAGGCATTCGTCTTACTGATACCATGCGGTGGAATTCCCATTTACAGAAGTCGCTATTGAGTCATAAAAGGGTGGTGGGGGCTCTTCTTAAAGAACAGCGAGCATCCACCTTCAAACCCATTGCCCCTGTGTTGGACATTTACATGGCGAGGGGGTCAGTGTAGCTCTTTATGGGGCAGAGCTTTGGGGAACCCAGAATGTTGACCAGCTATCTCGTTCGGAGAACAAATTCTTGAAGGACCTGATGGTTCTCCTTCAGAGTACCCCTATATTACCCTTGCTTCTAGATATGGGCTGCCGCCCTATCAAAGACCAGGCAAAGTTGCGTCCCTTTCTTCTCTGGGCCCGCTTATGGAGAGTACCTGAACTTGCAAGTTATGCAGAAGGGTTGAAGGAGGTTCTATCATTGTCTGGCTGGTCAAAAATAAGTTGGCTTAGGGATGTCAAATTCCTGCTTGGGGAGTTGGGATTTGGAGAGGCATGGCAAACTAGAACTGCCCCCCCTAGGTCTGTCCTGAAGAAAGTATACTGGAATTGGGTAGTGGGCAGGAGAAACGCTGACCCCAACCATTGCTGAACCACCAGTGAATTTATTATGGTGAAGGATGTGCCCCTTCGTGAGCCCTATCTAGATATAATTTTAAAACCTAGAGATAGGGCCTTGTATTTTAAATTTAGAATTGGCAGGCTTCCAGTGGGCAAACTGACTGCACGATGGAAAATTCCGGCCCAAACTGTACCTTTCTGTTCCTTTTGTGCAGTCAGTTTCCCACTTCCTATTTGAATGCCCTGCCTACAAAGTGCCCACATCTAGGTGGCTAAAACCCTTGTGCAAGGAACTGGGTACCAGACGTCACATAGTGGCCGTGCGAATTTTGAGGTTTAATACACGGCCTTTGTTTGTGTGTTGTATGGCAAAGTTTTTAAGCTGGGCGTGGTTGATCAGATCAAAAAGGCTATATTAAATTGTTTAATTATGGCCATTATGTTAGACCATCTTAAGTAATTTATTGATGCCATACGTATTATGCAATGCTATGTTAATATTTATATGTCTGGCTTGTTTTTATTCTTTTATCTTTTGCTATATGTACTGCTTTTACAATATGTTTTTATCGAAATAAAGCCTATTGACTGACTGAATAGCCCTTGTAATAAAATAGATGTAACCTTTTTGAAAGGTCTGCTCCATTCCCTAGCTGCATAATCAGGCAGAACAATGGTGGCAAGGGCTTCCCTTGCAACCTCTTATATGCTCAAGACCCAAGTCTTTAGATCAGCTGATAAAAAGATGCAGCATCAATTAAGAATACTAATAGTCAGGTATTCCAGTCACTACACAGGCTATGGAGAAAGAGAAATCAGGTTAGGCACGAATTCTCCTGCACTCTCTTAAGTGAAAAACAGAGATGGCGGTCTATTTATGAAGGATTTCTATTGGTTAATTTAAAAACTTGAAACTTCACCATTCAAGTGTGGATATTTGCCTTAAAGTCAAATTGTGGCAAGCCATTTCACTACTATATTAATCAAATTAACAATAACAACAACACGATAAACAGGAATACAACTAATAATTATATAAATATTTCCATCAATAGCAATGATAAAAATAACACTGTTATTGTTGTTATTAGTGAGAGTAGTAATAATAAAATAACTTATTTTGCACGTACTGCTCCAAATCATAATTCTGTTCTTTCCAAGCACTATAAGTATCATGTGTAACTATTATCAAATTTAATTGTGCTCAATTTACGGTTCTTAGACGAATGTGGGCAGAGTAAGCCTCATAACTATGACCTGAAGACTAAAGCAGCAGTCATCAAGATTAAAGTAATCTTATCCCCTTGCAAGCTGACTAGATTCTTACATGCAAAAATCTGCAGAATCGAAGATTGCTTCCGGTGTAGGTAGGTGCTGCCCCTGGTTTCAGTCCCAAGACCAGGACTACTGCAACCTTTATTACCAGTAAAATAAGACATTTTACAACTAAACATGGTGTCACTCCTCTCAGCTGTTTTGGCTGTGTGTAAGTTTCCTAAGGGAAAATGAGTAGGGAAGAGTGTGTTCTGGGACCCCCCTTTTTCTCAACCCCACTTGATTGATCACCCTGAAACTTTCCAAGAAAGAGCTGAGGTGGATCAGCCTTTATTTTAGTAACTTTTGTGTAGATTTGTCAAATGGCACCAAAGTTATAAGCAGACCAAAAAATACTTTCCCTATATAACCTTGGTCCTCACCATAATTACCCATACATACATATATGCACTGAAAAAGCATAACGTCGTAGTTAACTTGAGCACAAGTTATAGTTACCTTAGATAACTATAACTGTTGAATTTCAGTGTTTCTTTTAGTTCAAAATGTTACATTATTCCTGAAATTTTCACCTAACTATAACAACACTTTAACCTTTGGTTTTTTCAGTGGATTTCTAGTTATTTTTTAAATGTAAAGTAATATTTTATTGCCAGATGTCGACATGCCCCCCAGATACCCTATCCTTCGAAGATATACTTTAATAATACAGGATTGGGGTGCATGGTCCTCTCCCCGAGCCTTAAGAGGTCCTGGGGGGGCTCCGTCTCCCTGGGCCAAATACATTATTATTAGAGATGGGGGGCACGTTGCCACCCTACCTGATCCCACATTAAGCCTGATGACCCACCCCTTGCTGTCATAGTTTAATTATAGGTGAGGCAGGCACTTTGCCCTTGGCCTGAGCTTTAATAGGACAAAGGGATCCCTTCTCCCAGGGCAGCAGTTAACTTATAGGGAGCGGGGGGGATGCAAAGACGAAAACGCTGTCAATGATTGTTTTTGTGCATGAAAGTGTCCCTTCCTGCACAATAAGAATCCTGCCTGTAATAGAGACACCCTTGCACAATGGTGCATCAGCACTAGGAGGCAGCAGAAATGCATCATATCTTAGCTGAAGTGGCACATTTCTATTTTCTACCTTTCATCTAATGCAGTGCAGCAACTTTAATTGCTGTCCAGTGTTGCATGAAAAATTAGTAAATCTGTCCCTTAGTGTTCAGTTTTTTTTATAGTACTTGCATTTATTTGTTTAATTGCGTTGAATGCACTGGTCTGACTCAATTTGCCCACTTCTCAGTACTAGGAATATGTGCGGTGTCGGCCCCCTCTAAAGACCTAATTGCTGGTCTGGAGTGCCAGACTCATGGTGGGGTGGCAGTGGAGGTCTTACAACCACCACATTACGACCCTTTGGGTCGTTCTGCCCTGAAACCACTGACACTACCAGGGCACTACCGTTCCCAGGCAGTGGCGCTGCAGTCCAGAGGTATCCATATGCTTGGCGGGACAGCCTTGGTCCCGCCAAGTATATTACAAGGTTCCTCTCTGCCAGGCAGTGATTTCTCCATGAAAACACTGGAGAAGAGGAAAAAAAAGGACGCCTAAGAGGACCCCTTGTGCCTCACGCCCTCTAGATGCCCACCGGGGGACATAACATGTGCTCCCCTTTGTGCATGCTTAGAAGTTCCAGCATGGCATGGAGTTTTCACTCTATGCCTTGTTGAAACTGTTTTTGACGTTCCCCTTGAAAATTGGCACGCCGTGGGAACAGTAAAGAAATCGCCTGCTAATGACTTAAAAAGTCAATATATGGCAATCGGTTCTCACGTGGGTTACTTGGTAAGGCGTGCGGTGGTCCTGCAGCTGCACCTTCAAACTTGTAATCAGCCCCTAAATGTGCTTAGTGGGAGAAGCATGTTATTGGCTAGAAGTTCGCTCACTCTTTTAGAAACAATGGGGCAGATTTATGAGGCCGTTGCGCCTCTTTGCGCCGCAATTGCGTCACTTTTTTTGACGCAACTGCGGCGCAAACAATGCGCCCTATTTACAACGTGACGCATCTAGGAGATGCATCACGTTGTAAAGCACTGCGCCATAAGGAGGCGTTCCTGCGCAGGGGGGGGAGTTCCTGCGCAGGAACGCCTCCTGAAAGTGGCTGAGTGAAATCTATGAGATTTCACTCAGTCACTTTCAGGGCAATGCTGCGTCAAAACCCTGCGCCTGCTTGAAGCAGGCGTAGGTCTTGACGCAGCATTGTGTAGATGGGGCACCCCCGAGCCTTGCTGGAGCTGCGTCGCGCTTGCGACGCAACTCCAGCAATGCGCCACATTTCCGGCACAGATGCGTCACGCATCTGTGCCGTTTTTGCACCATGGTGCATTGGTGGCATAGCTGTGGCGCACTGTGGCGCACGTTAACTGGCGCATCCCTGGGGATGCGCCAGTTAACATAAATCTGCCCCAATGCTTTTATTGAGATCCCACAACAAACTTACAGAGATGTCGGTGGACTCATCACACACAGATAACAACAAGGACAACTTGTTCTGTACAGGGCAAACTCAATTTCAAATCAAAATTTGCAAATGACTCAGAAGATCATTGGAAAGCCACTAGGTTTGGCTTATTTTACGGGTATGATATTTGTTGTAACCACTGTAAAAACAGGTGATGCAATTACTCAGCGTATTGCAAAAGTGAGTGCAATAATAAATAGGCTGAGTAAGCATAATAATTTACGGGTGGGGTATAGTTTTTTGAAATGTAGGTTTTGAAATCACAGCTGTTGGCATAAAAATAGCCAAACAATCAACTGAAGCAAATAGAAATCCATGCAATTCAAATTAAGGTACATTTTGAACATCAAACCCTGTAGAAATAGTAGGCTAAATAATATACAAACAAACAGAGCAGCAAAACACCTAGAAAAGTATTTTGTATAGTATCACAGAACAGACGTGCCAAGGATTCAATGTCCTGTTCTAGGTAAGGCAAACATCATTTGCTTATTTAAAAAAATACTCAGCTCTGGTTTAAGCATGCCCAGTTCCATCACACAAATGCACAGAATAGGATTCACATTTGAAATGGAATATTGAAATAACACAGTGTGTAAGCACTGGAAAAATACAGCAGCAAACTTATAGACTCAGACATCATGAGGGAAAAAAGGAGTTTCCCTTTCCTAAAAAAACATAAATCTGAATTAAGTAAATAGGAATTAAAATAGGAATTTTAAACCTTTTTTTGGTCTGGACGGCATGGTTGCCGATTCAACAAAATGCCTGGGGTAGTGGCACTTACCCTTTGACCATAATGAAATCATAGGAAGTGACATCATTAGACCCTTGTGCCTGATTGTTTTACCCGTTATGACATTACAGTAAGTGACATTGTGACGTTCTATAATAATTGCAATTTTAATATAACAAGACAACATAGGCATATGTCTCTTTTAGATACTCCTATGATGGTGCTGATATAATCTTTGAAAGTTCTGTGTGTAATACTAAAGGGCTGCTGGGGTGGAGGAGTGTCTCCCCCGCCGTATTTAAAATTTAAAACCTAAAACGTGATAATAATTGTTTTATTTTTCTTCCATTGATTGACGCTTGGGCGAGGGGCAAGGAGGGAGTGAGAGTGGTGAGCACTGTGATTCAGTGAGCATGAAGGTTTGATCACCATTCTCAGGCCAGCCAGAGCGTCATGCGCAGTGAAGCTCTCTCCAACCCCAGCTGCATTACTGGGTTTGAGGAAGCAGTCACAGGCTCCCAGGCTTCCTGGGCACAATACAAGGACTCTCAGGCCTATCCAAATGCTGCTTTAATGCCTGAGAGCAGCGTCAGGATTGGCAGTAGGGGAGGCTGGGAGTCTCTGCCTACAGCAAGGATGAAACAGAAAACCAGCGTTTCTTTTTATTTTTTATTGCAATAGTTTCTTTGTCCATCCATGCCCCCTTTCACCCCCGCCCGCCACTCCAGCTCATACCAGCCACTACTGATAATACTTGCTCTGAATTGTAGTGACTGAGAGAAGTGAGTATGCCAAACATCTAGTCAAGGGTGCGTGAGGGTGCTCCCCCTTGAAACATTTTGAAAATAATGGAGTGTAATAGTGCATTGTAAAGCACAACCGTTCAGGTACACTTGCTAAAAAGACACAGACTCTGAAAAGACACTGATTACATTTTCATATGGTTTTACGGTGTTCCATGCAATGAAACCTGAGACTCCTCAGGAGTTGACCCCTTTTTTTTAAAATGTGATATGGGTACCCAAAACGTCTACAAAATCTCCCTGGTGCCAGGGCTAGCATTTTGTCTTGAAGCCCACCATATGCCATGGGTGGACCCAATATGCCAGTGTCAAAATGTTGCCGTTTATGCCATCCATATGCCATAGGTGGACCTTATTTTAAAAATTACCTCTGTATGTCAGGGCCAAAATGTTGTCATGGTTGCCACCCTCCCACTCGTCATGTAATCATCATCTATGCCAAGAATGATCTCCAATGTGCTAGTACCAGAAATTTGCCATGCCATGGGTATTCCATTCCAAGAGAGTCTTCACAGGGGCCAACATTTTTCCATAGGTTTCACATATGCCTGGAACTACCTCTAGCATGCCAGTACCAGTATTTTACCTTGTGTACCCACTATGATTGTGTGTCAGAGATGGAGGAGAGAAAAACGACATCATCAGGCGCGGTGCGTCCATTGGGGCGAAGGGGCGTTGCCCCACTAAGCCACATGGACGCACCATGGTATTTTTGGCAATAATTACCTCTCTGTGTTATTATTAGCGCTACCAGCCGGGAATCCGCCGGGAGTGGGACACACCGACTCAATCGGGAGTGCGCAGGGGGTGGGGCTGGCTGGGCTGCTGCAGCTTGAGTGACAGTCCACACTCAGCTTCAGCAGTACTGCGCATGACAAGTTGAGGTGCCACCTTGCCCGAGCATGCGCGCTAGACTTTCGCCATAGAGAGGGACCAAGGGGGGTGCTGCTTCTTACAGCAGCACCGTGGCTGAACAGGTTGAAAAAGGGCGAGTAGTAAATGTGCCCCCCCCTAGCCAATCCTGGCGCTGCATGCAGCACCAGGATTGGCTAGTCCACCGCTCGGAAGGTGTCAGGAGTAAAGGTGGGCATTTACACATTTCCCTCGAAGGCAGGTGTGACAGCTTCCCTCTTTCTCTCCTGCAGGGTCGGACGGCGCGCGAACAATGGGGTCGAGGAGACGCTTGCTGCTCGTCTCTAACTCCACTCTGCACTGGGTCACCTACCTGGTGCACTGTCAAGACCAAATCCGGGCATTTTTAGGCGAGTAAGTAGAGCAACTATTGTTTCTGTGCAGCTGTTTACGTTTAAAGGTCCAGTCACACATGCCTTTGTTTCCCAGAAATAGCCTTCCCTTGCACAGTTTGTGTGTAAACTTGGCTCTGCCCAAAAGAAAGATGGCCAGCCTGGCTTCACTAAACTAACAGATTAATGGTTTACCTAATAACAGCAGTAGATGCCTGCCTCGCTTTTGTTTAGTAGAGATAAACCACTGGGAAAACAATTGTGTCAATGTTTACTATGCACATATTTATTTTATGTTACAATGGGTCGGCTTGTGGCAGGAAAATAAATTAACAATTACCTTGTTTCTCACCCTGCTGTGGTGTGTGTTAGGACCACAAGCACACACACACGCAAATTCACACACAGACATGATAATGGAGTGATGCTGTGTGTTGTAGATCCTCATGTACATATACCATTTGAGGGGTGTGGCGTTTAATACATCCGGAAATTCATTTACTAAAAGAGGAATGCTGGATTTCTTAGGTCACAGGTATATATAATAATAGAGGGGTGCAATGTGTAATATATCCATATACTAATATAATCATAGGGAGATGACGTGAATTTTAGGTCAATTTCACCAGATAATAACAGAAGGGTGTATTTTGGTTGCTCACTATTGTCACTTTTGATCCATGTAACTTAACGTTTGCTTTTGTAATTTGTTCATTTGTAATTGTTTCCTCTTGTATCATTACTGGTCCTATTGTGAAGCGCTCTGACGCCTTCGGGTAAAGTCCGCGCTATATAAAATCGCATAAATAAAATATATAAATAAAAATAAAGGGTGCAGTGTGTAATACATTCATATTAAGGAAGTGGTGTCGCGTGCCTCAACTCCATATACACAAATATCTGCCCAGTAAATGGCGGTGCCACTCCACCCTCTTTGGATGACTGACTGCGCTATTATCAGGCTCAATAAGCTTAATTCTGCCAGACAATGGCGGGTCTGAGATTCACGCGCGGCCTTTTCTTACTCAGCCCTTTAGCACACACCAAGCACTTGTAAATGAACACAATAGTGCTTAAAACGCTGTGTTGAGAAGGGGTTCGCCACTTCGTCCTCACCACCGAAATACGTGTCATCGTCAGGGGAGCCGGGAACATATAGGTATGGCTGAGAACAGCTTTCATTCTCTCTTACTAGAGGTGCTGAAACAATTCAAATGGCGGACATTTTGTGAGCGTTTCTGTCTTAGCTAATTTTGTTTGCGGCTAACATCACATCAACCAATTGAGACAAACAAGCGCGCGACACACATAAAGAGAGCCTGACAGCATCAGAACTAACTTTGCCGAGTGCATGGACACCCTGTAGGCTCTGTCTACAATGTCCTCACTTATCTGCTGTCGTCTCTTTATTTGTTTTCCATTCATTTTCTTATCAGATTGTAGTGCCTAGACGCCCTTCGGGCATTAGTCTATGCTTTATAAAGATAACATCAAATGTTTTAACCAAATGTATTACCCGGTCTGGTGTGTTTTATGGCAGCGAAAACTCTCTTTCTTATACCACATAGACTCTTTTAATTTAATTAGCGCCAAACTGTGTCTAAAATATGTTCAGGCGTATCCTTGTTGGCTGTTTTCGGTTAGAAGTTGTGAGAGGATGTGGCGTAAGAGCCAGAGCTACAGACTTTGCAACAGGGAACCAAGGTTCGATTCTCGACCTTGGCTCAACCTCATTCCATTCTGGATACACCACTTAATAAATCTCTCCGCGCCTATCAAAAATGAATTTGTTTGTCTGTAATGTACAACTCTCCAATACCTTCGGGAAGAGTTTGCTTTGTACAAAAATGCAAAAGTAATCTGTCTTGCCCGTTTTTTCTTTTTTTTTAGAACAAGAGCTTTATTGTACAACCTTAATCCATAGACACGTCCCAGTGCTAGCAGTATGTAGACACTGGGTGTGATATGTCATGTGTGCCACATGTCGCTGTCCTGATGAATAACAAAGACACACTAATGTGTGGCCTTGTCACCAGGACTGAGGGCACACCCAATTTTTTTTTCTCCAGATGTCCGATTCGACGTGACACACGTTCCGTTTACTAACATGAACTGCTGCTCAATAGGAATAGGGAACTTGGTGGCTGGGGGTCTGTTGGTCTGTGTGCCTGGGGGTCTGTTTTTCTGTGTGCCTGGGGGTCTGTTGTTCTGTGTGCATGGGGGTCTGTTGTTCTGTGTGCCTGGGAGTCTGTTGTTCTGTCGGCCTGGGGGTCTGTTGTTCTGTGTGCATGGGGGTCTGTTGTTCTGTGTGCCTGGGGGTCCGTTGTTCTGTGTGCCTGGGGGTCTGTTGTTTTGTGTGCCTAGGGCAGTCTATTGTTCTGTGTGCCTGGGGGTCTGTTGTTCTGTGTGCCTGGGGGTCTGTTGTTCTGTCGGCCTGGGGGTCTGCTGTTCTGTGTGTATGGGGGTGTGTTGTTCTGTGTGTGTGGGGGGTAGTTGTTCTGTGTGTGGGGGGTCTGTTCTGTGTTCCTGGGGGTCTCTTGTTCTGTGTTCCTGGGGGTCTTTTGTTCTGTGTGCCTGGGGCGGTCTGTTGTTCTGTGTGCCAGGGGACCGGTTGTTCTGTGTGCCAGGGGGCCGGTTGTTCTGTGTCCCTGGGGTGGTCTGTTGTTCTGTGTGCATGGGGGTCTGTTGTTCTGTGTGCATGGGGGTCTGTTGTTCTGTGTGCCCGGGGGTCTGTTGTTCTGTGTGTCTGGGGCGGTCCATTGTTCTGTGTGCCTGGGGGTCTGTTGTTCTGTGTGCCAGGGGGGGTCTGTTGTTCTGTGTGCATGGGGGTCTGTTGTTCTGTGTGTGGAGGGGTCTCTTGTTCTGTTTGCCTGGGGTCTGTTGTTCTGTCGGCATGGGGGTCTGCCCGATGGTATGTGGTACTGTAGGTGTGTTAGTCTGAGAGTGCATGGATGTTTACATGCATGTATCATCTATGTCGAGTCAACATGTGCTTGGATGGTGTGTATCTGTATTTACTATAAAAGTCAAACACATTTGCTTTGCCAATATTTGGATTTCATCTCTCTTCAAAAGCAAATTTAAAGTCTAATTTTACGCCCACTTTACCTCTCAGCCTTGGTCATGGTTCCTCTAGAGAGATAACGGATGCAGAAATCTGACATTAATAGAAACAGAGTGGGTGGCTTTTATCTGGTATAAATGCTATCCCCAAGGCCTGTAAGTATGAGTTTTTATGAAATTGCATTTCTGCATGTTGCCTAGCTGCAGGGAGGAGGTTAATATTGTTGTGTAGATATCTCAGAGCACAGGAGGCTGTGGCAAATTACTCAGGACATAAATACAGTGGGGAGTTCATTGGATTGATTGTAATTCTTTTCCCAAACATATGTAAACTCAAACATACTCACACATGCAAACAGCCAAAAACACCAGCACATGTAAACGCAAACATACTCACACATGCAAACAGCCACAAACACCAGCACATGTAAACTCAACCATACTCACACATGCACACAGCCACAAACACCAGAGACAAACAAGCAGACAACCACATCCACTCACTTATTCTGATAATGGGAAGTTCCAGGCTCAAGCATGCGTACCGGAGGGCCCTAGAACAGGTGAGGTGCCAAAGATATAAAGACAACACTCCTAGCATTACAGAGTAAAGCTCATTCTCTTTCCGGTTTTTCAAAGCTGTTCTGCTTAGAAAAGGGTCAGTTCCTCTTGAGCATTCCACAAGAGTGACTCGCAGAGTAGCTACAGCAAGAGTCACGTGCTGCTTCCTGGGTGTATAGGCCTTTGGGGAAGGCATATGAGTCATCAGTCATTGCTTCATAGGTTCCTCGCAGTGACCGTGTGCAGGACCTGTATAATTTGATCATTGAATAGTCATATTGTATGGTTAAGCAGACCTTGAAGTTCAGATTTTTTCTTTTTTGAGTTTTAGATAGCGCGAACTAGACCTGAGACATCGGGTATCAGAGGGCTTTACATGAGCACCAGTTTCGTTATAGATGAACACCTTAATTTTTTTATAGGTAGGCACGGGGAGAA
This sequence comes from Lissotriton vulgaris, assembly GCF_964263255.1. Classification (NCBI taxonomy): domain Eukaryota; kingdom Metazoa; phylum Chordata; class Amphibia; order Caudata; family Salamandridae; genus Lissotriton; species Lissotriton vulgaris. The sequence continues at coordinate 888,588,437 of NC_141687.1, forward strand.
TAAGTGATTTACCCTGAATCACAGGATATAGAGTGTTGTTGCTGAGACTCTAACCAGGATACCCAGCTTCGAAGCCGATCGCACTAGCCATAAGGCTACATCCTCTCCCCTTGATTGTTGATTGCAGTCAATTGGTCACAATTATGCAGCTCTCCTGTACGGATCGCTCATAGTGTTCTATTTACTTAATAAAAAATGTTTGGGGAAAACAACAAAAATGTTTGCCCATGTAACGTTATTTTGTATTGCACGTTCTTTAAATGCCATTGTCGACATCCGCCATGCCGCTGTGCTTTTTCCTTGAAGCACATGTCTTTTCAATGCCATCTGAAATTCCTGCAGAGATTGGATGGGCCACATATTGGGTGATGTGGAGTTTCAGTGTAGAAGGACAGAGCTGTAAAAGTCCCAAAACTAGGAGGCAAACATGGTGGCTTTGGTGTTGTTTGAAGGTTGTGATTGGTGGATCTAACGTTCTGATCTGGTGTGTAGTATGGTAGACTGTCAGAGAGGGTGTTGGGAGCCGTGTCATTTGCTGATTTGAAAGTTGTGATTGGTGAATCTAAAGTTCCGAGTTGGTGTGTAGCATGGTAGGGTGTCAGAGAGTAGGTTGAATGCCATGTCATTTGCTGATTTGTATGTCCATGTAAGTGGTTTGAATACGGTCCTGTTCTTGAAAGTGAGCCAGTTGGCCTGGTGACAGGATTCAGTCTGAGCATAATAGGACGGAATGTATGAATCTCTGTGGTTATACTGAATAAGCAGATACCTATGTTATGCCATCTATTAATGTAATAACGGCACTTTCACAATTGCTTTATTAACCTTCCGACTTTCTCAAATTTAGCTTGAAAATGCACAAAATTTTCTTGGGGGGGATATCCCCCAAACGCCCCTTTTGGGGTTCGGGCTCGCTCGCTGCGCTCGCACACTACGGTGCTGTATGCAAATCACTTTGCGCCCCACCGCTTTCAAATGTCACCCACCGCAGCTGCACACCATATCTTACAAGATATGTGGGCTTTTTTAACTCTTTTTGATGCAACATAGCACAGAAACTTTGGTTGACGTGCTGCATTGCGTCACATTTTAGCACATTTCTCCGTCAATGTCAAACATCCTAACACACTGCTGGTAACTCTCATTTATTTTTACTCACACACATGCTAACACATACACATGCTTTACCTCACATAAACACATTCTCACGGACATAAGCTGTTATAGGTTTGTGCATATCCTCAGTTGCCATGAATTACTTATAAAGAATGCTTAAATCCATCTATATGTACACAGCACAGTTGCAACCACACAGAAGAATCATTAAAACATCACCACTAATCAAGGTACTATGCATTTGACCACATTTTCAAAACAGTAAATTGGCAGACATCCTAGTGAGCTTTGTGACAGTGTCAGTTAGTTAGTTTTTTTTTTGCATATTCACAAATGTAGGGAACCAACCTGCGGTCATGATGGCAAATGTCATGTTTTTGTCTACCATTGTCAATAATCATGCTGTGATATGTGGGCCATGAAGATACCAAACATAGCATGTTTAGCAGACATCACCCTCATACAATGCATTTATACATTGAAGCTTTATAGAGTGCTTATTTACTTTACAAGTGTCTCTTAGTGATCCTGGAGATTGAACTAAGCATGGGCGAATTTTGCAGATTTGTGGTCCGCGAAATCTCGTGAAATGGCAAAAAAATCTGCGAACTTGCGGATTTTCACAAATACATACTGGAGTACTTTCTACTGGCTAATCAGTAAGTGCTGGCTCGTTGGGTAAATGTATAGTGCATTTGCTACACTACAGCTGCGTAAAGGGCCAGAAGATTTGTCTCCAGTGGCCTTGTGTGTCTGTAACTTTGCCACCGCGCTGAAAGGCGCCGAGGTCCCTCGAGTGAACTGTCCATCATAGTGAGGAAAGGACGCGAAGACGTTGAATATCCTAGTGTGTGTGAGACGGGGCCAAAAGGGGGGGCTTCTATGCGAGTTCAGATGCCTCTTGTTTATAAAGGGTCAGAGACCGATCAGAGCAGCAGAAGAGAAGGAAGCAGACTCATGGTCACAGGAAGTACACGGTGATTGGGCTCAAGAAACTCTTGGATGCGACGACCTCCATCTAGGACTACATCTAATTGTAGACTGTAGATATAGGGAGGAAGCACACCTGCCTAGCCTCGACCGTGCTTACTAGTTGTTTGGGCTGATTATAATGCGTTACTGAATTTGAGCTTCAACTTGGGCAAGTGCAAAAAAAAAAAAAAAAATCCGCCCGCGAGCAGATTTGCGGATTTTTGGGCAATATCGCGAGATTCGTGGATCGCAAAATTGCCAAAAATCCGCAAATTCCGCAAGAGGAACGGATTTTGCGCCCATACTTGGATTGAACTTGAATGCTAGGTTAGGGCTCATTGTCTAGCCAATCACCAGGTTATAAGAAACGTTTCAAACTTAAAGAGATCGGAAGTGGAGCAGAGTTAATGATGGAGAACGTCCTATGTTGGAGTTTTTTTTTCGCTTCTATGAACTTTAAATTTCGGGACAGTGAATAACTGCTGGGATTTAGATTTCAAACGAAAAGAAGATTGACAGCTATGAAATTTCTAAATTTGTGGTCCCCAGTTGTGAGGATTTTGCACATGATGCAGAATGTCTTGAAAGCAATTACATTTTTGTATTGGCAAGTTGGCTGAGGCATTCTGTCATTTCATCACATTTTTATCCGCAGTCCATGCAGGTAAAAGCAGTGGGACTGTGTGGGGGGGATTTCGAGGGACGATGCCAAGGGAAAATTAATTATTTATTTAATTTTCCCTCTGCATTGTCCCTCGGAATCCCCCCACTCGGCCCCACCGCTGTTACCTGCACAGACCGCAACTGCACATTTTTTTAGATTAAACAAACTTTGGGCAGTAGAGTTTTGAAAAGTTCAAATTCGATCAATGCCATTTTCGGAAATCCAGGTAAGATGAACTGTGAAAGTTCAAACATGACTTTTAAAATGATATCTGGGTAAAACAAGAGGTATCCAGTTCCTAAGGGGGTGAACTCTAGGTTTGTACAGAAGGGGAAAGGGGTTCTCCTTTTTGGAGGGAGAGCTCTCACACATCCCAAGGGGTGTCATGCTTCATCATCGGGCAGGTTCTCATTGGGCCAGAGCTGCAATGCCCAAAGGGCCCCATGGGGGCCTCTTTGTGTCTTTTCATTTTTGCCTATGTGAGTTTTTGCCTATGTGAGTTGAGTGGAGTGGTGGGGCATGTGTTAAAGGAGTCTGAGTAGAAGTGGAGGAAGGGCTGTCAATAAAAATAACTAAATGAATCCCAAAGATTCTTTATTCACTGGGTTCCTTTGTTTTGATTTAAAAAAACCTGAAAATCAAGGCAGAGCAGGGTATGATGAACATCCCAGGCCATACTTAGTGTGTGTGAAAGAAAAAGGACCTGTGGGACCGTTGGGCACTGTAACGCCGGCCCAACAAGGATCTGCCTGATGATGAAGTATGACACCCCTTGGGGTGTGTGAAGGCCCTTGCTCCTAAAAGGAGAAACCCCCCTTCAGTACAAACCTCGAGTTCCCCCTTAGTGACTGCATTCCTCTTGTTTTACCAATCTAACCTAGGGGCACATATGCAGGATCTGTCTCAAACCCCAGACCCTCCACTTTCTTTGTCATTAAAATGTTATTGTACCTCTGTTCTTTGACTTTTCTATTTTATTCAGTAGTTCGGTCTAACTTTTTTCACCTTTGGGGCAGTCCTAGGCACTTGGAAGCGGGCTTGATATTTCTCTGCCAGCCAGCTGTGGTCCTACAAGCAGAGCCAATGTAGCACAATGCATTTCCTCGCAGCTGTCTTGGAACTGCCACTGCATGACACATACCCGACACAGGACTTCGCAATGAAGCATGGAACCGCTGCTGTGTGACGTATCCTGGAATGAGGCCTTCGCATCACAAGACCCACAACAATGGCATCCTCGACAATGATGCAGGACTCCGAATGGCAACACCGCAGCTTTCTTGGAACCACCACTGCGTAACGCATCCTCAATGCTGGACTTCACAGCGCAGTCCTTGTAGATGGCACCCTCAACAATGATGCGGGACTCCACATCGCAGCACCGCAGCTACCACGGAACCGCCTGAACTTGTGACTTTGTCCTGCTCTCTTTATGCTTCTAGGCATTATTTCCAGTGGAATCTTTAAAATTGCATCTCTCCGGTTCTACAGATTTGATTTTTGTTGTTTTGTCTCAAATAATGTATTATATTTTACTCTAGCTTAATGCATCCCTGTCACAGGGATCTGCATTGCTGCTTAATCTCTTTGGACCCACCACTGCATGAAGTATCCTTGACGCAGGACCTCGCAACACTCCTCAACCAAGATTCAGGGTACTCTTGTTCATCTGGCCTAATTTGGTCCCTATAGCCACCCTGCACTCCATTTCGGTTGGCCTGAGCTTGTGCCTTGGTCCCGGTCCAGACAACATACCCAGAGTTGATGCTTTATGCGTTTAGGTGTTATTTTCACTTAAATCTTCAAAACTGCATGTATCCCTTTTCTATTAATTGGATTTTTGTAATTTTGGCCCAAAATAATTTATTACGCTTGAATCCTTGTTTTTTTAATTGGTGCACGATATTCTTGTGTTGTGTTTTTATTTTATTACTGTTTGAAGTAATGCATAAATGCTTTACACATTGCCTCTAAGTTAAGCCTGAGGGCCTTTTTATCTCTAAGGTGGTCCATGGAACCACCGTAGTGGCAGTCCGACCACCGCCACACTGACGGACCGCCTGCAGTATTATAAGTAAGACAGATTGGCACTGAACTGCTGCTACCCCTTGGATCAAAGATCCTGAGGCGGTCTGGCAGCGCTCCATGGCCAAAATATGCTGGCGGTGCCGGAGCAGCACTGCCGAGCATATTTTGAGTTGTCTCAATGACACCCTTTTCATGGCAGTCACACCACCATGAAAAGGGAGGTGGTGAGGCAAGAAATGGGGCCCTACAGGGATCCCATGTGCCTCTGTGCACAGGGCACATGCTGGGGACACCTTCTGTGCCCCCCTGTAGTTATGCACCGTCAGTTCCTGCATGGGTAGGAAGGCATGCCATGGTAGATTCCTTCATATGCAGGAACGTGCACTAGCTTTCCCACGGTGCTGCTGTTTAAGGCTCACAATGAGCCTTTACACAGCACCACCATGGGGCCATCATGCCGCCCAACCGCCAGACCACAAAATTACTTGCAATCCGATAGGCAGGTAGTTGTGAGTGTCGATGGTCCTGGAGCGCAGCCTTGGCATGCCACCCACTCCAGGACCGCCGAAACTCCTAATAAGGCCCTGACTTTTTTTGTGCCAAGCTAATAGTGGGTTGAACACAGGTTAATTTGGGGTTGCTTATGTTTCAGCCTAACAAAGATTGGGGCTGTTGCTTGAGTAGGATTGAACCCACCTCAACCAGTTAGCCAATTTCAACACTATTGATTTTAATATACATACAATGAGTTTTGGTTCAGCCCCTTGCCCATGATTGAATAGCTTTGTTTTTTTTGTATCAGGTGTCTGCTCTTGAATAAAGCCTCTCTTTCCAAGAGAATTAGATGGTCAATTTTCATCTCTCATATGGGCCAATAAGGTACCAAGACTAGCACTAGTCACTTTAAGCTACCCAAACGAATAACAAGGGTTAGCTCTCCCAAACTTGAGGGAATTTTCCAACACAAATTTTGCACATCATAAACACAGATTTAATAACCATTTTAACTACGCCAGATATAGATAATTTTTTTTATGAATAAAAATAATGAACAAATATAAAATCGCAGATCCTATAAGGATAGTGAAGAACCCTAAGAAAGTACGTTATAAGGTTCTCGGTGGTTTCTCAAACAAAAAGCCCAACTGTCAAAGTACTATGAAATACCTCTGATAAATGGCTCTACATGTTAGACCGGCCTTTATGCCGGGGAAGACAGGTCGATACAACCTGGTGTATTAAAGAAGTGGGAGGAGAATGGATACAGACAGGTAGGAGACTTTCTCAATTCAATTCAGTTCAGACTCCTGGAAAAAATGGCCAGCGATAGAGACTGGGCTGCTTCACTCTATAGATATGCTTAAGTTGTCATTTATTCAAATCAAGTACTTTTAGAAAATATTGATCCAACAGCACTAAGAGTAAGACTATAACTCAGCGAGGTGCTACTAGAAACAACAAGTAAGAGGTCAATAAGTAGTTGGATGAACATTTTCAATGAATATAAGACCTCCACTGTCTATGAAAAAGCCCAAGACAAATGGCAGGGGAAAGAAGAACTTCAGATTTCAAGAGTGCTCTCGAATAGAATCAACCAATTTAATGTTACATTAATAAGAGGCGCCAAATTTAGGAGAATGCAATTCTATACATAATGGTTAATATACAGGACATCCTTTCTCCATAACATATAGCCTCAGATTGATGATAGCTGTTTTCGTTGTTCTGAAGAGGGAGGAGGCAGCTGGACTCATATTGTTTGGGATTGCCCAAAGATTAAGCAACAATGGGTCGAAATTGAAAAACACTCTAGAACAAAAAGGTATACACCCGTTACAACGCATCTTTTACTCCGCACTACCATTACAACACGACTTTTACTCCGCATACCATTACAACACATTGCGCTGGGGGGCGCTCTAGGATAGGGGATAAGTATAATTTACTATCCAACACCTTCCCTAGGGTCCACGGGGACTGGAGTTAGAATAGTAAATTATACTTACCACTATCCAGCACCTCAAAGCGCTATGCGTTGTAATGGTATGCGTTGTAAAAGTCGCGTTGTAACGGTATGCGGAGTAAAAGTATGCGGAGTAACGTCATACATCCGAACAAAAATATTGATAGATATATTGCAATTCATGCGTGTTCACCAAACATAACGATGTATAAAACCCAAGAGGAATGCTTATATATTTCGCCCCTTGTTCGTTGATCACTAATTCTTCAGAATTGCCAAATTCATATTATACCCACTTTTCATGCCTGACAAGAAAAATTGAATAGAGTTAGAGAGCTGGAGAGATGTTGTGCCCTAAGGTCGGACGCGCTCACAACATTTGAGAAATGCTGGAAGTCCATAGGAAACTAGAAAGCAAATTAAATAGAAACAAAACACTAAAGGGATATTTTGCATTATATGGCTTTTTTTAGACGTGCTTTTATGTACTTTTTATTAGCATTATTTATGGCGACATGCTTTGATGATGGACCATGTTTGTATGAAATGTGTTAGCCAAAACTGAAACTGCACACCAACAGCACTTTATTTTGGAATCGAACAACTGTGTATTGAACTCTCAATAAATAACAAAAAGGGCTCTCTTTCCTATTCTTGTGTATTTCCCACCCAGAAGTATTTTAGCCTCACGTTGTTCCGATTGGATACGCTGTATCCTTCTTCTCTTAACTTGAGAGGTGCTCCTTTTTAATGCAATATTCAACAGTCCACAGGAGTGGAAGCGTCTCTGCTGCTTTTTCCTTTTCATGTGTACTCTTTGCTTACTTATTTTATTTTGAATTTTCATTCATTATTTGTTTCACTGCAACCGCTATAGTTCCATTTTAGCTTTGCTTCGGCATTGCATATAAATTCATCTGGTTCTCTTTCTATTTTAGCCTCTCCTATGGCATGCTCATCTGAAGAGTTGTTTCATGTAGCTGGTTGATTTCTCCTCTGAGTTCGATTGACTTATACCTGCTTTTGGCTAGCACATACAATACCTTGGGAAACGTGACAAGAGCTTCAAGTGTAGTATGATATTTTGGTGCTGTGGAATATCGTTCCCTAAATATCACATGACAAAAATGTTATGCCCTAAATTGTTTACATTATCACCCCATTTGTGTTAATAATAGAAAATCTACAGCAAATTGAGTGATATTTTTGCGAATGAAATTGTATTCGGACATACGATAATGCTGTTCTTTACTTTAATAGAGATAGGAATCTTTGAGGGATTTTTTCATCAGTTTGTGCAGCATTGTATCTATTTTCACACTATTAATTACTGTTTAGTACCGGAACCCTCATTGTATTTGATACGTATCTCTCTATGTAACCCTGTCAAATCATAATCTGCTACTCCATCAGTCAGGTGTCAATAATTCGGAAATCAGTCTTACGGGACTTGACAGAAGGATGTCCACCTTGCATCGAGTGTCTCAGTTCCAACCCTACATTAATAATAAGTTAAATATTTCTGGGCATAGCAATGTATCAAAGCACCACATCAACAGATATATGGCCCAATTAATATCATCTGTCTGTGTCAACGACCTTCTTATCTCTGTAACTTCATGTAGCACTAGAGAATTTTGGCTTCTGCTCTTCGAGATCCATAGTCCTTTTGTCACAAGTGGGAGGTTTTCTCCTTTTCCAGCTTGGGAAGTTAGGTGCCTTGCTTGCTTTTGATACATGACTGGTGAAGAAGTGTCTCAAACTCTCTCAGATAACCCCAACTACCCTATCCTGCTAGCCTTCTCCATGGGCACTCTTGTGTACACCTCCACAGAAGCAGTTCAACCTATTGATTCATCTTCAACTCGGATCTTTCTTTTCAGCTGCAGGTCAACATTATTACAAAATGTGTTTTACACGTTCTGTGAGTTCTGGTGGGAAGGATCATTTAACTACCCTCATCTCAAAATATTCGTGCTAGTTGCACAGTGATCCCATAATCCCAAGTGCCATTGTTGGTCTACGACATAGTTGAGTACTCAGACATTATTACAAGGATAACCGGGACAGACATCCCATTTTGTCCCAACGAGAGGTATTTCTGTCAAACCCTTACCATTCCACAAAAGGGTATACAATCTTGATGCCGCAAGCAACTGACCCAAACAGACCTGTCAGCTTCGTGTCCCATAAAGGACCACAATTTTCCTTCTTCCAGAATCCCATTAAAACCTTCACTCCTGCCCACATGAACAAAACATCGACCATACAAATAAGGATTGATTCTCATCATACCAATTTCAACATCAGAGCTTAACTCATGTCTGGGGGGTCATAGGACCTCCTTGCCCACATGCAGAGGACTGCCATAGGGGAGTGCACTAACAGTGTAGCTCCTTTTTTTGTGGTGCACTTTCAGTGTGCCTTTTAATAGCTTCTTTGCATTTGTGCCCGTGTCCATAATGCGCCATGGGCACAGAGTTACAGAAATCCCCTCATTTGCATGAGACCAGCCCCCCATGCAAGTAAGGGAACACCCTTTTGAGATAGCATGGTGCTACAGGTGAGCTAGAGCTATCCCAATTACAGCGGGGACCGCACAAGCGTCTGTGCCCGCTTCTGTAATACCAGTGCCCCATGTGGCTGGGACCCGCTAAGTGACCCCTGTGGCGCTCAACACAGGATGCAGACGGGGGACTCATCCCCCAGTCGAATATGGCATGGCACTATGAGAGAGCGATTGCTCCTGCTCTAAGTGAGGGTGCCTCAGTGTATGCCCCAGCCATCGCGGAGGGACTTCTCTTGAATGGAAACATCTACTAGAGCAGCCTGCTCTGCATTATTTGCGCACGCAAAGATCCACTCCAGCCTTCACAATGGGGAAACCAAAAATCACGCAGAACCTGGCTGTACCTGAGACTGCTCAGGAGAATCAGCCGAGTACCCGCACATTGGCTAAGCTGCCAACTATAGCCCACCAGATCCATGGGAACTTATAGCCAAACTACCTTCCCCTTACCCCTCCTCGCTCTACTCCTCTCCACTTTCCTGCTATTGACCTCTGCCTTCACCTGTCCTGGCCCTTAGTCCCCACCCTGTCTACCTGTGAATTTTCCCTCGTCATTTGAGATCTAGCTATTTTGTCTGATGCCCGATGGAGCTACCTGGTTTAGCTATAGGGGAGACAGGTCGGGGATTCCCTCCTTGGACGTCACCTACCCAGTTGGTCTCCAGCCAGACTTCCTTTCGTCTCTCCTGTCGTCTCTTCCTGCATCCTCCCTCTATTTTTGTCTCTCCTTCTCTCCTCTCAATGTATTGAGACTGAACTATGTTGTCGAATGCCCGTAGGAGCTACCTAGTTTAGCTATAGGGGAGATGGGCCGTGGACTCCTTCCTAGGTCGTCACCTACCCAGTCGGCCGTTAGACAGACTTCATTTCGTCTCTCAATGTTGTCTCTTCCCCCATCCCCCACTTTCTCTCCTTCCATGCCCCCTCCCCTCTACGCTCCATTTATTTAGCCCTCCATGTTTTTTTAATTGTTTTTCCCATTGAGACCGAGCTATTTGGCCAATGCCCGATGGAGCTACCTGATAGCTATAGAGGAGATGGGTTTTGGGACTTCCCCTCGACCGTCACCTACCCAGCCGGACTTTAGACAGACTTTCCTTTCGTCTCTCTGCCGTATCTCCCTTCTATCCCTTTACCCTTACCCCCTTCCCCTCTACACTTCAATCATCTCGTCTTCTATGCTCTTGCATTTGTTTGTCTAGCATCTGATGTAAATTGGAACTGTTGTAATCTTGTAATTTAATTTTTTGTGGAACCTCATGTAAAGTGCTCTGATACCTCCGGGTCTAGCCAGCGCTATATAAAACTCTTGAATAAATAAATAAATGTGAGCACAAAGTGTGTTCACATGCCTGTTGTGACCCCGGGCACTTTCTATACTACAGCTCCAGATGTTCTGAAGCTCCTATTCTGTTTACCCTTACATTGAGGATTAAGTATCTCTTTCAGACCCTGAATCTCAGGGCAGCAAGGCAGGAAAGTCCAACACTTACTCAAGGAAGTACTGTAGGTTAGAAACTCAAAACTCAGCAAACCAACAAATAACACTCAATAAATTGATGTTCAGTAATTACTTAAAGAAAAGGCAAATGATTTAATAACACATACAACTAAATACTACATTCAAAAGTTCAAATATGTACAAAATGACAGATGGAGAAACCAATGGGAGAACCTCTAAAGGGCCTATCAAATCACAGTGATCAGCTATGCTCCGAAATTCAATCTAGGCTCCATAGATCTATTGAATAGATCCATAGAAACATCACTAAAAGATTGTGCACAAGCAGGTCCAGACACTAATGCCATAATAATCCTGTGTATACACATAGTAATCTATGCAAAAAGAAATAATACATAAGCCCACTGCTGTTGGCACATGGTGTTCAAAATGCATTTAGCAAATCACAAAAAAGCCATTTCTTTGTGCATAAACATTTTTAGTACAGTTTCACAAATATAAATATTCCGGGGCAGATTTACAAGCCCCCTGCGCCTCTTTTATGCCGCCGTTGCGTCAGTTTTGTGACGCAGCAGCAGCGCAAAACATGCGCTATGGTGCGGGGTATTTACAACGTGAGGCATCTCCCAGATGCGTCACGGTGTAAAGCCCTGCGCCAGAAGGAGGCGTTCCATCGTAGGGGGGGCGTTCCGGTGCATTAACACCTCCCAAAAGTGGCTGAGTGAAATCTACAAGATTTCACTCAGTCACTTTTGGGCCCATACTGCGTCAAAACCCTGTGCCTGCTTTTACGGCAGTTTTTGCCCTTTGGTGGGCCGCATTGTAAATGCGGCGCATCCAGGGTGGTGGAGCTGCGGCGCACAATAACTGGCGCATCCCTGCTGATATGCAGGGATGCGCCAGTTATTGTAAATATGCCCCTCCATTTTCCACTATTGAAAATGCATGCATATCTCCAGTGACACACTTTCAACAGTCAACATTGAAAAAGCATGAACAAGGCTCCATTTCCATTGCTGTACCAAATTGCTCAGGAACCTATCAGGACCCAGAACACATTGGGTCCCATACTTTCACAAAAGATGTCACATAGTCAGCCCCCAGCCGAAATCTTTCACAGGTTCTGTTATGCAATTCCATGGGAGGCTTATGCTTCCACATGTTCCTGCATGGGAGACTTGTGAGGGGGCCCAGGCTACTCCTGGCAACCCCTAACTAAACCAATAAAAAAAAGTTTAGGTGCCCTTGTTCCTCCTGGGACACCAATAGAATATATGAAATTAGTGCCTCACTTCTATAAGGGATGTTCTTTTGCCTCAGGCTGTTTCCGTATAGCCATTGTCTCAAGGATTGCACTGTGAAAAACTGTCAAGTTTCCACCCTGACTGCCTAAGGAAAGGGCGACTCCTCCCAGTAGTCATGGTGCCATCATGCACCGAACAGTAAATGTGGGAAATGTCAATGTTCCCTTAAGAGGAAGTTAGGAGAAAAATACCACAAGAATGGATGAATGGGATGAACCTTAGAAAAATGGATGCATTGTGACACATCTCTCACTCGTTAATGCCTTCTTTATATATGTTTAAAATATAAACAGACATCACGGGAAAAAATACAACTGCATTTTAGATTGGGGTGCACGGTCCGTAATCCCTGGATCGACCACCATCTTGGAAAGAGCATTTCCTTAGGTTTAGCCATGTCTTATTCTTCCATGGAGTCTACCTTTCACAACAATTTTGGAATCACTGCCCCTCTACCACACTACCTGTCCGACCCGCCTCAAAAGTTGTAGAGCATACCTATGAGATGACTGCGGCCATGGAAATGCCAGTACAGTCTAAGCTGTGAGGAGCCCCAGCCAAGCACTAAGGTTTGTGACTCACTGCCTGGCCATGCAATAGGCACCACATCTTTTCCTCTATGCTTGGCACCATAGATATGTTCTCGGCATGGAAGTAACACTTTGTAGCGGCCGCTTGGTCTCTATACATTTCTTTTAGTTTGCTTATTTGTACAAATTTGATGCATTCAGCTGTCTTATGGGTCTGGACTTGGAAACTCCCTGCTTTTTTTGGTTCCCCGCACATCTTATACTGAGGACCACATGATCGCAAGGCTGCATGGCTCCACCCAGCACTTAACAAGATGCACCAGGTAGGGAAGACCGCTGCCTCTGGCTCTCCTGATGCTGCAGTCTCCAAGTGCCACGGCTGGGCAGTTAGATCTATAAGGGACAGGCCCTGGACTCCCCGCGGAGAGAGGATTTTTTGGTGGTTCCCTACCACTAATGGGGGTACATCTACACAGTTCACAGCAGTGAACCTGGTATTCCCAAAGAGACCCAACTGTCCACAGTCTCCTTAAGGGTATTTCACTGTGGCATTCCCTCTGACCTTGAGAGCACCTGTTACTGCATTTTCTACAACCAATTTGAGGGGCTTCTACAGATTTTGATACCTTCTGCCTTGCTGGGACATTAGAGACAGGTTCTGTGTGTTTTACTAATGGTAGCGCACTCCAACCATCAAGAATGTTCTTGTGGGGTCCCCAAGCCCCTTACACTTCTGCCTCCTCTTTTCTATTGCAAAAAGAACAATTGATGGACAGAATGCTGAACAATGCCAAACATTTACCCCCAGCATAGAGATCTGGGCCTAAATCCGTTGTGTTTTGGTCACCATGCCATTCAAGTGTGTTCCCAGCCATATGCAAATCAGTCTTGACCCTGCTCCCCATCGGCACAGTCCAGCCCGAACTGCCAAACCAGGTCATCTCTGGACTGGAAACAAGCATCCTGGGGCCAGGTTTGGGGTATCACCCTTGTAAGCCAGGCTAGCTTGACTCCAGTGGCATGGGGAGCATGGGACCCTCGTCTGGGGATAATAAATCCAATCAGCTCTCTTATAACAGCAGTTATATGCTATCCTCCCGGTTAAAGTTACTATAGGCAAAATGGGCTGCCTTTATAAACCACCTTGAACCAAGGGCACTACATATATGTAGTACTAGTCATTTCTGATGTGAATTGTCAAAGAAAACAAAGTACATTTGGGGAGTTACAAAACCATAAATGTAATAAGTCAAAAACAGGCATCCATTTGGCCAAAACAATGTTTATAGAAACAGGACAACTGTTCCCATTGGGTGCTCAGTGCTAAAGATTTCACACAGTGTCAGACGCAAAAACAAAGTGAAACAATAAAATCCAGGTTCTTTTTTTGCACAGATATGTAGTAGGAAACACACCATTTCATAGCTGTCTATGACTCAATTAAAAAGGGAACAAGTTTTATGCATATGTCTATTTCCCTAATAGGGGTCAATGGTGTTTCCACCCCTATGATTAAAGGGTCATGATCATGACGGTAGCAATTTAGGACTGGAGCAGAGAAGCATGTTAGTGTGGCCTAGGACACCAGATATGCCAATAATGTTTTTGTACAAGGACATACAAACGCCAAAAATTTGCCATTTTTTGACATAGGCACGCAAAGCAATCAGTTTATCTGCATGCATAAAACTTGAGTAATTTAGAGCTACAAAATGTGTGTCTGTCATTGCCTATCCATACCAAATACACAGAGTTTATTGTTTCAGTTTGTTTTCACCTGACACAGTGGGCACGATTCACAGTTTAGGAGTGCGAAGACTCCACAGTTGGGGCAGAAAATTTTGCACATAAAAAGATGGCCTTGTCCTATCAATTATATGTAGAGTTCACCAGCCAAGACGTGACTAACACTTGACGGGCTGCCCCGGGTCCATGAAGGGGACCCTACTAAGAGCGCAGCCCCCCTTAGTGCCACATGATGGCACACAAGGCAGCCGTCCAGTGTTTGCGACCCCCTAAGGGTCCGCATTCCAGCATCACTTCCAGGCGGGAGTGGGCGGGGGTGAGGTACATATACCTCTACTGCCCACTGTGAGCCCTCTTTTCCCGCTGCCCTGATGCAGTTTCCCTCCCTACCACTTACCCGGCATACAGGCATGGGGTGGGGGTGTGAATTTGTCTAACTTATTATTTTGTGTTGCAGGCGGACTTACAGGGTGATCCAGAGGCTGTAAGATACAGATGGGTACCCTCTGCACGAGCACAACAAGAATGCAAAGGCCAAATATCCCCAGAGAGGTCCTCGTGTTGGACCCCGGAGAAGCTACGTAGCCCCGTTAGTCCTACAGGCGGTGTGGACCTGAGCAACCGGGGGTTGCCTGGAATGCTCCACCCCCTTCTGGGGGCGGGAGTAATGGGGTGAACTGGTGGTCCACCGGTGGGAGGGGTTATCCCCTTCCTCAAATCTGGCAAATACCGATTGGCTATGCCCACGATGTAATTTGGCTCATCAGGTGGGCAGGTGGTGAGGGGCTGCCTGCCCTGGGATAGCCCGTAAGATAACCCACCATGTTGGCATATTTCTTATGCAAATAAACCTGCAGCAATTTTCTCCACAAAGAAGGTGTCTTGTCTGTTTATTTCTCCAGGATATTTCTATGATTGGGATGGGGAGTGTTGCCGATTTTGGCACTATGGAGGTGGGACTTCGGAACTGACATCAGAAGCTGGAAGTGTCAGTCGAACTGCGGAGAGTTGAGGTTGGCTGGGAAAGCTGAGCATGGCGGGGGTACCTACACCACCAAATAGCCCTGCAACACTGAAGGCACATCCTAGCAGCCACAGCTGGCGAGAGACGAGAGGCACCAAACAAGGACATACTAATTTGCCCTCCCGCTTGCCTTTGACTTACATTGTTGCTGCAGCAGGCCCGGCCCGGGCGTGGTGCAGTGGGGGGTAGAAAGGGTCACGGCAGTTTTTTTATTCTAATGTCACAGGCAGTGGCACCATCAGCGGTTGGCAAATGGGGGCCTAACAATGGTCTAAAATCAGCCAATTAATGGAGGAAGACAACGCCCGACATTGGATCACCCGCACCAGCACACACATATCTGCTCATTCTCCCCCCCCCCGAAGTCAGGCCAGCTTTGCGACTCCTTCACAGCCAGCAAAACGGAGGTAATTGGAACTGCTGTCCCCTCTGAAGGGACTCATCGACTCACCAACCAGTTTATGTCCTGAAAAGACTTGGGCGAGTCGTGAGAGCTGCAAGAGTTGCAGCACTAGACGCTGTAGTAGATAGGATACCGGTTACTGCAGAAGTGGCTTGGCTAGGTTCAGGTGTGGCTTGTAGTCTTGGTGGGTCCTCCCACTCACGTGCACGCATGCTCGCAAGTACACACAAAAAAGCAACCCAACAGGACTATCTGCAGCTACCCACTGCTTTAAGCCACTTAGCCATCTACTGCAGTAGCTGCACCGAGCATACAGCAGGATTTTCCACAACTGTATTCCATTCCATTCCCCTTCTGATCCTGCTACACCTCACGCCGATCACAGGAAGACTGCATGCAGCCGCAGAGAAGTCACAGGATAGCCTATTCAACCTACTCAGGATACTACTATAAGTTCAAGGCACAAAGTTTGAGGTGGGCCCACAAAGGCTTGGCCTAGCAGGAATTTCTCCCTCAAGTGCTGATGCATGGAAGTACAGAGGTGAGTTAAGGTGGCAGGTGATCTGACTTCAGTGCGTAAGGGCAGGCAGGGAGTCACAGCAGCGACCAGCTCTTATAACCCTTTACACTACTGCTAGGGCATCAAACTTCAAAGCACCTTTTGTTTTAAGCCCATACACTGATTTTGGCAGCTCAGGCACTCAAGGGCACTGACGTTTGCCTTTGACAGCATTAAGGCCGGATCATGGGTGCTGTCTTACCCAAAGGGGAGAAAAAGGAGTGAGTACACCATCCAACAGACACCCACTTGGCTGGAAACTGTCCCATAGACTCCTTCATCAATCAGAAACAACCACTACAACGCATCTCACTACAACACATTCCATTACAATGCATACCACCACAACGCATGCTGTTACAACACATTATAAGGTAAGTAATGGGAAATAGTAATTTTTACCCCTACACTATCCAACACTTACCCTACTGTTGCACTCACTGGAGTGGAAATAGTAATTTTTACCCCTACACTAGCCAACACTTACACTACTGTTGCTCTAAAAGTATTATCCATTTTAATGGTATGCGTTGTAATGCTATGTATTGTAATGGAATGCGTTCTAAGTGTTGTTCCTAAAAATGCATTGTAATGGCATACGTTGTAAAATCATGCATTGTAATGGATGTTGCGATGTAAAAACCGCGTTGTAACGTGTCCTATTCTCATCAATGCGGCAGAAATGTAATGGCAAAACAGAGGGCGTTAAAGACAAGCGCCCAAACGGCCAATCAAGAACCTGCGGCTTCAAGTGGGCTGCCAATGCGAAAGGAGACTTAATGCCTGATTAACAGTTTGGTGGATGGGATACTCTGTCACAAACATGACGGATATTCCATCTGCCAAATTACACGTTCCATAATATATAATGGAATTGTAATTTTATTGCCAGGATTTCTGTAATGTTCATGATAGAGTAACCCGGTTTGCCAAACTTTTAATCAGGACCTTAGTCTGCAAACCAAATCACCATTGACGAGGACTTAATTTGGCAGTGCATTGGAAGCCTGCATAACATTAAACTAAATGAAAACCAACACAGAAGCAATTTAGCCACCCAACCTTTGGAAATAAGCATGCACTCTAGATCCGAGTCCACTCAACAAATAATAAAGAACAAAAGTGCAGCAAAGTCAATAGAGTCTTTTTTTCCAAAATATAAACACCTCAAGTGCATAGTCAACAACTAAAACCCTATTGCAACATAAACGTCCATCCATCGACAAAGTTTATTCTCCTACCCTTATTTTGCTCATGCCACAGACGCATTCCATCTTCTCGCAAGTTGATGGAGGGAAAGTTTGATCATTGAACTGTCGTCTGACAGCACCTGGGTGGACTTGAAAATCAGAGGAGAGTTGCCTGTGGCCTCCAGTTTCTCTTGTTTCAGCCTGATCCACTAACACCGCTGCTGCCTGGGACTTCCTGCCTGCGTTTTCTGGCTCACTGTCCTTTTTCGCTAACAGAAGCCCCACTCACCCGAAGGAACTAACTTAATGCAGACCGCAGCTTGACTGCATCAGCAGGCACCTCTAGACCCAGCCTGCGACTTGCCTGTGGCCTCCAGTTCCTGCTTGTTCAAGCCTGAACAAGTGACACTGCCTGGGTTTTCCTGCACTTGTTTTTCCACTCATCGTTCTTCCAGCTAACAAAAGCTCCACCCACCCCAGGACCTACTTAATGCAGGCCACAGCACGACTGAGCCACTGGTGCACCAAAGGCAAGCCCATCTGTGCCTGTCTGTGCCTACATAGGGCCCAGTGAAACAACCCCTGACCCTCCCGCCAACCAAGGATACACCATTGCCAAGCTCTACATCCTCAACAGTGGACACTACAACACTTCCACAGTGCTTACCCATGCCTCATGGTAGGACCTTTCACTTGCATCCACTACTACTTCATCTGCCACAGCACACATACCAGCCCACCGACCAGATCCACCTGAACACACCACAGTCACTACCTGAATAAAAACACCAATTTGCATGCGCCCTTCTCAACACACGCTCACTATGTAAACACACCACAATATAAGGGGCCTCATCACCAACCTCACACCCGACCTCCTCTTCCTCACTGAGACCTTTCTACACCCCACTTTTGTGTCCGATATCTCCACCGCAATATCCAAAAGATACAAGATCACCCACTTTGACCGCATCAAAAAAGTCTGGTGGAGGGATTGCCATCATACACAAGTAATCCATCAAAAGTACGACCACAAAAGACGACATCACCCCAGCCATGGAACACATCAATTTCTGACTCCAAACAGACAGCAAAACCACCATCAGGGTCACCTTCGCCTACAGTCCTTCGGGACCACGTCCAGACTTCTGCAAGTTCATCGCCGAGTTCATCAGCCCCTGGCCATAGACTGCAACAATTAATTTTTTCTCAGCGACCTCAACCTCCATCTTGAGGACAACAATGACATCAACACTACCAAACTCCTCCACAGCATGAATAGCATCAGACTCACCCAACTCGCTCACAACCCCATGCACACTGCAGGCCACATGCTAGACACTATTTTCCCCTCCAGATTCTACATCACATACAGCCACACCTTGGAACTCACCTCGACCAACCACCCCATCATCTACTTCAGCAGCACCTCACCAGCACAAGGACCACTGCCGCCAGTCAGCCCTATGCCCCCGACCACAGCTGAAGCAAATTCTCACAGGACACAGGGATCAACACCCTAACACCACCTACAACATCTCCTCCAACAACTTAGATCAGAATGTGAAACTTCAACTGCACCAACAGCGTCGCTTCCATCAGCAATAACACACACAGAAGTTCTATCAACCATTCTAGCTGGTACACTGAAGACCTCAGAACAGCCTAACAATACTGCAAACAACTGGAATGATGGTGGTACACAAGCAAGGTTATGACCGACAAGGCAGCCCTCAACCTGACTGTTGAGATGATTGAAGAAAAAGACCTTAGCTTCACACATCAAATCAAGATGCAGTAACAGCAAAGAACTCTTCAACATCGCCATACAATTCTCCAACCCCTCAGCTGCAGCAAACTAAATTACCCCCTCATAGGATTTCTGCAACAACCTTGCAAACTTCTTCCACAACAAGATGAACAACATCCAGGGCCATTTCTACCACTAAGCAAGACTAGGCAGCCGCCTAGGGGGGCAAAAGGGGGAGGGCGGCAAAAACAAGAGTTTGGGAATCCTGCTCATTTCCACTCTCACTGTGACAGTATCAAAGTGGTGCCAGGGCTCTGCATTCCAAACCTCGGCTCCCAGACTGGGACAGGAGATCTGCAGATGCGGCACACAGCATACTCTGTACAGGCACCGGGTGCTGAGGGCAGACCTTGGCACAGGACACCGGGAGCTGGGTGGTCCGGGAATGATGGAGGGCCACTCTGTGCAGGAGGAGACAGGCGGTGGCACCCTGTGCTCTGCTTGAGACCCCAGGCTCGCAACTCCGCCCCCAACCTTCGGGCCGCCATGGCGGAGGCACCGCTGTGCTCCACCTGGGCGCTTCTGGTGCTGACTGTGTCCTGCGTGCCCATCAGCCCTGCGTCCAACGCGCCACCCAACAACGAATTCAAGTAATGCCACTACACAGTAAGGGTTACTTGCATCATTCCTTGAATCAGACACAGACTCGAGGTTACACACCTGATTAAAACGGCTGGACAGCGAGGGTGAGGTATAGTGCCTGAACCTCTACTTTGACCTGGGAGCCATTCATGGGATTGGAAATAAAGCCTGTGTCAGACTCTTCAAGGGCCTTGAGTGCACAAATCCAGGAAGCAGCATCAGCTGGGCTGAGGCTTAGTCTTTTGTGAGAGAGTCGTACGCGCCATTGCCGACATCACTCCCACCTCGTACCTGTGTGCCTGGGATCCGACGGGAACAAAAAACAATTAAAAAGCGCATTTCAAAGCAACTCGAGAGGACCCTGAGCTCCCGCTACATGGCATATTACAAGCACACACACGCTCGACCTTCCCTCTTCTGCTGTGTGTGCTCGACCTCCCCTCTATTCCTACATGGGACCCAGACAGGAAGGAACAGCTAGAAGTCCCGGGTATAGCGGGATTCAAGCCTGCACCTAGCACCTAGAGGCAGTGTAGCAGCTAGGCCTAGCACGCCTGGGTGTTGTTCCTCACATTCCTTCCTTTAGCAGCACGCTCTTCAGTGCAGAGGGAACCGGCTGGTGTGGATACATGGTTCGCCTCTCGACAGCAAGCCAGGGCGGCAAAGGCAAAGGGATCAACTGCTCAGGTACAGCCACCCCTGGAAAAAAGCTGTATGGGTAGGTGAGTCACGCCCTGTTCACTTCAACCATCAGAGCACATTGGTACAACCTTTCTTTGTCTACCATGTTGTAGAACTGCTCATCCATCATTCTCCACATGTATCTACCCAACACGCATGTTAGTTTATTTTCCCTTCCTCGCCTTACTATTCAACTGCCGACGCCCCTCCCAGTCTGCCGTCCAGTGAGCCACACGCTTATTTCCACAATCTGTCTGGTTCCATTTGCACTTCCCCTGCAGCTGCGGTACTTCTAGTTGTGCATGTTTCTCTGAAAATATGAAATTTGCAATGTATTGCTGCAGCTCCTCTACCACCGGGGATTTAAAACATTTACCTGCTTGTTCTGTTTGTGCCCGAGACATAAATACTCATGCTTAGTCTTTTCATGTTGATCTAGAGTTGTACAAAGGGCCTGGCCTAGCAGGCAGTGTACGTGTGTGATGGGGAAAGAAGCTCAGTGGAAATAGCTCTGCTGGTGTGTTGTCCGAAGGAGTGCCCTCGCCTTCTGTGAACAACGTGCACGATGATGACACAACGGGTGAGCTATTACAATAAAGCATTCAGGTAGTGTTTCTGCAGCTCCTGCTGTGGTTCAAGGATTTTTCTTTCTGAATTTGATGACAGTTTACAGTATTATACCTTGGGACTTACAGGAACATTAAATTATACAGTTCACACTGCGGAAGTAAAGACACATGGAGACCATGCAGCTCCTGTAAGTAATGATGGCGGGTGTTTGTCCCTCAGTTTTGGAGACACCGTTTTTTTAAGCCGCAAGCTATCCCCACCCCCTATAATAGAAAGTTCACACATTTATAGGGCTTCGTGAAGTTGGTGACAAGAGGGAAAAGCTGACCGCGCTAAAGTCATTCATTGAGCAAAGCACAGAAGCGCTGCTCTGGCAGCTGCAGTGCGTGTGACAGGGCTGCTCTACTCCATGCAGTGCATTGCTGGTCTGCCCTGGTGTTGAATTAATAAATGTGTATAGGCTGGGCTTAGCGACTATAGCTGGCTGCATCACCAGGCAGACGTCACGTGAATTCATGGTGCCGCAGGACAGCAACATTGTTCATATTTTGCCTGGGAGACAGGACTTAGAGGGCATGGCCTCCCCGCCAGAGAGCAAGCGAGCCGTCATTTATGATTCTGAAGTTTAGTTTTGCAGCCTGCACCACAACAACCTCTCATCATGATGCCCCTCTTCCCCATACCTCCCATCACAATGCACCCTTGACAGGACCGGGCTGCTGGAGACAGGTTATCGCTGCGGGGCTCACACATACAGGTCTTTAATATCCGACCTACTTGTATTGTAAATATATTTATTGTAAAGGGTCATCCTGAGTGTGTGCCGTCACTTCTCTCCTCAGGCCTCCCTGGTGACCCAGCGGGCTGGGAAGTACTCCGCTCAGCTAACTGTAACAGTGAATGACTGAGACTGGCAGCCGTAGTCTGTTCATGGCAGGGGGAGAGAGTGATGATAGTAAAAGGGAGGAGAGGGCGGCATTTTTAAATTCTCGCCTAGGGCGGCAAAACACCTAGAAATGCCCTGACAACATCTACAGAAACTTCAAACCCCAGACCATGGACTTCTTCAAGCAACACAAAGACCCTGCTACTACCAAAGACATCTGACTAACCTAATGTACCCAGCTCACCCTACAGGACACTGCCTCCATTATGAACTCTGTCCAATCAGAGCCTCAACTGACCCATGCCTTCAGCAAATCTTCAGCGTAGGCAGATCCAGAATCACCCCAGGCACTCATCCCCTTGTTCAAAACCTCAATTGACACACCCCCTTCCTTGAGGATTGGAAACATGCAGAAGTCAATGCCCTACTAAAGAAACCATCAGCAGACTCGAGCAAATTCAACGACTACCTACCAATCTCCATGCTCCTGGCCAAAGCATGGTAAAAAGCCATCAACCAACAACTCTCCTTACATCTGGAATGGAACCTCCTAATCAACTCCTTCCAATCTGTATTCTGCAGCAACCACAGCACTGAGACATCCCTTATCGATTTTACCAATAACATCTGAGCCCTGCTTGACCGAGGAGTCACTGCAGCTCTGATCCTTCTAGACCTTATTGCAGCCTTTAATACAGTCTCCTATCGCACACTCATCACAAGGCTGCCCAGCATAGGCACCCAGGAAGCCACTCTCAGATAGATCGCATCTTTCCTCACCGGAAGAACGTAAAAAGTCCACCTTCATCTCTGAACCCAAAGTAATCATCTGCAGAGTACCCCAAGGATCCTCACTCAGCTCCACCATCTTCAACACTTAAATGACCCTTCTGGCCTGCATCAATAAATCCTACAGGCTTAATATCATATCCTAGACGATGACAACAACTCATCCTCTCCCTCTCCAAAGACACTACCAACACCAAGACTAACTTCCACAACTGCATTACAGACATTGCCAGCTGGATGAAGTACAACTGCCTGAAGTTTAACATGGCCAAGACAGAGGTACTAATTTTCAGAAACAAAACCTCCCCATGGGATGCAACTTGGTTTTCGTCAGATTTTGGACCTACTGCTATTCCCACTAGCCACACTAGGAACCTAGGCATCATTCTGCACAACAAGCCAACCATGATCATTCAGTTCAACTCTGCCTCCTCCTCCTGCTTCTTCATTCTCTGCATGCCTCGTAAAGTATTCGAATGGCTACTCCAAAGATCAGTACGCACCATCACCCAGGCTCTCATTTCCAGCCAACTGGACAAGAGCAACGCTTTCTACGCAGGGATTGCAGCTCACCTCCTCTGGCGGCGATAGATCACAGAGAACACCATATATAGATTCAACCTAGATCTCCTTAGATGAATCCATACCACCTCCTTTCTCAGGGAACTCCATTGGATCCCTGTACAAAAAAAGCTACTGGCCCATGCATACAAGGCCCTACACAACTACAGATCTGCCTACTTGAAGTACCTCTTAAACTTCAATCAGCCAACCAGATACCTCCGTTCCGCATGCCACTCTCTAACCCTCACCCCCGCACCCATCGTAGCAGATGCGGAGGTCACTTCCTCTCCTGCCTAGCAGCGAAGACATGGCACAAGCTACTCTTTCAACTATGGACCTCCCCATCTCTTGTCATACAGTTCCTACTAATTCAGTAAGACTGCATGTTTGGGCAACGTAAGTGTCAAAACTATGGGGACTGATTCCTCTCATTCCATCATAATATGTTGACCTAGTGTTGCAGGTATTCTGCCCAAAACAGAACTATGCACAGGATTATAGGACATTGGTGTACAGGGACTGAGTCATGCTACCACCTAAGTAACCTAACACTCCTCGATCTCTCAGGAATCGAACTAACAAAAAACACCCTTTCGCTTGCACTCATGTACTTGTCCACAATAAGGTCTGACAGAGACACAAAACTGTTTAAAATATTCATTTTAACTAACATGCCCTAACATGCAGTATATGTGCCACAACAAGCAGGAAAATGCATAATACAAATACAGTCAGCATAACAGCTAGTCCATAAATTATGAAGGGAGATATCATCATAAAAAGACAATAGAGCGTAACCTCCTTCCCCTTGCTAAGAAGCAGTATTATTATATATTAGAAGATCTTTGGGCTTTGTCAGCAGACCGCATACATTAGCCTATAGATGGTATAGCTACATCATAGGTGCTGTCTCGCTCTTCTACCTGGAATGGTCTCTCTACAAGTGTGTGCTACCTATTAGTGTATTCCAATAAAACCAAAGTACCTTGACCAAACAACAGCTGCATCGGTATGTTTTGTCTAAGGGCTAAGGCCTGGTCAGAACAAAATACAAGGGGCATTGCTGCTCGACCTTGCTCACAATGTCAGTCAAAATCCCAGGACCTGCAGAGAGTGAACACAGCTGTGAGTTCTCATGTGAAAACAGCCATTGAAATTATTGCAAAAATAAAGTTGTGTAGTAACATGCGCAAAGCAGCGGGCAAGCTGCAGAGTGCTCATGCTAACTTAGAGAAGACGACAATGTCCCCATGGGCCATGTGACACTAGTTTCTGGCTATCTCACAGTGCACCATCTGGACCCATAAACCTTACATGGTACCTGATGGTATCTGCATTCTCAGAACACGACAACCCTAATTTTCCCAAGGATATCGTAGAAACAGATGTACCTGTTTGTTGCTAACAGGGTAGACATAAGAAATACACAAATTGGCATTTCAAACATTTATTGAAGCAATTGGATTCTTGTGTAAAATATGAATACTGCAAATATTAGTAGAACAAAATAGAGCATAGTAACCAGCATTACAATAATGGTGAAGCAGATGAAGAATCCAACCATTATAAATGTTGCATTGATTATATGAATACATATAATTGTACTCATGGATGCTAATCTGCCAGCTACCTTAGAGTGGTCTAACTCTCCATCTACTTGTGAGTGTGTTTCATCTGATAGCCAGTCTTGGTGTAGAACAGACTGATGTCCCTCTCAGGATAGTGATGGAACTCAGCAGGGCGACGTGACCATCCATCTAAATGCTCCGCCGATGAATAGAGGCTTGGTGCGGTATCAAAAGTCCCTGAAGACCTGCATATTTGAGTAATCAACTGGATTCTGGCAGCGCCTGGATAACCTCACGGATGACAGGTAGTGCTCTGGAAATCCACTGTTTGATTGATCTCAGGCTGTAGCTCGATCCCCTACTATAAACTGAAAGCGGGGAATGGCTCTGGTACCATCAGTAGGCCTGTTGACTCCATTTCAGCCCAGGAACTGCAGGCGTCATCTGCCACCCCGTTACCCCCGTCACCACATTGGTGCGCAAAAAATCATTTTGGGGCCCCCAATGTTAACAACCATCCTTATAGCAATATTGAGGGAAACTTGGATGGTGGAGGGGGCACATCAGAATTTATGAAGACCTTGATCAAAGCAACTTATTGTGCTATGGTGGAACAGACTGCACTGGCAGAATGAGTGACACCCTCAGAAGTGCTCATACTGCTATTACTACTTTAGTGCGTAATAAGCAAACAACAACATTGGAGACCCAATTCTCACATGGCAGCTCAGCTAACAACTACAAATCTGACCAGTCCCCTCTCCAGTCAAACATTGAGGAGGGAAATCTCTTAGCATCAATTAATTCTACTTGGTTGCGACAATAACCGCCTTGACCTGTCAATCGGACGAATTGGAATCACAACTGGAATTGATTCATGCCCTAGCCATCTCAATTACCAATATTGAGGGCAAACTGGATACCTTAGAACAAAGGGAGCGAAGTACACTTATGACCGACACAGGGATATCTGCATTCACATGCCACCCAAAAGTTGAAAAGTTATGCACCCTACCAGAGATCGTGGACCTGAACTCAGCTCTCGAATGCCCAAGAAAACTAGATACCCATTCAAAACATGAGAAACTTCCCCATCTTGCAAATATGCCTCTGGAAATGGTGGCCAACTCACCAATCGCCATGGGGAAGTCAATACAAGGAGGGATACCTCACCGGCCTGATCATGAGGAACCAGCAGTTAAAGCTCTTTCTAACCTTGTCGAGGGCACACTCAGGGAAGACTCCAAAAATGAGGTTACAGCAACCAATGGGAATCTCCCATTCCGCAGCATGAAGCAATCAAATATCAACATCCGTGCAGACTAGGCAAAGCGTAGCAAATAATGAGAATCAGCAATGGACAAAAGTCCTCTCAAAAAAGCAAAAAACAGATTAAAAAAAGCTAAAAACAAAGCCTCTAAACAACAGCTGCAAAACTAATACAGCAGCGAGAATCAAATCTGTGTAGACTCAATGGGCAATAACCCAGTTACTATGCACCCTATTTTCAAGGCAAAGGCAGTACCCCAGAAAGTTAATGAATGCCTCACAACAATTCAACACTCTGCATTCACAGCATCAAGCCAGTCGGTACCAGTGCTCCCTGAAAGAATTGCTCAGGATGTCCTAGAATGCGGGGAGACCAGACTGAAAATTTCTCTCCTAGTCCAGGTCATGAAACAATTCAATCAACATCTATTGTACAGCCAAAACAATAGGAACCAACTAATGCAGCAAGCTCAAACAGCAGCTCAAACTGGCCACCACCCGAAAATCCCTGATTGGTAATACCAGAGAAAACTTTAGGACCGAAATGGTCTCAAACAACTCCTCACCAGTACAGTTGAGCCTCACCCTGCACTATGCAATTGAGGGTAAAAATGACATCCTAAATCGATCAAACGGGTTGTGTCTCGGTAAACACATTCCAACATTAGTGGGCATAACCTCTGAATATAATCTGGTGTAGAATTTAAACTTCTGGTAAATAGTAAGAATTGGAGAAAATCCTTCATACTAACGATAAACACTCCCTCCCTGGCTGTGGATATTTTGTCCAAAAAATCCACCTTTGAGAGATGGGGCACTGAGATTTTGAATCAGAAGCACCCAAGTATCCACACCTACTGAAGGTACAAGGTGAGCCACTAACGACACAAGATTACCCTAAAAGCATCCTGTGAGGGGCAGGGCATTTGACCTGGTATATGAGACCCACATAAATCCATGGATTTGATGAAGTCCATCAAGTCGCAAAAACCAAAAATATTTTTGGGAGAACATCAGGCAGCCTCTCAATATGTGCAAGTATGGGCCTAGAATTGACTCTTAGGAAGAATGACCCTTTTGAGGAAATGATCCAACTAGTCACACTCAAGGCCCTTAATATAAATGATCAGCCAACAGAAATAATGCTGGCAAAGACTTATTTCAACATCTTCGACTCAGGGCCAGCCATCAGACTGACTCAATTGTGTAAATCTTTAGAATCTGTGCTCTACAAAAACACCAACTATGAAGTTATAACATGTGGGAACTTTAACTTCCCACATGTTATAACATTTTTAGGGTGGCATCGATGGACAACAGTCTGGCGGGCTATTGTACAAACCCATTATGCCCCTGTTAGAACTGGGATTTCTGGTTGGCTAAGGCTTACGCCAAAGCCAGGCAGAAACCACCATTCTAGTCAGAGCAAGGGAGTCACACGCCAAGATAACCAATGCTCACCCCCTTGGTAGCTTGGCACGAGCAGACAGGCTTATCCCAGAGGCAATGAGTAAAGCATTTGCGCACGCACACAACAGCAACAACATCCTAGGCACACCACAAAAGGAACTCCACACAAGGTTATATAAAAATAACTTTTGTATTGTCAAAACACATCAGATAGTAATCACACATATACATTGTGCCAACTGGCACGGGCAATATTCACACGGGATTATTTACATCAGGACAGGGCCACATGGGCCACTGTCAGAATCAACACATAGCAGAAATAGCACTTCTAGAACTTAGAATAAGTGTAGTACAAAATAACAATTATAGGTCACAACCAGTAACCAATGGTATAAGGTAGGTACACATTACGCAATACTAATAACCATAGGCCTAGATCAAGCATGGACACATAACCTCCTTAGTATAAACTATAGTAGGCAAAACACAACCACCTAAGAAGAAAATACATTTAGGGGTATAGGTCAGAAGCATTACACATGATGCATAGAAACATTCAGAGGTGTAGGTAAGACACATAATGCATAAAACACATTCAGAGGTGTCACAGGCATAATGGCATAGCACATTACGCATAACTCACATTTGGGCCTAACCGGTAAAAATACAGTAGGCAATCTCCTCACTAGTCTAAACACATTAGACTCTGCCTCCTAAGAATAAATCATATTTAGGGGCGTAGGCAAGAACACATTTTACATGATGCATCACAACATTCAGAGGTGTAGGGAAGGAAAACACATAATGCATAAACATACATTCAGCGGTGTAAGAACAAGGCACATGATGCATCAAAACACATTCAGAGGTGCAGCACAGGAAAACACATGATACATAAACATACATTCAGCGGTGTAAGAACAAGGCACATGATGTATCAAAACACATTCAGAGATGCAGCACAAACTAATACGCAGACATTACGTAAGCAACAACCTGTGGCAGTCCCAAATGTCAGGGGGGCCTAAACGGAGCAGCTGCCCACTAAGTGCTATCAGCTGTAACGGAGCCTGGCACCAGCATGCCTCCTGGCTCTCTTCTGGGGCCTTGAGGATCAATAGGGCCACAACCATGTGTGAGCCTTGCAGGCTCTGATCAATAAAATGCCCGGGTGAACCTCGTGGGCTCTGATCAATTAAATGGCCATCGTTGGAGTCCCTCCCTGGGGGACTCGAGGTCAACAACTGTGCCCTGAGCCTCTCTGGGCTCTGATGAAACAAATATGCCCCCCACAAGCCTCTCTGGGCTCGCAAAACAAGGAAGTGCCCCGGAGACTCTCAGGGCTCGTAAGAAGTGCTCCCGACATTGGAGTCCCTCTCGGGGGACTCTGAATGACACCAATGCCCCCGGAGCCCTTCCGACTCGACAGGCCGCCTGCCTCTTGCTCTGGGGGAACGCAGACACCGTTGCAGCGGCCCGCTGCCTCTCGGGGCCGCTCATGGACTATGCCGGGCCCTCACGGGGCCTCTATGAACAACCGAACCAACAACGGCCAGCAGGCATTACTGGGAGGGGGCAGGCACCATCAATGTGCCCCGAATCCTCCCCCTCCTCCCAATCCAACACTATGGGCCCTCACTCACCCGGATCTGCAGTGGAGGCTCTGTCTCTCCTACGGCAGGCGGGACTGAGCAGCAGGCGGGGCACTACCGGGACATGGGAGCCCCGCGGACGTCCTGCTTTTTCTCTTTTTGGACCGGAGCGCGGGGTGGGCTCCCGTCCGCTTCCTGGTTTGGTCTCTCAGGGGCAGCCAATGGCAGCGCGGCAATTCCTCTCTGGGGCCGCCAATGGCAGTGCGGCCCTGGGGGTATGGAGGCGGGAGCAGCGCCTCACAGGAGATCCCCGGGCCGGCCGCGGGAATTCCAGCACCAAATGAGGGGTGGTCACCCTCGAAATTGAACTAAAACGCGGGGTAAGCTCCCGCTAGCCAAATAAGCTGTAACACGGCCACAGACACTGGGTAACAAGCCAAAGGCAATACCAGCGCTCCCAGGAGCTGGAGGATCACAAACACCCAAAGTAGCAGCAGGAAGGCTACAACAAGCCTTGGCAATTTCCAAAAAGGACAAAATGGGTCCCAGAGGTCCAGGATAAAAGGTGGAGCACAGCAGCTCCCAGAAAAGGAAAGTCCATCAGGTGTCCAGGAGCTGGGCAGGGCCCAGGGAGGCAAGCCTTCCCCTGGGCCCCAGCAGCAGCACGCCCCTGGTTGATTCCAGTCAGAAACAAGAACACTAACATGGGGTCACAGCCCCTCTTTTATACAGCAAAATCCTTTGTCTAGGAGGGTGCAGGCCATGTGAGAAACAGTTACAACTGGTTATGGGGAACTCCTTTCACTGGCCAGGCTAGGGACATCAGACGCACCACAGGGGGTGGAGCCAGCATTGTGGAGGGAAAACCCAGCCCTATTCAGATCCCAGGTGTACCCCTCCCTCACATCAGCATGCTAATCTCTCCATTCACCACTGGGCCAGACCCATCCTGACTCCTGGAGCCAGGCTCCCCAGCCAGCTCCAGCCAATCACACACCAGACACAAACATGCCAACTTCTAGAAGTGGCACTTCCACACTAGACACAATCATGCCTCATACATCATTGCGCAGCTTTCAATCTCACGAGTTCGCACATACCAAACCCGACCCTGCACTCCCCACACATCAGGAACTACCATGGTCACACATATCCCCCATGCATTCCTATGGGAGGGCAGGTCACTCTCACCACACACACAAAGAGCGCACGCACTTTACACTGGACCACAGTGAAAAAGTGCGCAGAGACCTAAAATCACCAACACCAGGTTACAGAAACAGGCTAGGCAAAAGCAAAAAGTTTCGGGTTGAACCTGCCAAAAATTACCAGGTCCAACAGCCCCCTTTTCACAAATTATAGCCTCTTATTTATACAGCATTGATTAGTAAAATAAACCTTTCATTTTTAACCTTCAAAACAGTTTGAAGGGAAATCTTACCCTGGATTGCGTCTTCGTCACTGACAATATCAGAGATTTTCAAAATCCCCACTTGCACCCATAGTAACCACCTTCCTTTTTGCACTACTTGCTCTGATGGCAGTGGGTGTCTCACTTGGAAATGAACAGCGGCAGTTGATCAGGAGTGAAATGTAGCCCAGTTTTCTTGCATAAAGTATCATCTTGGAAACTAGCAATGGATCTACACCTCCAGAAGCAAATTGGCAAATATTTATTGGATAACTGAGACAAAATTATTGAGGAAATCCTCGAGGCACTCGCTAATAGTCCACGGATACATCAGAAGTCAACAAAGACCCCACCAAAAAAAAGTCTAATAATCTCACCCTAAAATCATAAAAAGCAGAAGGAACTTAAGACAACTCCAAACATTGTATAAAAAAATCAAGTAAAGATGAAACAAAGGCAAAAATGTGGGCTTTAAACAACAACACAAATGTTTAATTTGGGCTGTAAAACTTGAGCAAGTGGAAATATGAGTGGCTATACGCCTATTCTCTACTAGCCAAATGGAACCAAGCAGACCTATGGAGATACATCAGAGACGGACCTTGCCCAGAATCGCCCTAAATCAATGTCATAGATGAACAATAGTGGACAGTACATGTAAAAAAAAACTATATGTAGTTACAATGGCAGGCAATGAAGACACTGATTAGCCATATTCCCCTGTGGAAACTCCAAGCCACAGGTGCTATTAACTGCAGACAGCGTATATAAAAACTTAAGAAACAAGCATTTGCAATGCAATAGGTCTCACATTTACGAGAGTTTGTGCTATTGGAATTGTAAATGACAATGCCTTTTATTTGTGTTGTTTTTAAAAAAGATAAATAAAAGGTATTGTCATTTACAATGCCAATAGCTTAAACTCTCACAAACGCGAGACCTATTGCATTGCAGTGAGAGAGAGAGGAAGAGAGTGTGTGTGTGTGTGAGAACTAAAGAGAGAGAGAGAGAGAGAGATTGTATTAAAAACCGAGGGTATATGTGTTTGATGTTCTCTGCCATTTACTGTTTAAGACCAAGGGGGCACTCGTATGTTTCTTTGAGCAACACCCTGCCACCCACTGACAGAAAAAAAACTGTGCAACACCCGAAAACTCAGTCAGTGCAACCAGCTCCATGATTCCAGTTCTGGCAACAGCTCAGAGATGTTACGTCAACTATGAATGGAAACTGGTCTTCAAACAATCAGATGTAACTAGTGTCTTAAATGTGGGTAAACCACGGAATTAGAGTTTGACTTAAGAGGAATACAACCCCACTTTTCGAGGCTAACTGAGATACCAAGAGGTTCCCATCTTTTTTTACAAAGGGCAGAGGATTTGCAGAAACTAGGCGAATGAGAGCAGGATGAAAGGAGAGACGCCCAGAGGTGCCCAGAGACCAGCTATCAGTTGTTCTGATACTACTTCCACCTGCCTGTCTGCTAACAAGGCTGAGGTTTGTTTTGGAAGCAAGAGAAAGAAAGACAGTGGCGTTGGGTGGCAAACTGCCCAGTGCTTTCAGTAGATGCTGAGTTTTGTTCCAACGGGAGATAAGCGCACCAGTAAAAATATGTGTTTTTTGGACATTTGCAGAAGGGAAAGAGGGCGCCAACCCATGACCCAGTTCTGACTGGAACAAACGCAACCTTTGCAAATGTGTTAATTCCAGCCTCTGGCTTCACTGTACGAGACTGGACGAGGGCAGTAAAACAGAGTGAGGCTAGCCAGTTTGTTCCTCTCCAAAAGAGTTGGGGGACTCCCTGTCCTCAAATTTATTTGTTCAAAAACTGAAGCAAAGTCCTTCATTTACTGCACACTTTATCAATTATATTGAGGGAAACATACATTCTAAAGGCTGGCCTGTGGGCGAAGGCTTTTACTTTTTAAGCACGTCGGGTTCTAGCGCAATAAACAGAAGAATTATGGGCCCGAAAAAAAAAAATATGTTAATGCCTGAAATAAACTGGGAGCTGCTGCCTCAGGGCGTAGATCCTGGAAAACCCACTGCCCTTTGACCCATGCAGTGTCTGATCCTGCCCAGCCTCATTGAAATCGAGGTAACAAATTTAGAGACGTTCAGAGCAGATGGAGAAACCTCGTGAAAAACAAAAATACATCCAGTCTCCATCACGCCTATCACTGCTCGACAAGCTGATATTTCCCGGAGGCCCTGGCGGCCTCCCCGCTGGCTCGCCTTACTTTACCCTCCTCGGGCAATCAATGGAGTCCAAATGGATGAAATATCCTTCTCTGGGTGTGGCTAAACTGCAAGTTTACATAAACTACACTGATAGTTGCAGTGTTGTGTACCTTTCCCTGGTAGAGTGAGCGTGGGCTGTCTTAATCCACGTGCACACAATGATGCTTTTGGCTGCACATCCCGCATCCCTTGTTAGGAATCCGCGCTCTGCTGTGTGCTCAATGCTCTCGCGAGGCTCCGCAAGCGCTTCCTCCACGCGCACAGAGTGTACCATAGGTTCCCATCGCCATCACTGCCTGAAACGATCGTCAGGCAGTAGCGGGCATTAACAGTGGGGTGACTTTATGGGCACTGCATACATTGGCACTGACAGGTCGTGTATCTAAGGATGGGAAGATCAGTACAGAAGAATTCAGGTTAATAACCTACCACATTTACTTTGACTCACAGTGAAGATTTTTAGATGCAGTTAAGTGGCACTGGTCGTGGTCCCCACGCAAGAAGAACAAGCTTGAGCGGCAGCAGGGGGAGGCGCGAGCGTGCCTCACGCGGAAGCGGGGGGGGGTAAGGGGGCCTGCGCGATTCACTTGAAGGAGTGATAATTGCTACCATATGGCGGCGCTCGCTCCCGCAAGTGAATCTCCACACGTGCAAGCGGTGCCATTGAAGGCAATGGAACGCGTGCACATTTTTGGCTGAAAAGCTGTACCGATAACAAAAGGTCTTTTTGCCTATGCAGCGCGTAGGCGAGACCTAAAAAACCACTTTCCTGTGTCCCCAGTCCTAATGGCATTCCAGCATGGATCTTCAAAGAAGATTCCGATTTGAGGTAGTCAATGCTGTTATCCCTGTGCAATCATGCTTATCCTATCAGTTGGTCCAGGAGAATTGGAGGCTCTCGATGCTGAATCCTATTTTCAAGAAGGGTGGTAGGCAGGATCCAGCAAATTATTGCCTCATTGCCTTCCTGGATATAGAAGCAAAGGCATTATGCTTCTGTCTTTCTGAAATAACTGGAGCATTGGGTCAAGGTAAATGAAATAATTCTGCCTTACAAAATGGGTTTAGGGCAAACTCTTCAACCCTAGATAACATAGTGACACTCTTCCATCTAATCCATCAGGCAATCACCCAGTGACAACTGCCCCTCTTTGTGGATTTTGTCGACTCTTCTGACTTGTGGAACAAACTAAGAAGGTGGAGCATTCCAAACACTCTTCTGCAAGCAATTATATCTTATGCACCTCCACATGGGTTAGAGCTAAGCTATTGTAGACCCTTGTAAGAGGAAAAATCACATCTATTAACAGCTTAGACCAAAGGCGCTTGCTTGTGCCCCTGTAATTTGAACCTTAACACCAGCTATATGGATTCTACTCTGATACAAGCTAACCTAATCCCGCTAAGAATGTGAGCCCACAAAATCATTATCCTTTAATCTGCAGACAATATTGTCCTGTTGGATCACTCCAGAACATGGATTCATAAATCATTAAACTCCCTCTATAAATGTAACCTAGCAAAAAAATTGGTTGCAAACATCTCCAAGACTAAAGCAGTAAGCTTTGTCAGGCTTCATAAGAAAATAAGCCATGCTTGGAGTCTGGGACCGCTAATGATCGAAATCACTGAATAACTTAATTATCCAGGAGCTTGGCTGTTGTAGAAGGCGGAGCTAAAGAACATCAAAAGGCACCTGACGGCGAAGGCAGAATCTGTAATCTTCTGAATATGCTATCTGAAAAACACTCTTGAAAGCCCCTCCATTGATCCAATAAGATGTGTAAAAGATGCAACACTCCCCCTGACGATCAATTACAGCCATGAAGCATTCCCGAGACAATTTGTCAAAGTCATGGAAAAATTTCAGGTCAAAGCCAACAAAATGTTGTTTAGATAACCTTCTTATATGCGTGGGTACCTGATAAGACTGGATTTCGGGCTTGAGGGACAACCCTGAGACTGCATAGTGGTGTTCCTAAGGGATTTCTACACGATTACGAAAGATCCCCCTAACTTAACTTAATTTTATCGAACTATCGACCAATCTCTCTTCTTCCCTACCTAATGAAGGTTTTGGAAGCTTATGTCACAAGATGTCTCACTGACTTCCTGGAGGAATCCGAATTCCTTGACTCCCACCAAGCAGGTGTCCGCCCGGCTCATTCTACGGAGGTGGTGATCCTCACAGTGTTGGACACACTCCGTAGCAAGGTCGACAGTGGCTCCTCGCAGGCCCTTGTCCTGCTTGATCTCTCCGCTGCCTTTGACACGGTCAACCATACACTTTTGGTCGACTGGGTGAGGGACGCGGAAATCTCGGGACCTGCTCTGGGCTGGATCACCTCCTTTTTGCAAAATCGATCCCAGGTGGCCGGACTGCACAGTTTACTGCCCCTAGAATTCAAATTTCTTGTGAAGTCCCTCA
Source organism: Lissotriton vulgaris (assembly GCF_964263255.1). Taxonomy (NCBI): domain Eukaryota; kingdom Metazoa; phylum Chordata; class Amphibia; order Caudata; family Salamandridae; genus Lissotriton; species Lissotriton vulgaris. Next base: position 888,623,771 of record NC_141687.1, read on the forward strand.
GGGCTCTTCACTCTCTCCCATGTTGTTTAATCTTTATCTTCTCCCTCTTGTCCGAGCCCTGAAAGAGTGTCAAGTTTGTACTTTTAACTATGCTGATGATTTTCAACTCATTTTCTCTATCAGTAACTCTCCAGAGTCGGTCCACGCCTTTCAGTCTACCCTGCTGTTCATTAGTCAGTGGATGAACAGCAACCATCTTAAGCTCAATCCGGACAAGACGGAGTTGGTTTTATCTGGTGGTATTTCTAAAAATCACTGGGGCCCTCATTTCTGGCCCAGGGAATTGGGCAAGTCCCCCTCTCCATCAAGCTCGGCTAAGAGCCTTGGGATAATATTCAGACAGGACCTTACTATGAAGCCTCAGATAGGTTCTGTGATCTCTACCTGTTTTTTCCAACTCGGGAAAATAAAAAAGATCTGCAAATTTCTTACCCACGAAGCCCGGATTCAGGTGGTTATCACCATGGTCATGTTCCACATCGATTATGCTAATTCGCTTTACTTTAGCATTCCCCTCGACCTATCTAAATGTCTGCGCTGGTTCAAAACCAGGCAGCACGCCTGATTGTTCATCAACCTAGGCACCTTCCTGTCACTCCTCTTCTGAAGAAGCTTCATTGGCTTCCGGTGGTCCAACGCTGTGCTTTTAAGGTTGGGTGCCTTATCTTCAAGTCACTCAATGGGAGAAGCCCTAAATTTGTGAACAACTTGATTAAAAAGCATGTTCCCACACGCAACCTTCGCTCAGAATACAAACTATTTTTGTCCACTCCCTCTTTTAAACTAAAGCGCACCGGTGGTGCCAGGTTTGCCATTTTGGCCCCCATGTTCTGGAACTCCCTTCCATCTGAAATACGCTTCTGCACCAACCTTATCAGCTTCAGAAGCCTCCTTAAGACCTGGCTATTCTGTCAGGCCTTCTAAATGTGCCTCAGGACTTGGGTATCAATCAAAGTAGTGCCATGAAACCTTCCCGGTGTACGTGGGCTTTATAAATTTATTTTAACATAAAATAACTTGTTGAAAGCTGGCCTTCAGTACTTCCTTGAATCCAGAAGAACCCTTGGTCAGGTAATTCCAAAGAGCAGCCATCTCCATTTAAATGGTTCAAATCGAGCTATTTTTCACATGCAGCCATAAAAACAATCATCTTAAAAAAGCAAACAAGGATACTCCCGGAAACAAGTGACCTGGGTAAACCCGAGGTCTCCTGGCCATTACAGCCTTGAAATCTCAAGTTGAAACAGTCAGGCAGCCACATCCCTTCCGCCTGCAGCCATATCTATCCAGTCCGCTCTGGAAAAGCTGTCTTAAGTATATAATGGTTGCAAGGCTAGTGGGTCTACAGATAAAAAAATTATATCTCAAATGGTCCTCTCTATCTAAAATTGTTAGCTCCAGACTTTGTGCCTATAAGTATGCGTCCTTTAACCAACTACTTTGCATCTGCTCAGCAATGTTGCAAGCGCAACTTAAAACCACAGTTCTGTGTGTACGGAATTAACACTTGTAATGAGGCAAAGAACTTCATGCTCTCTATCACAGAGCCCAGTGACATAACCAAAAAAGAGTAAACCTAAACAAACGCTTACGTTTACCTTTGTGTGATGTATTTATTGTGTCTAAAGATATTTTTCGAAAGGCTTCTTGTGCATGTTGTTAGGATTTGTAATAGCACATGTACATGAAGTGGGCACTGGCGAGGTATTGCAATGGCAACCAAGCCAGTTGCAGTCGTTCTCTGAGCCAGATGGAAGTGGCATGCCATGGATGACAATAACCTGAAAATAAACAAGCTAAACCTGAGACTTGACTACATGGATCACTTACCTCATTTGGCGCCAGTGGACATCACCCACTGGCATACCCACGCAGCAGCATCCTTTTGGGTCCTCATTTGACTTTAAGTGTAAAAGCCATGGAGTGGCCAGACTCCCAGGGCTCCCATTACAGAGGGCTAAAGGTGAAGTCAACCTGGCGGTGTGGTTACAGTCTCTAGCACTTCACAGTGGGGTAAGGAACAACTCTGTGCTCTGCTATTTTGAGAGACAATGCATGTGTGCACTTGAGGATCACTGCGCGCACAGTGCGTGTGCACCAGCATCCTTGAGTGCACATTTATCAGCACAGCACGCTATTCATCGTCACGTCGTGCATGGTGGCAATATTGATTGTGGCTGCCACTGGTGAGTGCCTATTTGAGCAATATCTTTAGTGCTGTTTGGTAAATTTTTTTATTACCGATTTCAGCACGTTTGCAGCAGACAACCTGGCATAAACAGACCAGATACTGTAGGTAAACAGTGTTTTGTGTTTACGGGGTTTCATATAATTGTTTGCAACATTGTTGGTTTGGTTGGTGGCTCATACTTCGGCTGTCATTTAGCCCCATACACAGGTTTGTGTTGAATATAGACAATAACATTGACTGTTTATCACCTGGTATTTGATTGTATACAATGTCATGGCTACTCCTCATCAAATTACTCAACCACCACCATTCCTAGGGAAGCCAGGTAAACCAGTCATTAAATAGGCACAGTGGTTTTGGTTGTTTGAGAAGAATTGGAAGCCATTGATGCCAATAGATATAATCCTGTAGGCAAGTTTGTACTACTATTTTGAAGTTTGGGGCAAGCTGCTCAGTAAATATTTGATAGTCTGCCACTAATACCCCCTTCAAGGTGATGGGCAGTGGAATGTGTATCTAGAGGCTATATTAAGATTAAAGAAACAATTTTGTGATGAACCCAGCATTAGTAGAAACCTGTCACTATCTGATGTTATTGGTTTGCCCCTTAGTATTGAAAAATCAGCACTCTCAAACAAGGTCATGCATGCGGAGCCCACCACTGGTGTCAACGTCATGTTGTCTACAGACTTGGTGCAAGAGGAGTCATTGTGTTTGGTCGACACTGAAGGGAAAATGTCGAAATTTGTAAACAAAAAGACATCAACTTTTTGCTACAGAATTTCTCTGGTTGCCCAGCAACAGTGCCTAATTTTTTAGAGTACAGGTCATTTTCAAAATGTGTGAAGGAGTAACAAGTAGACATTAAGAGTTGGTAGTGTTGATGTTTAAGTGGACATATGTTCTAATTATCCCAACAATGTGATATTGACACTTGGCTGTGATTACACAAGTTACAATGGTTAAAGGACTGTTGTGTACTGATGTTATTAATGGAATTCCTTTTCAGGACATGTCAGATTCTGGATTGCCCATAGCTGTATTAAGAAACACTACCTTTTATGAGAACTGGGGTAAAGATTTTTCATTGTCGCAGTCAGATGTGAACCCAAAAGCATCTGGGGAGAAATACTTAGAGAAGGTTGGTTATTTGTTAGCTAAGGTACAGGTTTTAGGCAGAGAAACACACACGGAAATGTACGTAGCTGTGTAAGGGAAGAACATAATTGGTTGGCAAGACTTGACTCACATGGATCTGTATGTATGCCCGGAGCTGAGAACCTTGTAATAATAGGTGATTTGCCTGTGAACCATGTGGATTCCGGGGAGATTTCAGGGAGGTTTCTGTCAAAGAGATTTTGGCAAAATTTCAAATAATATTGAGCAAAAAAGTAGGTCTGGTAAAGGGAGTGGAACACCACGTAAGGCTGGCACATGACGCAGCAGCGGCGCATGCAGGAAGAGCAATGGGGCGGTGGGGCCGGGTGGGGACATGATTTCGACAGACAACGAGGAAAATGTAATTATTTATTTAATTTTCCCTCGTGGTTGTCTGTCGAATACCCCCAACCCGGCCCCACCACTCTTACCTGCACGGACCGCAGCTGACCTGACGCACAACCTGTGGCACACAAAGTAACCAAAGTAAGGCATGTCTCAATCAGTGTCATAGAAGAATTAGAAAACATGTTACATAATCTATGTGCACAAGGAAATATTCAGCGGACTAATTTGTCACAGTAAGTGGTGCCCATAGTAGTTGCACTGAGAAAATCAGGAGAGATCAGACTATGTGCTGACGTATGTGTCCTAAATAGAAATATTATTGTGGACCCAAACCCCAAACTCACCAGTTGCTGGAAAATCTGGGGTTTGGGGACAAGTGGTTTTCCTTGATTTGCTGTCAGTTTATCATCAGGTGTCGTTAACTGATGAGTATCAAGAGTTGAAAATGTGGTGACCCCCTTTGGTGTGTTCAAGTTTCTGAGACTACCATTTGGGTTGGCCTCAGCAGCCTGTGTGTTCCAGAAACCAATTCATTGTTCGAAGCCATCAGAGGGGTACAAGCATATCAAGATGACATTCTAATATATGCAGAGACTCTGAAGGAACATAAGGAAGTTTTGAGAGAAGTATTATCCACCTTGGATAAGAGTGGCGTAACAGTCAAAGCTGATAAATGTAAATTTGCAAATAATGAATTGGAAGATTTGGGTCACACAGTTCCAGCTACTGGCACAAAACCTAAGTTCTCAGTGGTTAGGGCAATTACTGATGCCGAAGCACCCACAGACAAAGGCCCCCTCCGGTCATTCCTAGGGTTAGCAGAATCCTATGCACTGTTTGTAGCTAGTTATGCCCAAATCGTTTACTCTTACATGCTTTGCTTAGGAGAGGACAGATGCTTAAATGAACAGATGATTTGGAGAAGGCTTTTGTCAAGGTCAAACAGTTCATTGTAACAGCTCCACTGTTACGAGCATTCCAGGAGAATTGCACTTCACTAATAACAGTTGATGCCAGCTTTTACGGTGTGAGTGCTGTCCTCAGCCAGAGAGTGGATGGGTGTGAACAAACCATAGCATTTGTATCAAGACCTCTAAAACAGTTTGAGCGGCAATAGAGTACGATTGAGCGCAAAGCTCTTGCATGTGTGTGGGCAGTGTAGAATTGTAAAATGTAAATTTGGGGAAGCAAGTTTGAGTATTATACTTATCACAAGCCAGTGGTTTACATTTTTAGCAAAGTAAGCAGCAATAATGTGTCAGCCAGGCTTACAAGATTAGTGTCTAAGCTACAGGAGTACAATTTTACGATCAAACATATCCCTGAAGGGAAGAACTTCTGGACAGATTGTTTGTTCAGCATGCCAATGGATAATGATGATGATGATTTTGCTTACATGATGTAGAATGTGTAGCTTCAGTGGATGTGGTGTCAGAGTTTGAGTCTGTCATAACTAAAAAAGAGTGGACAGAGGCTCGTGCAAACGATCTGACATTAAGAAACATTGTTGAATACACTACTCATAGATGGCCAGAAACTAGATGTTTGAGAGGGGATTTGAAAACCTTTTCACGAATTTTGAGGAATTATCTGTAGAAAATGACATTGTGTTTCGTGGTAACTAATTTGTTCCACCCATAGTACTACGTATTACAATCATAAGTAAAGCAAACTACTATCTAGATTACTTACAACACTTTATGATTCAGTGCCCATGTGATCACTTAAGCAATGAGCATGACTGCAGACTTTTATTTCCGTTTATATCAACATTGTTTCGGTTAAATGTCTGATTGTTTTTGACTTATCTTTATGGATTTGTAACTAATGAACATGCTTTGTTTTCTTTGACAATTACCATCACAATCCATTGTTACTATATATCCTCCTGGTTACAACACAACATTCCTGGGTGAAATGCTAAATCTTGCTTTGCATCTAGAAAGTCAAAAAACCCTAAACCCTTCATCCCAGGGGATTTCAAACTGTGATTGAGTAACCCGGAGACAAAATATGAAAAACAGTTAATGAATAACAGGTTGATGAGCTCCATAGAGGTGCAGTTGTTGGCTCTGCCGTTCACCCCAAGCTGAGGTATTTAAGAATAGATACCAAGAAAGATTACATCAAACAGGTGCTGCTGTGACACTACCAACAATATTTGAAGAGGAATAACACAAGAGTATAAACCCCAGGATACCAGACCCCAGGCACTTTTTGCAATCTGTTGTCAATGCAGGGGCACTGGTGAGCAATTAACTTTTTGGGACTATACCATTGAATCTATAAACGTATTTAAAAAATGTGGTGCTAAATTCGATGCAATAATAATGAGCAGCATCTTACTTGTCGCTGGTGTTTCTTAATTGTATCCAATTTTTGTTTAATTGTGCTTGAAGAGTCATTGTGTGGACCTAACCCTACTGCCTAAATCCATTCTCAAAGTATTGTATCAACACTGGTTGATTACCTGTGAACTACAACGTGTTCACTTCCATTACCACTGTTCATTAAATTCACTTGCTGGTATTTTCCAAACTCTGAGCCATGTGCACATGTACACCCTAACTTGACCTTTGCTTTAGGCACTCGAAAGCCATCTCTAAACGTGGAGGTATGCGATGCTGGTATACGTGCGTGTGAAAGGAAAATAAAACATACCACTTCCTGTTCATCAACCCTGGCTTGTAAGCCTCTAGCAAGTTTCTATCTCTGAAAGAGGAAAAAGGACGTACCTGATTGTAAAGAGGCCCCTGAGCATACCAAACAAAAAGGGCCTGCAGAGATGTATTGCGAAACTGGTGCCGTGGAAATTCCGATTCTAGAACAAGCAGCAATCACCTGTACCCAGGACCCTTGTTTAGACTTACAAAGTATAAACCATTAAACCTCTAAGATCTTTTTATGTTTTTTCGCCTGTGAAAATTCCTGTATTTCCTTGCCTGAAGGAAATTTCTACATCTGTCATTAGCAATATTACATCTCTCGTCAGGGCGCTGACAAAGCTAATTCATTCTGTAAAACACAGGCCCTGGCAGGGTGGTCTTTCGGCCTCATTCATTACAGGCCCAAGCTTTGCTTTGGCATCCGGACGATACCAAACATTGAGATTTTTCTTCAAAAGTTAGTTATTTGCATGTTAGTTATGTGTGACAGAAATTATCCTTCATATTTTTTATCCTCTGATTGCCACACTATTTTTGTAGCAGTCTGCTTTTTGGAGAGATATTTTCAAACACTGACTTTTCCTCGAATTGAAACTTCTTGTTTGAGTGCCTTATAGAAATTGATACATTTATGTTATATTGTAGTGGTAAAGATTTTTTTTTTGTTCAAATATTTTTTATTGCTTTAGTTAAAAAGAAATATATTTGCAATACAATTGCAATACATAAGAATCAGAAGCAAATATCTAGATACACGATTATATAAGTGCATAACAGAGAACAGATATCAAAAATTCATCAACTATTAAGATTTAATCATGTATCTATCTGTACAAATGTATATTAAGAATTCGACTTATTAATATATCCTTCACAAATACTGAGCCGATCAAACTATGATTCACAGGCCACATTTCGTTTGACAGTGAAAGTAAAGACGGGAAAATACCGCCTAATGAAAAAAAATAACCAAATCTGTTGTAAAAGGATGCATGCCATTGCCGAAAGCTTTGCTCAGAAGCCCAAGGCCCGGTGCTATTAAATACCTTCACATGTAATAAACTGAGGGGTATATTTGGAAGAACGTGTGATAACTACCGCATGAGTAGTGTAAAGCAACTTTCAACGTCGCAGCCTATGGCGGGAAAATAAACCCGTGTCAACGTGAAATTCAGACTCTCATCAACAAAAGAGCGCCCAGGGAACACCCGTGAAAAAACCTTATCTCGCGATAGATACAAGGTGAAAAAGAACTACCCAAAATGTGAGTGGTCAACTAATTTAATGAAAGGGAACAAAAAATGAAAAATTAATTATTTTCTAAAAGAACCCTCACTCACCCTAGAGGTGACATGCTTCATCATGGGGTTCGTTCACAGGGGGGGCTGACTATCCCCACCTGTGTGCTACCACGCCTGCAAGTGCAGCGGAGCTGGTATGTGCGTAAGTGATCAGTGCAAAAGGTGTGTGTTTAAAAGATCACAACCGTGCCTCAACAGACTTTATTAGGGGCCAGTTGTTCACATTAAAAACTGTGTAGTCGCTGGATTTTTTAATTTTTGTCCAGGGACATCAAAAAGTGACTGGTCAACATGTTTCTGCTGTAAAAGCTAAAGTCAGCTCAGCTTTCTTCAGGACCAAAATAAAAAATAAAAAACAATCCTACGGGGGTCCGAGCACGCTAAGGCCTGCCCACACCGTTAGGAAACAGAAATGAGGGTAGATAATAAATTTTACTCTCCTCAGGATAACTCACGGTTTACCCATCCATCAAACTCCTGTTATTCATCAGGCGTTGTATCTGTAAGTGAACAGACATTTCAAATCTTGTTACTTATGCCCTTCTAAATTATATGACCATTACTCAACATATTCAAACATATTTACTCTTATGTTGGACATCAACTATCCCCGTGATTAATCCCAGGGAAATTATGTTAGCGATGTATACCTTGTCATACAGCACCCATAGTATTAGTTTAATATTCCCTACATTCATTGATGAGGAATATATTCATTTCTTTGTCAAACACAAAAGTATTTCTTTTTTTACAAGTGATTCATATCAACAGCAAGCATGAAAAACAGACAAGGGGGGGGGGTTTAAAATCCATCAGTAGTGACTATGTAGTCCAGAAAAGATATTAGCAAATCTCAAGGGATAAAGTAAACTTACAGTGTCTTTTTATGTAAACCGCTTCATGGGCTCATAAGGAAAGGCAGATCTTCACTCGCTGTCAATACCCATTTAAACCCAAAATTGAACTATTCAGTTTTGGCGTAGATTTCATTCATTAAGCCAAAATCCACGCGCTCGAATATTACGAATTGTCACTCCCTCGGGTGACTCACTCAATAGCATAGATTACTCACTTCAGACTGCGAGTCTCGCCGCCTTTGCACCTATTTGGTTGATCCCAATGGCCCGGAACGCGATGTTGTGGCGTTTCTCGTCCGTTAATGTTGATTCTGTTTGGAAATGGCGTGTGACGTCACGCGTCACGAAACGTAAACAACACACGTGACCGGTAGTAATTGCCATACGGGCATATACCAAAAATAACTAACAAAACTGCTTTCTAAATTCTTAGGTTATTAATGTCTTTATTCAAACCTATTATAGCCAGGATTCGATATATTCTCCCGTTGGTCTGGTGATCGTAATGCGGAAACGGTGTAAGATGAAATTATTAACCCACTTCCGCATGATTCCAACAACTAGACCGTTAACCTTAGGCCAATCGAGGGTTAGGTCAGACAGAATGTTTTGTACATTAGACTTTAATTTGTTGATCATGCAATGGGCTCGGATTTCTTATATATAGCACCACTGAATATTTCTCTTAGGGTGCTGGACAGTGAGGGTACCCATCATATGTGTAGATAGGTGTTTTTCAGTTTCTACCATGTGAACACAATACAAGTGTCACCTCAAAATATTACCCCATGGGATATCATCATTTAATCCCACGCGGTGGGAAGTCAATCGGTGTATCCACCTTTGTTCCAGTTCAAACAACCTCTGTTCATTGGCCCCTGCCAGATGTTCTATGATGGTCCAATGGAAACTATCCTGAGAATGTTTGTGCTCTTGGAAGTGTGATGTCATTTTGGTGTTGTTTTTCCCACAGCGTATGCTGCTTCTATGTTCACACATACGCAGTTTCACCATTCTCTTCGTCATTCCCACATATTTTAGATCACATGGGCAAGTTATTAAATATACCACATTGGCAGTGTTACAATTTGTGTGGGTTCTTTGTTCCCAAACTTTGTCGGGTTCCAGAGTCAAAGTCTTTGAAGGGCTTGTGAGTGGGCAGACACTACAATTACCACAGGGATAGTGGCCGGTCACTGGTGGTAACCCCCACATATTCAGGATATTTGGAGTAGACTCTTGTCTTTTCCTGGGGCGAGTGTGGACCAGGGCGTCCTTTAGGCTTCTCGCCCTTTTGTAGGAGAATAAAGGTTTCTCCCAATTACAAGAATTGGATGTCAGTATCCTCCAGTGTTTTGAGATGCTGCGTGCCACCATATTTGAAGCTGTGTTAAATGTTGTCACACAGGTGAGAGGTACCTCCTTATTCTCAGTCTGGGGTTTATCCTCCAAAAGAGCATCGCAATTCTGGTTTCGAGCTCTTTTGTTGCTAGTTGACAGGAGCCGTGTCGGATATCCCCTCACTTGCATTTTTCCTGTTAGATCCTTAGCCTGAGTTTTGTAGTCTTGTATATCTGAGCAGTTTCTCCGAATACGAAGAAACTGCCCAAAAGGCAGGTTTTCCCTTAGTGGGCGTGGGTGGAAGCTGGTATAGTGTAACAAATTATTCTTGCTGGTAGGTTTGTAGTGTGTTTTGGTTCTTAGTTCATTTCCTACCCTCTGAATGGTCACATCTAGGAAAACAACAGTTGAATCACTGTGCTCATGGGTGAATTTCAGATTCATATCAAGCTCATTAACTCATCTAAAGAATGAACTCAATCGTTGTTCATCTCCTCTCCAAATTAACAGCACATCGTCTATGTACCTTTGCCATAGAACGATGTTTTCTTGAAAGGGGTTTTCCGGTGGCAAAATGTGTGTTTTTTCAAAATTGTAAACGTACAACCCCGCTACGCTGGGAGCGAAGGTGCTCCCCATTGAAGTTCCGGTAGCTTGTAAATATAGCCGGTCTTCGTATTGGAAAAAATTCCTTTTGAGAGCCAAAGAGGCACATTCCACCACAAAGGATTTTGATGTACTGTAATCCCAGGTGCTGTTGTCAAGTGTGTGGGCAATTACCTCTATGGTCGCATCTTGCGGAATGCAAGTATAAAGACTTTCTATATCCAATGTAGCTAGGAAGCATTGTCCTTCTGGTAAAGTTATGGATTTCAACATCATTAATAGACTCTTAGTGTCCTTGATGTATGTACTTGTGGATTCCACTATTGGTCTTAAAAAGAAATCACAGTACTTGGATAAGGGTTCCAACAGGGAACCCAGACCAGAGACAATCAGTCTTCCCGGGGGTGGAAGAATCCCTTTGTGTGTTTTGGGGAGGGTATAGAAATAGGGAATTTTTCTTTCAGATGTCGTGAGGAAGTCAGCTTCCTGCTTCGTGATTAGGCCTTCACACTCTGCAGAAGTGACTAATTCAATGATTTCTGACCTGAGACTTTCAGTGGGGTCTTCCCTCAGTAAGATGTAATTTGTCTCATTGTTTAACAGGCGTCTGCATTCCAGGTCATAAGCTTTTTTGTTTTGGATGACTACACCCCCACCCTTATCTGCACTCTTTATGACTATTTCGGTGTTGTTCTGCAATGATCTTATCGCCTTGAATTCTCCCGAGGTTAGATTTTTGTAGGGAGTAGGTGGTGCTAAGGACTCAATCTCTTTAACCTCGGCTTGCTCGAAAGCCAGTATTTCTGGTGGAACATTATGTGGTGGTGGTTGAAAAGTAGATTTTATTCGGAAGCTGGTATCACCTTGTTCCCTTTGGCTGTTATCAATGGTTTGTTTCTCAAAGAAACTTTTGAGTCTTAACTTGCGAAAAAACTCACTCAGCTCACACCGTAATTTGAAAATATCCAGGGTGGGAGTCGGAACAAAACCTAGACCTTTCTCTAGGACACTTTTTTCTTCCTCAGTTAGCACAGTATCAGTGAGGTTAGTTATTAAACTCTCTGGTTGCTTGGACCCGCCCTCTGGTCTGCAGTTTTGCTTCTTGTGTGGTCGCCTACTGAGTCCGTCTGTTCCCAGTGCACCTGATTCTGTCCCTTCCGTTTTCCCCTGGAGCCCCGGCCTCTCCCTAAAAAAGGCGGCTGAAACATAGGTTGGTGAAAAAATGGCGGTTGTATTTGACTAAAGGGTTGGTTCCAACCCATCATCGGGGGAAATGGAGTCTGAGGGGGGAAAGGCATTGTGGAAACGTGGACCACTTTGTTGGTAAGGTTGCCAATATGGGTTAAACGTATCTCTCCCTCTACCTCTTCCCTTATTTTTCTTGCCTCCGCTTCCTGTGCTAGAACCACTCGATTGGGAGTCATCGGAGGTGTCTGAACTATAATCCACTTTCGTGGGGGGTGTATAGTCCGCTACAGAATAGGGGTACACCTTGTCATAAGACCATTTCTTTAGATCTTTTTGTAATTTCTGACCTTTCGATTGGGCGAGGTTCTCCTTATAATCATTCATTTCTTTATTCAGGTCCTCTAATCTTTTCTTCCAACCTGTCAGAGTTGCTTTGAAATGTGCTTCTGTAGTCTGTATTTCCAGTTGAATAGTTTCCGATAACCTTAGGGCTGTCTTGATGATTAAAACCGCCCAATCTCGGGTGCAGTGCCAGGCTATTTGGGCCCACTCCTTCCTGAACACTGCGTCCTCCAGAAAAATTCTGGGTGCGTTTGTCACTAGCAACCCTTTGGGTGCTGTATTTTTTAAAAGATATTGCTTCAACATTGTGCCGTGCAAGATGGCTCTGATACGGCTTCTTTTCAATTCACCTAGTTTGTCCCACTCTGGTGTCTGGGAGATGGTCTGTGATATCGAGGCGTCTGCAAATAAGTTTGCATCCCCCAGCAGTGCATCTACCTCTTCTCTACTAAAGGAAAGACCCACGTCCTCCATGTCTGTAACTGAGCTATGAAACTATTGCTTACTCTCGCAGCTGTGCGCTGCCTAGCATGTATATACAACAAGAGAGGAAGGGAAAGACGCTACTCTCCTACCCCTTATTTAAATGACTCTCATGAACAAAAGAGCGCCCAGGGAACACCCGTGAAAAAACCTTATCTCGCGATAGAAACAAGGTGAAAAAGAACTACCCAAAATGTGAGTGGTCAACTAATTTAATGAAAGGGAACAAAAAATGGAAAATTAATTATTTTCTAAAAGAACCCTCACTCACCCTAGAGGTGACATGCTTCATCATGGGGTTCGTTCACAGGGGGGGCTGACTATCCCCACCTGTGTGCTACCACGCCTGCAAGTGCAGCGGAGCTGGTATGTGCGTAAGTGATCAGTGCAAAAGGTGTGTGTTTAAAAGATCACAACCGTGCCTCAACAGACTTTATTAGGGGCCAGTTGTTCACATTAAAAACTGTGTAGTCGCTGGATTTTTTAATTTTTGTCCAGGGACATCAAAAAGTGACTGGTCAACATGTTTCTGCTGTAAAAGCTAAAGTCAGCTCAGTTTTCTTCAGGACCAAAATAAAAAATAAAAAACAATCCTACGGGGGTCCAAGCACGCTAAGGCCTGCCCACACCGTTAGGAAACAGAAATGAGGGTAGATAATAAATTTTACTCTCCTCAGGATAACTCACGGTTTACCCATCCATCAAACTCCTGTTATTCATCAGGCGTTGTATCTGTAAGTGAACAGACATTTCAAATCTTGTTACTTATGCCCTTCTAAATTATATGACCATTACTCAACATATTCAAACATATTTACTCTTATGTTGGACATCAACTATCCACGTGATTAATCCCAGGGAAATTATGTTAGCAATGTATACCTTGTCATACAGCACCCATAGTATTAGATTAATATTCCCTACATTCATTGATGAGGAATATATTCATTTCTTTGTCAAACACAAAAGTATTTCTTTTTTTACAAGTGATTCATATCAACAGCAAGCATGAAAAACAGACAAGGGGGGGGGGTTTAAAATCCATCAGTAGTGACTATGTAGTCCAGAAAAGATATTAGCAATTCTCAAGGGATAAAGTAAACTTACAGTGTCTTTTTATGTAAACCGCTTCATGGGCTCATAAGGAAAGGCAGATCTTCACTCGCTGTCAATACCTATTTAAACCCAAAATTGAACTATTCAGTTTTGGCGTAGATTTCATTCATTAAGCCAAAATCCACGCGCTCGAACATTACGAATTGTCACTCCCTCGGGTGACCCACTCCATAGCATAGATTACTCACTTCAGACTGCGAGTCTCGCCGCCTTTGTACCTATTTGGTTGATCCCAATGGCCCGGAACGCGATGTTGTGGCGTTTCTCGTCCGTTAATGTTGATTCTGTTTGGAAATGGCGTGTGACGTCACGCGTCACGAAACGTAAACAACACACGTGACCGGTAGTAATTGCCATACGGGCATATACCAAAAATAACTAACAGAACTGCTTTCTAAATTCTTAGGTTATTAATGTCTTTATTCAAACCTATTATAGCCAGGATTCGATATATTCTCCCGTTGGTCTGGTGATCGTAATGCGGAAACGGTATAAGATGAAATTATTAACCCACTTCCGCATGATTCCAACAACTAGACCGTTAACCTTAGGCCAATGGAGGATTAGGTCAGACTGAATGTTTTGTACATTAGGCTTTAATTTGTTGATCATGCAATGGGCTCGGATTTCTTATATATAGCACCACTGAATATTTCTCTTGAAATTCAGCACACAGCGGTAGCGATACAACCACCTCGATGGCGAAAAAAACACAAACCACAACACAAAAAAACCTGCGATGTGCCAAAGCACAATGAGGAAAACAGCGATAAGCAGCACCAGGACTGGCAGACGGAAAAAATCAACATAAAAGTAGAAAAAAGAACACAAACACAAACTGACCAACGCCCAAGCAACATGGAGGCTGCCGGAGCAGGCGCAGAGGACAAGCACAACCACACACGCACCCCGGACAACCAGCCCGGGACCTCAGCGACAGGGAAAGGCAAGGACAAGGAGAAGAGGAAGACGAAGTTCAGTCCGCAGGCCAACACGGTCATAGTCACAGAGGTGATAGAACACCATCAACAACTGTTCATCACCTCCAACGTGTCATTGGGCACCACAAATGGTATATGGCGGAACATCGTGGACAAGGTGAATGCCTTCGGAGAGCAAAAGAGGACAATGGACAAGGTCAAGAGGCGATGGAAAGACATCAAGCTGCGGACCAAGGAGAAACTCTCTGCCAACCGGTATGCAGCAACGCAGAATGGAGGTGGGGGCCCTGTGCCACAGCTCGAGCTGGATGACAACGGAGGAGCTGGTGTCGACAGTCATCAATGTGGAGACTGTGGCCGTAGTTGGGGGATCGGACACTGCCGACAGGACATATCACAACCGCAACAGAGTGAGTGACCACCAGGTACTGGGGGGACAAGTGGAGATGGGCACAATGGCATACATGCACAGCCAAGCACAGCACAGTGCACACCCACAATGACTCTGGGTCCTCGCCCAGATCTACAGACTGTCATAATGTACAATGCTATGTTGTCTGAATGTCAACATGTACCATGCGGCTACATACATGTGGACAAATTGTAATACACCATCTCCCCTTCACATCACAGGGGCACCGTCAACACCTCCTGCAAAGCAGTCTCAGCCACTCTTCACTGATGATGAGGAGGACAACACCACCATCGACATCCAAGCCATCCAAGACATAATTGACCTCATCCAAAACTAACCTCCAGGATCAGGGCAGGCTAGCTGTATCAAGGAGACCCCACCCACAACCCAAAGCACCCAGCAGGAGGCACCCATAGACCCGCCTCCCCCCAAGACTCCCAGGAACATCACATGGCCTTCCAACACTGTGTGCTGGAGGGCCAGAGGGAGACCGCAGAGCAGGTTCGGGTGGGGCTCAACCTCATAGCTACCAAACTTGACGCCATCTTTGGGTGTGTAGCCCTGCTCCATGGTCTTCGATGAGCCCTGACTAAAATTGCTGGAGTCATGACGCGGAGAGAAGAACACCTATCCGCTCAGAGTGGCTCCAGCGATACCAGCAGTGACCTGGCACACATTGGAGGCTCATGGAGGACAGGGTGTGGAGGGAGGTGGAAAGGATGGCAGCCACCACTGAACATCAGCGGAATGTAGCAGGGATCTACCATACCCAGCAGATCATCATCATGGCATTGCTGCCACAAGGCATGGAGAGGTTGAATGCTGCTGCCCCCCCCAAAACCACATCTCCGCGCCCTGGTGTGGCTATGCCTCCTGTGTGGCAGGCCTAACTAATCCGGCACCTGATGTGTCAGTGGCACACAGTGTGGTCGACAATCCACATCCAGCCCCTGAAGTGACATTGCCACACAGTGTGGCAGATAGACCACCTCCGGCATCTGAGGTGTCTGTGCCACACAGTGTGGCAGACAATCCACCTCTGGTACCTGAAGTGACAGTGCCACACAGTGTGGCAGACGATCCAACTCCGGGACCTGAGGTGACAGTGCCACACTGTGAGGCAGATAGACCACCTCAGGCACCTGAGGTGTCAGTGCCACACAGTGTGCCAGATAGACCACCTCCGGCACCTGCGGTGTCAGTGCCACACAGTGCTGCAGGGGCAGGGCACTTATCCGGGGACAAGGATGTGGATGGGCCTGTGATCAGAAGGGCAAAGTAGCATTCATTCCTGCCACCTGGTCTGTTTCAGCCTGGTCCCGCATATGGCCTCAAGACCTTCCATTGACACCCAATTCACTCAGATGAACTCACCTTGGACAGCGACATGGACCAACAATTCCTGCTTGATGACCAATGACACAGCTACCAGACTGCGGACTGCACCCCTCCTCTTGCACAGTACCTGTCTTCCACGGATGGACTCTGGCTGGCCCTCCACCGGCCCATATAGTGTGGTGTATTCGGCAGTGCCCTGTACGTGCTCCAGCTGAGGAACAGCATTGTATGTGCAATAAACATCCAGTGACACACTGCTGTGTCATATCTTTCATCATTCATGTATGCATGTGTGTATGAATGCAGGAACAGTAATTTCCTTTACGTCAATGATGCTCATTCTGAGGGATGCCAGTCAGTGGGTGCTACATGTCAAATTGGGTCACGGGTCCCTTGGACACCACAAAAGGGACACACGCACAAGCCACTTTCTTGTCTGAACATGGACTGATCCATGCCCATTGCCCACAGGTCATTTTTGCAAGCCCTGCCCTGTTCCGGCGTATGGCAGGCCAGACCATTCCACTCAGGCTCCCAGGAGGGGGCCTCAATTCTACCCGTCACAGGAGTACTTGCTGGTGGTGCACAGGTCACTGGTCTAGTTGTCGGCATGTCACAGCTACTCCCTGAGGGCAAGTTTGTACGCACACCACACCCACCTGGCCCAGGCGTCACAGGCCATGTGACCCCGCAAATATAAGGGGCAACAACATCACATACCCCTCTGCTGCTGGGGACTGGATTACGGACCAGAGGCCTTGAGGCTGGCACGGACTTACAGGCATGTGGCGCTGACTGGGGTTGAACAGGGTTTGTGGCACCCGAGGCCTTGAGGCCGGCACGGGCCTGCCACGGGACGCTAACTGGGGTTTGACAGGGTTTGTGTCAGGCACTGCATTGCGGCCGTAACAGGCACCCCGCCACGGGACGCTGACTGGGGTTGGACAGGGTTTGTGTCAGATGCTGTATTACGGCCGGCACAGGCACCCCACCACAAGACGGAGACTTAGGGTGCACTGAGTCATTGGCACCTTGAGCTGCTGTTGACGGGTGCCCTGATTCATACCATGCCATGGTGAAATATGGTCCCAGCACCAGACGTGTTACCTGGTGGCCAGTGCAACGTGGATGCATGGTGCAGAGGGTGGTGGGACCTGCAGTCTACACGCCGGTGGCGGAAGGTGAGCATGTCGCCCAAGTGTAGATGGGGGGCATGCTCTAATGCGCCGCGGAGGGCCTGGGATGCCTCTGGCTGTGTGTGCATGGGTGGGCGAGCGACATTGTCTTGTGCAAGTGTGTGTACTATGACAATCATGTCCCTGGACTGTGTTTCAGATGACGGCTCTGCCTCAGATGTGTGACCTGGTGTGTTGCTATACGTACTGGCAAGTGGTTGGAGACACACCAGTGGCAGCAGGTGAGCAGTGTGGCCTGGGTGCACTGGGTCAGCTCTCTCTCTCTCTCCCCCTCTCTTCTTCTCTCTCTCGCTCTCTCTCTCTCTCCTCTCTTCTTCTCTCTGTCTCTCTCCCCCTCTCTTCTTCTCTCTCCCTCTCTCCCCCTCTCTTCTTCTCTCTCTCTCCCTCTCTTCTTCTTCTCTCTCTCTCCCTCTCTCTTCTCTCTCTCTCTGTCCTTCGATGTGCACAGGACACACATTCTAATCATGTTTTTTGTCTTGCAGGCTGTGACCTACGGATTGTGTTGAAGGGATCTGCCATGTGTCTTCCTTTAATTTCTATGTTGGTTCAGTAAAGTTTCATTGTTTGCTTCGAAAGTGAATGTGTGATGCTCATTTCTGTGATGACACATGCATGTCACCAGTTGTGGCATCAGTTAGCTGATGTGGCATGTCTTTGCCGGGGGGATGGTCCTGCGGGTGGTGGCGGTGGGTGTTGTGGCCCTCTTGGATATCTAACCTGCATAATCAGTTGCTCCATGGCATCTGTTGCTCTTCCGATGACGCCCTGGGCTGGGCTCCCTATTGTGGTGCAGGCTGACGTCCGACTTTACACCAGGTCAGAGCGGGTGTAAAATTCCTGCTGCTACGCACCTTATCATGTGTTTTGTGTTCTTATCGCCGATCTAGCTGGTCGTTGTGAATGTTGAGATGTCGTGTTGTTCCGGCTTTTTGCACGGGAATGTCTACTCTGCATCTCATTAGCGATAGTTGCGGGGGTCCTCTGTGGGGATGTTTTTTGCTGCTGCTATCGTGGGAAAAGTGATGCTGTTGTCTGTTAGCACCTGCTTGTGAATGGTGGGGTAATTTTATCACAACTTTAGCTGCGATAAAGTGCAGTTAATTCCCCAATAGCTCCTTGTGAATATGCCCCTGAGTAGTCTGAAACTACTACCAGACACTCCCTGCCTCTTTATCTTACTCTTTCAGGTTCCTGTGTTCCCCTTTTGCAGTAGTTTCCCCCTCTTTCTCTTCCTTCTTCTTTATTTCAGTTTCCCTCTCTTGCTCTGGGTAAATGTCGGATGAGGAAAAATAAGTGCTCCTCAGACAAATTAGTACGGATGGACCCACTGGCAGCCACCGGATCAAATTATGAACTTGATGCTCTGTTCATATTGTGTGGGTGCCAAGAGTTCAATTGGAATGAATAAACTGGGGCGTGGTTGATGCAATTAAGGGCGTTGCTTAAAAACACTTAAGCTACAAATCTGTGCTTAGCATAGTGTGCCACCCGACTGGTATTTTGCTGCTTCTGTCACTGCATCCAGATATATAATAGAACAAGTAACTTTACACCTACAACAAGCCAGGACTATTGGCTTTGAAAATGGGTGTTAGTTGCATAATAAAACAAAAACTATTCCTTCGTTGTTTATTGAAAATGCTTCAGTTTGGAAATGATGAAATTGTGAAAGAACCATAATGATTCTCTTTGAAGTTACACCACAGACAGTGAAGGGTGGAATCGCTTCAGAGTTAAGATTTATTGTCCACTCTGATGATGAGGGCAAAAACCGAGAGACCGATAGACTCAGACCTGCTTTTTTATATTGGGCATTGCAGCTCATGTGCTGCTGCAAGACCTGCTGTAATCAAAATCTCCTCTCTATACCACTCCCCCTGCTTACCATTGGTTTTCTTCAGCGTCACTCCATTTTGCTTCCTCCTGTCTAGTCCCGCAGCCAATACCTCACTTCCTTTCAAGTCAAAGGAGCACCAGTAAAGTACAGTCTTCTAATGCTCACCATTCTTATCTCCCTGTTTGAACTTTTTTTTAATTGTTTTTTTATCTAGTTTCTTTTGCGGTAAGCTTTAAGGCAGGTACCCCTTGATGTTGAATGTCCCTTATAATCAGAGTGGCCACCACGCTTCATCTCTAAGCACAGCGATGCTTTTGCATGGTCCACGTTGTAGTGTCTCTGCCTGCTCCATTGCTCGTTATTGTTAATGAGCCAACATGCACAGCAGATGTGGGTCATAGGTATGCTTTTTATTAGCGCAGACGCAGCGCTGCTTTATCTTTGAGCAAGGCGTGTGCTTTTGTGTGCACCCGCTCGTTGTTTCTCCCTTCCTGCTCCATTACTCGTTTCCAGGTTTGTCATTAACCCAGGTTGATGGTGCCTGATCCTAAAATGGGCGCCACTCTATAGTGCTCAGTATCGCAGTTTGAGCGCGAATGCAGGACACCAAAATGAACCAGGTAAGGTAGACTTTATTGTGATAATTCAGTTTGCCGTGTAAACCCACCAGCCAGCATGCCCACACCTTCCATGGATGCCGGAATGCAGATAAAATTCAATATTACAACAACTCCTTTACACGAGCATGGCCCTGAGTACAGTAGCGGCTTCTGGAGGGAGTGCTGCGGGCGTGAGTCGGGGCTGGGCTGGGCAGGGGCAGGGGGGGGCAAGGTGGGGGGTAGTAAACTATGGCATACGATGCACCTGGACACCCTCTCAGGTAATTAGTGCGCTAATCAAATCAATATAACATAACATAACATATGGGAAGCTAGTATGACAACAATTTAAAAGTGAACGCAAATTAGAGAATGTGTGTATATCTCAAAATGCAGCTTTAGGAAATGTTATTTGAGGACTTGAAGCAGCTTTGCAAACTAAAGAGAATGTGTTTATACTGCACTGTTTAAAAGAAAGGGAAGGATGAAGGAATGAATATATTAAAGAAAGTAGCAACAAATGCAAACAGGAAGGGGAGTACTGGAGTGAGGAAATATATAAGTAATGGATGAATGAAGGAGGAAATAAAAGAATGTGAAAGGAAGAATGTAAATGTAAATGTATGTAAATGTATAGGCATTTATATAGCGCACTACTTACCCGGAGGGTCCCAAGGCGCTTCGACCGCTGCGAAACCCTTCCTGGCTTCCCTGAGAGATGGTCCCTTAATGGGTATCTCCAGGGTGAGACCAGGCATCCCCGGCGGTCTGGTGGGGCCGTTAGTGAGGATGAGGCAAGCTAATGCCCAGAGTTGCCGAGTGTGATCGCTGATCAGAGTGGGCACCGAGGCGAGAGAATTATCAATTCCGCTGACCCTGGTCCAGAAACCTGCCGCGCCGGGAATCGAACCCTGGTCCCGGGCCGTCCTCTGCTCTCGGGTCTGCCGCCTCTAACCAGTAAGCCACACTACCTCACTTAAGAAATGAACAGATAGAGGAAGGAAGGAAGTGAACTATGTGGGATGAATGAACAGAAAGAAGAAAGGAAAGGAGGAAGAAAAGCTGAAGGAAGTGTTGAGGATAAGAAAGGAAGAAAATAAAGAAAGGATTAAGGGAGCAGCAGGACAAAAATAGTAAGGAACAAATGAAGGAAGAAGGAAGGAATGCACCGAGGGAGGAGCCTGTGTAGGCTGATGGCTTAAAGTTCCCCAATAGGCGGCGGGCCGGCATTTACGAGATTGCGCGCTCTGACACAACAACATTTAAATGTAATCGACATTAATAGCATTATTTGTGTATAATGAAAATTCAAAAAGTTCTGACAAGTACTTGAAGTGAAGTGGCAGGCCGGGTGCGGTGGGCAGACTTCAATCATCTGAACAACCAGCCAGCTGCAGTGTGGTCTGGCGCGTGGGCGATCAAACTCAAGTCGTCAGCTCTGCTAAGTAAATGTATTTGAGCTTATATAGCGCACAGCTACCCACAAAGGGTTTCCCGGCGCTTGCTTAGGGAACCCGTCCTGGTATTCCCCTGGAGATAACCCCAGCAGGGTATCCACAAGGTGAAAGCCAGGCATCCCGCCGCGTGGGGCCGTTGTGGAGATTAAGCAAGCTATTGCCCAGAGTTGCAGAGTGTGAACCCGTGACTTGAGATGGCACCGGAGTGAGAATTATCGAGTCCGTGGAATTTTTTGAGCCCAAGACTCGCCGAGGCGGGGAATTGAACCCTGGTCCAGGGCCGATCTCAGCTTCCGGGTCTGCCGCCTCTAACCCCTGAGCCACACTTCTCCAAGTCAAGCAGTTGGCCGCAGTGACCCCCGCGGCAATTACCTGCCGGTCAGTGCAGATGAAGCTGCGGCTAGCTGTGTTGGGAGGGAGGGCGAGGGGGGGGTGAAAGCAGACCAAAAAGGCTTGAATGTGGAAAAGGCCGCTTTATTAGGACAGGTACACATCACAAATTAATAAACCTTGGCAAAGCCTTCCAAAACTAATCCTCACTAAATAAATAAATAAACCTAAACCCCGCCCCCACCCACTCCCCTAAAATTTTATGGCCCCTCCCCCACCCATACAATACAACATTTCAAACATTACAACAACATTATAAAACATTACATCATCATAAAACCATTCCGTCATCATTATAAAACATGTTGTCATCATTATAAAACATACGTCATCATTATAAAACATTACATCATCAACAACCCTAATAACATTCTGAATACCAGGCCCTCCATAACCAATCACCTGCCTGACCAATGACTAACTCATCCTTTCTCTGACGATAAAACAAACCTGACCATTAATCACCAAAATCTGACACAAACAGCCCTGAAACAACTAGACCTGTTCCCAGCGACAAGTACAAAAGAAAAATCCCCTGCCCACCTGCTCCAAATAAAAAAGGCCATCCAGATGCATGGCCTGGTTATGGCTGGAATCTTTTCTTACCAACCGCAGCTTCTCGGTGCAGCAAGGAGGAGCTCGATCCGACACCTTTGACCTCGGTCAAGGAGTGCCGCAGGGATCAAGCCTCAGTCCAACACTTTTTAATTTATATGTCACCCCCGTGGCCACTACTGCGGAACGCTTTGGGGTGGAAGTGGTAACATACGCAGACGACACCCAGCTGGTGGTCGCTCTGACACAACCTGCTGAACAAGCCGCCGCGAACTTCTCAGCATGCCTCCAGGAGATGGCTGGATGGATGGCGAAGAATTGCCTCCGTCTTAACGGTGACAAGACTGAGGTGCTGATTGTAGGAAAACCCCCCTCAGTCTGGTCATCTGCCTGGTGGCCGCAGACCTTGGGGCCCCTCCCTACCCCCAGTGATCAGGTTAAAAATCTTGGAGTATGGGTGGACTCAAAGCTTGACTACGACTAACACACCAGACGGGTAGCTGGTACTTGTTTTTCGATTCTACGGAAACTCCGCAAAACCATCGACCTGCTCCCAGAATCCTCAAGGAAGACCCTGGTCGATGCTCTTGTCACGTCAAGACTGGACTACGGCAATGCCCTGTATCTAGGCGCCAACGCCTCTAGTCGGCGGCGACTGCAGACCATCCAGAATGCTGCCGCTCGCCTGGTCCTCCGGCTGCCCAGAAGAGCCGCCTCAAAAAAAATCCCTTCAAACGTTACATTGGCTCCCGATCAATGAAAGGATCGACTTCAAGGCCCTTTGTATTGGCCACCGGATCGTACATGGCAAGGGCCCGGCCTTCCTTCGGAACCTGCTATGCCCCTATACGCCCACCCGTCAACTCCGCTCATTAGGAGCAGGCCTTCTCGCTGTCCCCAGACACAAGAAAGCCACAATGGGAGGCAGAACCTTTCGTACTTTGGCGGCACACAAATGGAACTCTCTCCCCCTGAGCTTAAGAGTGGAAACATCGGAGCTCATCTTCCGCAGGAAACTTAAAACATCCCTCTTTCCTAAAGATTAGCCCGTCTTGTTCTGACTGACGGAGCAACTGACTCTTCTGACAGCGCGGGGACACACTGACAGTGTAACCAGGCGCTATACAAATTCAGAAATAAATAAATAAATAAATAAATAAATAGAAAAAAGGGGGGGATTTGACAAAATATAAAGAAGCGGGAAAAAGAAAATCTGCACTGAGGGAAAAAAGTTTGGGAGGGAGGGAGGGAAAAATTTCACAATCTAACCTCCCAGCCACCAGGTCACCAAACCTAAAATGGTGGCTGGGAGGAGGAGTCAGGGACCTATATAGCCGGGGCTACCAAAAACTACCAGAAGGAGCCCAAAACATTCTAGAATGTTCTGCAATTACGCCTCATGCCCCCCCCGCAGCCCTCCCAAATCGCCGGTCAGCTGCCCCCCCAAACCCCCCTTGGGAGGGAGGGCTGGGGGGGGCAAAAGTAGACCAAAAAAGGCTTGAATGTGGAAAAGGCTGCTTTATTAGGAACAGGTGCACATCACAAATTAATAAACCTGGGCAAAGCCTTCCAAAACGAATCATCACTAAATATATAAATAAACCTAAACCCGCCCCCCACCCACTCCCCTAAAATGTTATGGCCCCTCCCCCACCCATACAATACAACATTTCAAACATTACAACAACATTATAAAACATTACGTCATCATAAAAACATTACGTCATCGTTATAAAATATGTTGTCGTCATTATAAAACATACGTCATCATTATAAAACATTACGTCATCAACAACCCCAATAACATTCTGAATACCAGGCCCTCCATAACCAATCACCTGCTTGACACTTCACCCCTGTCCAAACCCCCCCAAAACATCTAAACGGTCAACCAATGACCAACTCATCCTTTCTCTGACGATAAAACAAACTTGACCATTAACCACCAAAATCTGACACAAACAGCCCTGAAACAACTAGACCCCGC
This sequence comes from Lissotriton vulgaris, assembly GCF_964263255.1. Classification (NCBI taxonomy): domain Eukaryota; kingdom Metazoa; phylum Chordata; class Amphibia; order Caudata; family Salamandridae; genus Lissotriton; species Lissotriton vulgaris. Next base: position 888,648,083 of record NC_141687.1, read on the forward strand.
CACCCAGGAAGGTGGGGGAGGAGGAAAACTACCCCCCCCCCCTTTCTGCCCCCCCAGTAGGAGAAAAGGAAAGAGAAAAACCTGTAAAAATCACCGCTGCATCGTCAAAGACTTGCTAAAACTTCTCGTAACTCCAACAAATACAAATCCATACCTACTCTGGAAAGGTGAACCACATCATCCCTGAAGAACTCTACCGACTCAAAACGTATCTCTCTATGAGACACTCTCCCAAAACCAAGCTGACTGCAAAATCTAGAAACCTCAGCATTCACCTTCTTCCTGGCTCGATCAACCGCTCTAGGATTCACCGCTCCTCTCCAAATCCTACGTGGAACCAATTCCGTCCAGAAAACATGGCAACCAGCCCAATGCTCCTTAATAAGCGCCAAATCCTTCTTGATGGCCTGCAACAGAACCACAGACTTAGTTGCACAAAGATCGTTCTCACCCAAATAGATCACTAAGATATCCGGGCAGCAACCCCCCACCATACCATTATTAAGACATGGAATCAGTTCCCTCCAGAGCATTCCACCTTTAAGTTTTCCAAACAATATTAAACATTCTGACATTAAAACCCAACATTTCTCCAAAATAACTTTGAGCCGCTTGCATCCGGGCCCATTTCACAAACGAGTGCCCCACAATCCAAACCGTCACCACTTGAGATCGGGGCCCAGCAACTGAACCTGAAAAAGAAAAAACTGTAAATACTCATGCAAAGGAAGATGACGCAAGCGCCTCCTCTGTGTCACCTCTCACATATCGCTGAAAGCACCTTGATGACCAGCGCCCCAACCTCATGATGTCCCCCTGCGACCAACCCCTATTAAACGCTTCAGTCGCAGCGCCAATCCTAAAAGAGTTTGTACCGTATTGCTCCCCATCCAAACCAATGCGCTGTAAAGCCTTACGCAAAACCATGCGAAATTGATATGCTGTAACAGGAGCTTTATTAATATGCTGAAAAACAAGATCATCATCACCACCCCCTGATAAAGAACGCCAGTGGCGAGCCAACAGCAATGGACATGTAACTCTAGGGGAACCCGCCTCCAACCACACTCCTTTACCCAACTTCTTCTGATCAGTTTTAGAGCTAGCCAGCCACACATGCACACCCTCCTCTGAGCAAAAAACATCTCGCCAACAAATCCCCCCCTTAGATTTAGAACCCAACAACTCAGACACCCGAAAAGCACCAAAGAACATAAAGGCCATTAACATGGCAAATAAACAAGCCTCAAAGTCATCTGTACAAACAGAGGGCAAAATTGCTAATAAACGGGCCAGAGTCTGCCAAGATAGTGGAGCCCGCAGCCTTCTATTACTCCCCTGCTCTCTGGCCCAACCCTCAAGCGTTCTCCTGCCAATCTCACCAGCAGAGGGGGAATAACCCCAAAACAATTTACCCATGAAGGAAATACCCACCAACTTTCCTGAAATAGTCACTCTAGACAGACCTTTTTCCATGAGGTCCAAGATGAATTTAACTACATCCTCCGAACGACGCCAAACCTCTTCACGCCTAGAAGCTCCAGATTCCAAAAACTCCCTCCAGGCCAAAGAATAAGCAGAACGCGTAGACACAGATAAAGAACCTACCACCAGTTGTAAGACCCGACGTTGCCTATGTGCCACAGATGTATCAGCATCGGGGTCGGTGATCTGTCCGCCTCCCTGGCCAGTCCACGGAATCTCCCCCACTGCGAATGAGACAAAGCATCCGCTATGTCATTGTCCACACCAGGGATGTGCAAAGCGGGAAAGTTAATGTCATGTTTCAAGCAGCCCAGCACAAAGACTCTCATGAGTTTCAATACCTGTTCATCTCTGGCAGATTGCCGATTCACAATCTCTACCACAGCCATGTTGTCAACGCGGAAAAGGACTTTTTTGTGCGCCAAATCCTCCCCCCAAAGAGTCAAGGCTACTAGCAAAGGAAAAAGCTCCAGAAAAGTTATACTCCGACCACCATTCAACCAATCCTCCGGCCAGTGTTCCGCACACCATTTCCCATTCCAGTACAGTCCAAAACCCTCACTGCCTGCAGCATCAGAAAACATTTGCACATCCCACTGAAAATCAACATCTCTCACCAAAGGCACACCATTAAAGGAAGTGAGATAAAATTCCCACATACGCAAATCTTCTTTGACACCCACTGACAGACGTACACAGTGGTGAGGCAAGTCTGTCCTGCCAGAGCCCTGCCTAATCTGCGACAAAAAGTCCTCCCTGCTCTCACCACCCTGCACGCGAAATTGAGATTTCCCAGTAGCGCTTGAATTTCTTTCACAAACACCTTCCGTTTTGTCAACATAACACCCAACAACTCCAACATCTTCCCTTTTTTTGTCCTCTGGCAAGCGAGCCCGCATTGCCACTGAATTGATTTCAATCCCCAAAAATGACAAGACTGTGGCAGGACCCATTGTTTTCTCAGGAGCCAAAGGCACCCCCAAATCCTCCATGAGCCCTTGGAAAGTGTCCAAAGCTGTCTGGCACTCCACGGAGCCCGGGGAACCAACAAAGAAGAAGTCATCTAGGTAGTGAGTTACCAGAGAATGACCAGACTGGTGTGTAAAATGCCACTGCAAAAAGGTGCTGAAACATTCAAAAAGAGCACATGACATGGAGCAACCCATCGGCAATGCTTTGTCACGTACCATTTTCCTTCAAAATGGATATCCAGAAGACTCCAATCATCCGGATGGACTGGAAGCAGCCGGAAAGCAGACTTAATGTCTCACTTAGCCATCTCAGCAGCTGCGCCCGCGGTCACAACAAGTGACATGGCCACGTCAACTGAGGAATATGAAACCGAAGCAGCATCCGTATCAATAAAATCATTTACAGATGACCCCTCCGGCCATGATAAATGTTGAATAAGTCTGAATTGCCCCACCTCTTTTTTAGGGACCACTCCAATAGGTGAAATTATCAAGTCACGGATCGGCCAGTCATGAAAAGGGCCTGCCATCCTTCCTTCATGTACCTCTTTATTCAATTTTTCTTGTACCACTGCACTATGTTCAGATGCCGACTTCAAGTTGTCAGCCCAACGTCTCTGCCCTGGTCCCAAATAGCCCAAATGAAAACCAAATTGAAAACCCTCCAGCAGTCTCTGTTTAACACCTACATCCTCATACTCCTAAAGGGCAAGCTGTAGCTGCGCCAGCTTAACTGGCGTATGAGCCCTTGGGCCCAGTACCCTGTGCACCTCTACCTCCCCTGCCCCCTTGAAACTGTTGGGACGCCAGAACCTCCTGCACCTGACTGATTCCGTTGCTGGCCACCCGCTGGTTTGCAACCCCAACATCTAACCAAGGGGTGTCGCCTACCACAGCCAGAGCATTCATGCCTATACCTGCAATATTCTCTATTACACGACCCCTTGTTAAATTCCCAGCAAGTGCCATTCCCTGACCGTGTATTGGAAGCACTCCCCACCCCACCACGGGTGGGCTTGCCTTGAAAGGGCCGGTAAATTAAGGGTAGACCACTGGCCGTAAAAATTGTCTTACCCCCTGAGGCAGCCCCCATCGTATGCTGCCATAAATCTGTATCCAACTCCCCCCACTTTGCCTCTGGATCCCATGCCATCCTAGCCCTAAATTCTTTATCATATTGGGCCCAAGCATACCCCCCTCCAGTCAATTGCGCCTTCCGAATGACATCCATGTATTTAAAAATGGATACGCTGCGCTCTGGAAACTTTTCACAGTAAACACTTGCATTATAAGAAATGCCGCCGTCCGATTCTCAATGGTTAACGGAACTCTTGGACGCTTTGCAAGCTCATACTCTTCCTCCTTAGAACCCTCCTTAGATCGTACTTCACGGTGGAAGAGTTTCAGTATTTCCACATACTCACCCTTCCAAATGCGCTCCTTTGTAGACAACATTAAATGAGCGCCTAAACGTTTAGTAACACCTATGCAAGGCAATTTTTTAATCTTCAACTCCTTGCTGTCAAGGGGCTCCTTAACGCCTCCAGTAGCCTCAGTATTTGTACTACTTTCAACCTTGCCCCTTGCAGACCCAAAAATGTCATCCGTGCCGACAGCAGTGTCCTTCACATACCTCCCTTTCAGCAACCTCCCTTCCCCAACCCCAGCAAACCCAACCACCGCCGTCCCCACAGACACCATTGTAGGTTTGGCCTGTGTAACTGGCTTCTCACCTGCCAACAGACAAACAGCTCTCACAGATTCCGCCTGTGTTGCTGAAACAGCAAACGTAGGCCGCCCTCGAGGAGCCCTGCCTGACGGGCCGTGCTCTCGTCTCTCCTGAACTGGCCTTGTTACTTTCGGATCCTGAAAAACACTACGAGACACATTAGAGGGCTCCCCCCCATCCACCTCAGGCAGTTCACCTTCTTCAGGAGTATCTTCGTCATAATCCAACACCACCACCTCGATGTCAGGAGGGAAAGCAACACTTCGGGTCTTACCCAACCCCTCATCAACAACATTACTCTTAAACTGGTTAGAATATCCTCCTGGCGGGGGAGCAGACTGTACCCGCCTGTACTACCCCATGCGTTGACTCTAGCTCCATAGCCGAGGGTAAGGTAGACCACCTAGACCTGCTATTCGGCGGGGCCAGCGAGATCGCGCCAGACCTACGTGTGCTGACCGCGACGGGCTCCCTCGGTGGAACAGAAAGGGTTGCGCTAGGCGCTCTCCTCACTTCACCTCGGCGAAGGTGGGCTGGGCCACGCCCTACCAAGTATTGACCGCCGCACCGATCCCCCTCCTGTAAAGAAAAGGTTTGGACTAGTGTGCTGGGTTCCCTAATAATAACACCTGCCCCAGACTCTGGCCGCTGCAATACAACAGTACTAACTGACCTCCCCTGCAACCTATCGAGGGACAATCCCCTACCAATACTCCTCAAAGGCACCTCCCTCACCGGAGAATCACCTACCACATCTTCTTCCTCACTCCAATCCAATCTAGTATCGGAAACCACCAAAGAATAACCGCCACGCAACACCCCCTCCGACATCACCTGCTCCTCATCCTCCCTCTCTGCCCCACCATGATCCACAAACACATGTCCAAAACGATCCAAACCAGAGTGATGCTCCTCAAATTGGGGGCCACCCGCACCCTCCGACCAATAAGGAAAAGTCCTGGAAGACCCCGTGAATGAAACACCACCTGCCTGCCCCAAACCCCCACCATACTGAGAAAGTGTACCAGGCACCACATCTTCAAAAGCAACCTCAGGCACATTCTGCCAAGCCCCAGCAGACCTAGTAACCACTGGCCCTCCCATCCCTACCCTACCCTCACCCTGAAGAGAAAAACATGACTTGCTGGCACCCCTTGTTCCCATGAAATCTCCATCCCCCTCTCCACTGGAAGTGTGCAACCCTTGAGCCCGAAAACTACCAACCTGTCCCACACCACTACCATGAAGAGAAAAAGCACAAGGTACCAATTGATGCACACCACCATGAAAACTTTGTAAACTAGCCTGAGCACCTATAAATGACCCATCAGCCCCAGATGTTGCACCCTCCGCCTCAAAAACGACCCCAGAACTAGAACCCCCTTCCCCCATTTGGGCCCACTCCCCCTCGCCCCTGGAACTCCCCACCACAGATAATGCAACCCCCTGAGAAGCAGGAGTTGAAAACAACAAAGGACTACCAACATTCCCCTCCTCATTATAAAGCGCAATCCTTGCATCAGAACCAGAAAAAACCTGACCACCTTGAAAATCAAACTCCCCATGTCCCCCTGCTCCACCTCTCCCCTGACTGCCAATACCACTCACTTCAACAAACTGTGTATCAGCTACAATTTGCCCCACAGGATTCGACAAAGACTCTGATGGCTGCAAAATCCCCTGACATAAGCCCTGCCCATCACCCAGCTGCAAAGACCCTCTGCGTGCCCCATGCTTCAAAACACCTGAAACCGGCCCAGAAATATGCTCTGTCACATGGTCGGAGGTGGAGCGCTTCTTAATTCCTTCACCGCCCCCCTGCTTGGTGCCAGACTTTGCCGACAGCACTTCAACGCCTCTTACCTGCGGGCGAGACGTGAACCCCAACTGCTCCACTACCGGCACACAAAATGGCCCCCCCGCTTCAACAGAGACACATGGAGGCACGCCGGGCACAACAAAAACCTCCCCACCCCCCGCAACAACGTGCGCTGCTTCAGAAGGGGCTGGCTTCCTCGTGCGAGACCGGCCCTTTCACTCACCTGACCTGCCCGGTGCTTCTTCGGTGAAGAGCAGGCCGCAACCACCGCAGCTACCCCGGCAGAGGCCTGACGCTGGGGACGCACAGGCCCCCCGCCAACCAATAAATCCATTCTTCCGGCCTCAGAAAGTAAACGCATTGCTTCGAGCACGCGAAAATCCTCCATTATGTAAGCGGTAAGGAAACACTAGCCTTATAAACAAAATTTACTAAAGGCAAATACCAATGACAAAAATTTCACAATGTAACCTCCCAGCCACCAGGTCACCAAACCTAAAATGGTGGCTGGGAGGAGGAGTCAGGGACCTATAAAGCCGGGGCTACCAAAAACTACCAGAAGGTTTCAGTGCTGGCGAAGCACCTCCGAGTACCGAACACCATTATTGCCACAGCCGGCGCCACCCCAACAGGCAGTAAGTTCAAGATTTGACCTCTGCTTCTTACGTGTTCTAGACTGGTAGGCAGTAGGATGTGAAGTCAGTTCCGTCCCGCCCGAGCGGCGCCACAATAACACACAACCTGACTGTCGCAGGCCCGCCCGGGTGTCAATAGTAGCTATTGGATTCATGGGTCACCTTGACGGCCCTGTGTACCATCAGAGTGGATTGTGTGTTACTAGGAGCCATTCTTATAGGTTGAAGGTAGCCCATACCATAGAGTGCAACGCTGTGGCCCCATTGCCTAGCCTGACCGAGATCTCCTTGCCCAGCAGTCACACGTCATTTCCGGTTCATCGCGTGGATTTTCCTAGGCTGTTTTTGTCCTTTCTTGTTTACTAAGGCTATGGATTCGACCAGGTTGCGTTAATGTTTTTTTTAAGTGGCCCTTTCCCCCTCATTGAGCTGCGGAGTTACTAAGCGCGTAATGCAGGCCCTTTTAACCCTTGTTCCGTGCATCCCGTTATCTTTCCTAGCAGTCAGACGTGACTCTCCTCAAAAGAGATGCTTTGAGAAGGGGCTTGGTTGCTAGGCAGCGGGCGAGCGTGGCTCAGGAGGCCCAGCTTCAGCACACAGAGCTGCCTTTTCACTTTCCGTAGTGCCGTGTAATTCATAGAGCATCCACAATGTTCGCACATGTAGTGTGTGTATTAATATATTACCGTCAGGCGGGCCGTGACCTCAGGCTATGTGGTGACTCAGTGGCGCTGCGGAGATTAAATACAAAATAATACATTATTGAAGCACTCTGAGCCCTCAGCTGCTGCCCCAGAGCACCCCAAGCCTCCGCCACGCAGGTCACACGGAATCAGTTTCAGCCACAGCGCTTGTGTTTTGATAGGTGGAACTATGCATTAAAATGCGTGACAATGCATTTAGCACCACACTGAAGTTGCGTTAGAGTAGCAAAGCATGCTTTCTCCGCTGATTAGGATAATTTTTTAACAATTACTGGTCCCACCGCTGGCGGAAGAAAAATTTAATAGACCCGGCGCCGAGAAATAAGTGCCAGTGCTAAGCACCGGAAAGCACCGGGACAAATTAAGCACTGAATAAAATCCACTTTTTGGATCAGAGATAGAAGGCTCACCTCTAACACCCTTATGGTTTAATAAAACTTGGTTACCTCAGGCCTTTTACTATTCTTGACTATTCATGTACCAGTAACCACACCTCATCACATACCTGTAACCACGCCCCATCACACAACTATTGTAGCAATAGGCTTGCCCATATTTAATGGCATCCAATGAGGCTAGCAGTGCCACCTCACCGGCATTGACCTACGATTTCCATATTCTACTATCAATCATGTAGCCGTAGACATTTATTGTGCTAGTAATTGTATCCCAACACACATTTGTAAATATAATCCTTTCTCATCACACATTTATAGTGCCAGAGTTGTTAACCACCCTATTGCCATAGCGAAGCATAGCTCGCCCACAGGTCCTGATGCAAGCAGGGAAAATGCCCCCTTTGGTTGTAGTAGCAAAAATACAGCAATCACCAGGGTTCAATCGGCCCCACAGAACTCTGGGACAAGGTGCACTGCACCTGCCGCACCAATGGTAGCTACGCCCCTGTCCATCGTTAGTTGGCAAATGTCCTTATATCGTCAGTCAGTCTGTGCTTTATACCAAGTACCACGGCATGTCTGAGCTTTGTACCTAACAGCACTTTTTATACAGTAAGTTTTACGCACATACTACAAGTCTCAGAATGCAATATGCCACTGACTGAAAAGTGTATGTCATCTGCCCTAGACCAAAGCCGGTGGAATTAAGCAATTGTGCGGCCACTGCATTTTTGGCATATTTGTGGTTCTGTCACATTTTGCACAAAATACATTTTCTGCTGCATAATCTACAGATTTTGACGAAAAATAATCAGCTTTGAGCCCAAACATTTCAAAAGTTACCTAAAATTCAGCTATACATGTTGCAGCGCAGTGAAAGGTCCTTTGGAAGGTGAACTGGCCACCATTCTGCTGCATATTTCTATGTTAAAATGTTAAACTGAAACTAATGAGGTGCAACATATGTCCAGACAGTAATAGCAAGTACAAAAATAACAAAATATTGAAGTGACATTGTCAGAAAATGTGGCGCAATGTGCTGCATAATTTGCCTTTTCATGCCGCATATTTTGTCACCCCTTGTGCATAATTTGACTCTCTTCTGCCTCATAATAACAGTGGCCTTGCCCTAGCCCCAACATGCACAATCTGTGCATTCTGGAGAGCCTCAAAACATACTTAGATTACAACACCAACAGCTAAGATAACTCACAGACCAAACTCAGAAAACAAATTCTAGGGGTGTGTATATTTTGCTTTGGCATAATTATGTAAAATGACAGCAAAACGATATCCCATTACGCGTATTTACCCAATAATTACACACATCTCCTACCTATTTGTTTATTTTCATCACCAAAAAGGCAAAGCTATCCATACTGTTCCTTACCACACAATTTAACTCCACACATTTCTAATCCACACCACATAATTTGACACTAAACCACAAAATACAACTCAACAACACAATTTCACAACACATATATCCAATCCTCACCACAGAATTGCACATCATGGCACAAAATTCAGCAGCACACCACATAATTAAATTCGACTAAATACCACCCCACAAAACAAAATACCTTACCACATAATTACGTTCCTTAAAGGTCAATACTACTCCACATAATGCCAATACACTGAATACCACATCATTACTATCCACATAATTCGAATGAACACCATGCCACATAATTCCACTATAGAAATCCACACCACACAATTCCACACCACATAATTCTGCAACTAACAAGTTCAATCCAACCCACATAATTCCACTACACACCACATACATACACTCTACTCCACACCAAAACCCATGGGTAAAAGAATTTTTTATTAACAATGCCAATAGCTAAAACGTGAGCAAATGCGAGACCTATTGCATTTCCAATGCTTGTTAGAACTGTCGGTGATGAGCACTGGCAAGACCCGGCCCTCTTAAAGCCCTGGGGGGGTGGGGAGGGTGAATTGTATCCTGGCACAATGTATATTACAGCGGAGACCTCCAGAGCACTCATCTAATACATTGCTGTAGTGTCTGTTTGATTAATCCACTTGGCAGTTTTTTTGCTTTCTGAAAACAAACTTCAAAAGTGAGAATTTGTGTTCAGAAAAAAACAAAACATTGAATCTGTTTTTTTCCCACAGCACATTGGGACAAGTGCTAATTTTCCCTGCGTGGAACTGTCATGCTTTGCACTCCGTGGTAGTGAAGTGGTGGTTGCCGTGCTCTAAACAGGGTAGGGTGAGCACCATTGTGGCCTGGTAGCCCTTGGTGGACTGGCCACCAGACAGGGCACAAGTCGGGGGTACACGCCCACCTACTTTTGTAAATAAGGTGGACGCCGTCCCCCCTGCCAAGAAGTTGGGCTCCACAGAGATATGCTGTACTTGTCCTGGTGTAATTTTCAGACACCGGGACACGTTCAGCAGCACCTGTAGGTTGTCTACTTTTCATTTCCAGCAGCAACGTGCAGGCAGTGAGGGAGTTTTTTTGTTTACCTCCAGCTGGGCCAAAGTTAAGGGGCCATCAGGCCTCCTTTTGTTGTATATCCTGATTGGAGGCGGCCTGGAACCTCACACTGAAATGTAAATGCCAAGGAGGGAAAACAAAGGCACACATATTGTTATCTCTTCACTGGTACGTTTAAGAGAAGCATGTTTTTGCCTTTGTTCAGTCCTTGTAATAACAGATGCATTCACTGTAAGATTGTCAGGTGTGTTGATCTGTCCAACTATTTACACAAATAACAATTTTAATAGCACTATTATATTTGTTTTATAGCACTACACAACACAATTCAGGGTGTCAGAGCTCTTTACGTAATATACACATTTTAGATTGACAATAAATCATGTACATGTGTACATCAACGTGCTAGATGAGTTACTTGAGACAGTGAGGGTTACTGTGCTATATTAGAAGGATTACAATTTGTGAACTGCAGGTAAAAAAATGATCTCTGTGTTAAAAGCAGTAACTATACTATTATTCTTTTCTATCTACATAAAATAAAAAATCTGTCATCTGCATGTTACATGATGTGCTTTGCAGGAGATACATTGAGCGCATACTACTTTGATTCACATATGGGACTACACAAAATACAGATCTCTCCAACAAATGCACTAAACTCCACCATTATGACTACTCCCTGAGATTTACTGGGCACCTTTGCAGCAGATGCCTTAAATGTAAATGTAAATGTACAGGAATTTATATAGCGCAAATCACCGAGCGGTTTCTAAGCGCTTGCTTAGGGAACCCGTCCTGGTATTCCCCTGTGATATAACCCTGGCAGGGTATCCGCAAGGTGAAAGCCAGGCATCCCGCCGCGATCAATCCCGCACCCAATCAAATATTTTAAAATCTAGACTTTGCAACCAAATAAGCATAACGGATCTATTGCCATGCTTCTCCTTGTTGCCAATTTCTTTGTGGCAGGGTTAAAAAAATACATGTGTTAAGGTCCAGATTTTGCATAGGGATTGCGCCACTTTTTTGGCACAACCCCAACGCCAAATCTCATTTGTTAAGACTCATAATGCGCTTAAATGTACTCATGACATACCTGATAAACATACGTGTGAGGTGCTAATAGCTGATGTCACTTCTTGTGATGTCACTTCCAGTGAGGTCATTTCCATGCGCTGTGATGGCATGCTTCATGTGTTCACTTGCATACTGCCTAACCTGGTTAGTCCCCCCACTTCTGTTTTTTAGGACTTGTGCCCTGCCATCAGTGTAAATGTTTACACCAGGGAAGTCAGTAGATGCTTCACTAATGCAAACCTGCACCTTCCCCTGCTCTAAAAAAGAGCAGGTAGACTGCATATTTGTCATGGTGGGAGGTCAGAATTTACTTGTCTTATTCAACACGCCCTGCAGACAAACTACTTGCATTTTTTTGACTGTAGCAAATGTACATCATAAAATTCCGCATTGCAAAGTCAACCACTTTCTATTTGTAGTTGAGCAATTAAGATCGAAATATTTTGGCTCAATTACATGTCAGTGCTGCTACCAAGACAGGTTGGGCCAGACAAGTAATATCGGGTACCAGGAAATTAAGCATTTAATGATCGACTAATATTAGTACAAATCTTTGAAGATAACTCCAATGAAGTGTTTCTTGATCTGTTTGCCCACTATTTGAATACAAGTTACGGTCTTGTTTCTGTTGAAGGGAGCTCAACCTCAACTGCTGTTGGGTTTTACAGATCAGTGCTGGTTACCTTAGTTCACCCTTGATTTAAGTTAACAATAGATTCACCTATCTGTCATCATGCTCAAATAAGTTTGACATTAGCTGCATAGGTGGAAATCATGGCTGGTGGTAAAGTGAGTTGGCTACAATTATACAAAGCACATTTTGTTTGTCTTCTTGCAACGTAGGTGCTTTGCTACAGTTAGCCATTTGACCTGAAAAATAAAAAAATGTTAATGATTGTTTGCTGGGTTTGTTGACATACCAGGGTTAATATAGCTTCTTAGTAAATGGGATTCTTCTAATTTGTCTCGCATCTCTGTCTTCAAAAAAGAGAGATGTGTTTTGATTTCAAGGCACATGTCCATAATTGCAACCCCTGGGGACACGAATAAGATCTGAGCTGAGTACAGACAACCTAAACCTGGTCAAACTAGAATGCAGAGTCAACCTCTTTGCTATGTCTTAAGGGAAATCCTCAAACTGCTATGAACTTAAGGGAGACAGTTTTGAGTTTTGAAGTATTGTGGTAAGTAATTTGACAATAAACTATAATTTATTTTAAGACTCTGACACACACAGAATTTACATTTAGACACAACTTACAAAACATGAGCAAAATTGAAAAAAGTGTTACTGCTGATCAATAGCTGGCTTTCATATCTCAAGGCTGAATCAATATCTAATAAACAAAAACCTTTGGGTGGTACAGGAGTGTCTCCTGAATAATGAATGGATAGAGTGGATGGAGTTGTGTGATATTAATCTTAGATGCCATTTTCAAAAATATTTTTATTTAGGAGCACATACACCACATCCAGACATCAGAAGAAAGCCATCAAATTAATCAAGACAGCATAAAACCATCATATTAGTCATAAGATTAGACCTTGCCTCATTTGCCCCAGATATGTTGAAATCTGACAGCTGACCCTTTGGCTATCTGAAATTCGATTTCTTATGCCTTCATAATATCTTTTCACCATTATTCAAATATGGGCATGGTCTCAGATTTCAATTTTTTAGGAATCATAAGCCTGGTGCTAGTTTGTACGTAAAAAAGACCCAGTCTTATACTCAAACACCTAATAGAATCATTTTTAGAGTAAGTGAGACCCATGTGTGTTGTTTAGAGACTATTTTCAACATGATTGAGGCTCATAATTCACTTAGTTTATTGCAGGTGACACACATGTGAATATTATCAGCCGCCACAGTGGAGCAGTATGGGCAGCACTAGGGTGTTTTGTACCACTTACATTATTTCAAAAGGCTAATATAAAAATCAAATAGAGTCCGGGAAAGTTGACCCCACAGTCTAGCAGATGTAATAATTTTGCAAAAGTTGGCCCGGCTACTAACCTGCTCTTGTTCTGTAACAGGCTCATCTAAACTTATTGAGCACTTGTCTGCCCGCAATCCCAAATTAACTTTTAGATATTGCATTAGTCATCTATATATGTCAGATATAGTATATCGATGAGGGCTAAAAACTATTTGTGCGAAATCAGACTGGACTGATGGTATTGTTAACCAGCAGTGCTGCTCAGTAAAAAGGTTTTAATATGTACCTAGTATAGAATTAATTTTGGTGCAGCGAGAATGACCTCTGTAGATCTAAAAACAATTTAACCCCCTGATCATCCAACAAATCGGCTAAATACCTGACTCCAGCCTGGTGCTAGGTGCCAAAATACATGGATGTAAAGCAGCCATATAATTCACGTTATATGATAATAAAGTATGTGCCTGGATTGCAGTCATTTAAAAAAAACGTTCTAATGTCCACCCAAATCTTAACAAGCACTCCTATAGTTCTCAGTTTGACTTTCTTGAAAACATTCTCATTGTTAAATTTGCCCCTAGTGATACAGGGATTATTATCAATAGAGATGAACAATGATCCGGGAGGCAAGATGGCCGCCGTAGCTCTGTAGAGGACAGTCGCTAATTCTCCTCTCTCCCACCCTAGGATGTGAATTGATTCGTGAATACGGGGATGTGGGTACTGGCTGGTTTGCTGTCTCGCTTCACGACAGGTTTGCTCAGGGCAGCTTCAGTTAATACGGGGACAATTTTGCTTGGCTGCTGGAGAAAAATAGTCACTGCTGCTAAAGTACCCCATAAAATGTCGCAGAAAAGTAAACTGGATAAGGACAAAGATAAACCATCAGGGTCGATCAAAGGCCCAGCAGTAAGAGAAGGAGAAATCCCAAAGGTACCAGCCACTGCTGCCAAGAAACAAATGGAGCATATTAGCCGATCTGCTAAGAGCGCCCTGCTCAAAAAAACGGAAAAACAGGAGAAGAAGAATGAAGTAAAACCAGAGACCCGTCTGGCGGCGAGTAAGGCCGCGAAGGAGGCAATATTGGACACAGAAGGGAAAAACCATTGAGCTCAAATGGTGGTAGCAAAGGAACAGATGCGGCAATCAACCTTACCGGAATCCTTCACCTCCAAAGTGCTCCCGCTGGCTCAGATGCAGGCGCCTGACCTTCGGCAGTCTGGAGCAGCGAGCGGATTTTCATCGGGAAAGCAGATCGAGACGGGATCTCCGAGGACGGCAGCTGGGCTAAACGCGGGTGCCGGAGAAACAGCAGACCGCGAGGACGCAAGCGTCGAGGGCCCGGTTGCTGGGCAACCACGGAAGGCTGCGGGAGATAGCACGCAGCAAGCGTTGCAGAGTGCAGATGCCGAGAAGGCGAGCGAGGAGGAGAAAGCCGACTCAAAAGGTAATGCGCTAGAGCAGATGGAAAAGCGCAATAACACCCAAATGTTAGATGCACTGATGAATGTTGAATTAGGCTTAAGCAATAAAACTTTACAGCATCTCGACCCGAGCTGGGGGAGCACACAGAGCCTAAGAGACCAACAAGACCTCGTGTATGACCAGGATAATGGCAAAGGAGGTAGAGAATATAGAGGTATAAGGAGAGGCTCTCCTGAGTTCTTCTCAGTCAATGAGGGATCCAACACTACAGACATTAGTGAACCGGAAAACGAGGAAGAGGGGAGCAGTACGGACCAGTCATCAGGCTCAGATACAAGTAAGGAGTCCAGGGATCAAGCGACCAAGAAGAAAAAGAGAGCTGGAGCCAGAAGAGATGGAAGAGGGTCTAGAAGCAGCATGAACAAGAAATTGTTTTGGGACTACTCGGCTACATCAGAAACCTATCAGGAAAAATATCAGAATGAGGGTGAAAATGAGGAAAGGGTAAAATCGCAAAATGTAACTATGGAAATGCTATTTGGAACTCTGAAGCAGATGCATTCTGAGGCCAGAGCAGAAAGCCGAAGAGCAAAAAGAGACACAAAAAAACTGCAAGCCTCTCTCAGAAGAGTAAGCAGGAAACAGGAAGAGGTCGAAGTGAGAGTAACTCAAGTTGAAGAAAGGACTAGCAGAGTGGAAGACGAGGTAACAGATTGCAAGACTTTTAAGTTGGAACAAGAAAAGGTAGTGGTGGACCTACAATGGAAGCTAGAAGACTTTGAAAACCGCCAGAGGCGAAACAACGTAAGACTTTTGGGACTTGAGGAAGGGCGGGAGGGACAGGACCCTAGAGGTTATGTGATAAAAGTATTAACAGAAGCTTTCCCAGAATCGAAATGGCAGTGGGAACTTGAAGTACAAAGGGCCCATAGATATCCTCTGTTCATAAGGAAAAATCGTGGGGGGCAAGAGAATGCGCTACCAAGAGCTATGTTGGTTTTTCTAGGAAATTTTTTAGCAAGGCAAGAAATAATTGACAAAGCTAGACCTGATGCCAGAAAGAGTGCTGATGGAAACACATTTTTTGCTAGACCTGACTTCTGCCACGTCACGGTGGAAAGAAGGTGGAAGTTAAGGCAGATGATAGTACCCTTCCAAAAGCAAGGTGCGGAAGCCTATCTGTTATTTCCGGCAAGGCTGAAAGTAATTAGAAAGGGGTATACAAAGATGTTCACATCGGAAATAAAAGCGGGGGAGTATCTAGCAGAGATCACGGAATTAGACAAAAGAAAAGAGAGTAGACCCAGAACCCCGCCAAAAACCCCAACAGACAGCCCACTAAAAACCCCGTAAAGGTAGTAGCAAACAAAAATGTGTATAGAATAGTTGATAGTGGTGGGAACAGGATGGGAGAGAGTAGCGATTCTACAGACTACAGGGGCCACATATAGGTCAAGATTGACCTATTTGCCTGTGGCATGGGGGGGTGGGATCCAGAGGGGAGGGAGGCAGAGGGGGGGAGGGAGGGGGAGGGCAGGGGGGGAAGACAGGCACTTAGGTGGTGGGCACAAACATAAGCACAAGCACAATACACTTAGAAGAGTAAAGAAAGACTTGTTGGGCAAAGTGCACAATAGTGTTGTATTAAAATTTGTAGGCAAGGAAACAATGAAGCTAATTGAATATTGTCATCATAGGTATATACAGAAAGGGAAAACATATGAGCTATAATGACTTGTAGGATAGTCTCGATGAATATTTGTGGACTAAATGACCTAAATAAAAGGCTCGAAACTACTGCCCTGTTAAAATCGCTAAACCCTGATTTAGTGTGCCTTCAGGAGACACATATTGAAGGTACTAAGGCTTATCTACTAGACCAGCTTGGTTTTAATGTATTAGTGAAAACTAACCAAAATACAAAAACGAGAGGGGTGGCTATTTTAGGCAAGAGATATGACACGCAGGTAAAGAGAAAGAAGGAAGATCAGTGGGGTAGATGGGCTATAGCTGAATTAGTGTTCAGGGGGGAAACTATCACGGTTGTCTCGGTCTACGGATCTAGAGGAGACGACCCTGAGATTTTTCAATACTTAGACACAGAATTAGCGCAATGGCCAGAACCCATCATACTTTGCGGGGACTTGAATATACACGATGCAGATAGCAGCTTTTTAGATCCTGATAGGAATTACTCAGGAAGGAAAAAAAGGACCTATAGAGCCTTAGCAAATATGGTAATGAATAACTCGCTAGAAGACCCATGGTTAAAATGTCATCCAAATCTAGATGGGAGTACCTTTTTCTCAGCCCCTCACCAAATATTGGTTAGGCTAGATTATTTTTTAATTACGAGAAGTCTGATGGATAGAGTAAAGGTAGATAGGGAACCGAGGATTATTTCAGACCATAATCCACTAGTTTTAACCGTAATAATTGGACAAAAGAGAAATAAAGAGCTGAGACAATGGACCTTTGACAGAACACTATTGCAGGATCAGTGCTATAGGGAAAGAATGAGCAACTGGATTAAGGAATACTGGGAGATAAATAGGGGCACATCATCACCAGGGATAGTGTGGGACGCATTTAAGGCCGGTATAAGAGGGGAAACTGTGAGCTATGTTATTAAGATGCAGAGAGAGTCAAAGGCAAAAGCTGAAAAAGATCTTAAATTAGTTAGGGAAGCAGAGGAAGCACTTATTTCAGCCATAATTTCACACTCCCCTATCGACCAGATTTTATTGAAAATAGTTGCTCTTAAAACGGAAGCCATGGATGGGATGGCGAAAAAGACAGTGGAGAGGTATATAGCAAATAAAGAAAAGGTTTACGAACTTAGCGAACGAGTAGGGCATATACTGGCTGTGCGAGCCAGACAAAGGGAGGGATTGGCTGATATCAAGGAGATTAAGAATTCTCAGGGAGTTATAGTTAAGGAAGCGAAACAGTTTAGAGAGGTTTTTAAACATTTCTATACGGAACTTTACACACTAGATGGTCAGGAAAAGGAGGCAGATATAAGGGCTTACCTAAGCGAGATAGAGCCCCCAGTGATACTAGAGGAAGACCAAAATAGTTTGGAAGAGACATTGCAGTTGAATGAACTGGTTGAGGCTCTGAGGGATTTAGCATCTGGGAAAGCAGCTGGCCCGGACCAGTTGCCGGTAGAATTTTATAGAACCTTTCAATCATCTCTCTTAGAAGAAATGTTTAATGTGATGCTGTTAGCACAAAAGGGTGAGTCTGTCCCAGAGTCATGGAGCGGGGCAGACATTATTGTAATACAGAAGAAGGGTAAACCCACAGATGTTCCGGGGTCTTACCGCCCCATTACTTTAATGAACGCAGATGTCAAGGTGTTCTCCAAAATTCTGGCAAAAAGGCTATCAAGGGTAATAGAAACATTGGTAGTTCCTTCACAGCACGGTTTCATTCCAGGAAAGGGCACAACTCAACACACTAGACAAGTAGTCACGGCATTTGATGCAGCAAACATTCTAAAAGACCCTATGGCTGCTTTGTTTTTGGATGCTGAAAAAGCATTTGACAGGGTCTCCTGGAGGTACTTGTGGGAAGTTCTGAGTTGGAAAGGTATAGGGGCAGGATTTATAAAGGCCTTACAGACCTTATATATAAACCCGACCGCCAAAATAAGGGTTAACAGAGGACAATCATCTGCAGTTAACATTCAGAGAGGAACAAGGCAGGGGTGTCCTTCTTCCCCTCTGCTTTTCGCTTTATATCTTGATCCCTACATACGAAAGTTAGGAAGTAATGCTCAAAATTCCGCCATTAGTTCTGAATGGATGTAGATTTAAAACGTTAGCATATGCTGACGACGTTGCCATCCTGACTACACAACCTATAGTAGCTATTAGAGCAATTGAAGTTGAAGCAGGGCGATTTGGGAAGTTCTCAGGGTATAGTTTGAATAACACCAAAACCCAGATTGTAAAAAACCAGTGGGCTGTATGTAATGACGATAGAGTGGTGGAAGCAGCAACCTATTTAGGGGTGCGAATTACAGCAGAAATAGATAAGATCGTTAAAAGTAATTTGGACCCCTTGATGGCTCAAGTCAAAAAGGATTTGGAAAGAATGAACAATTTACACTTATCACTGGTAGAATGCACGAACATTATCAAAATGATGATTTTACCTAAGTTTTTGTACTTTTTCAGGGCCATACCTCTATTGTTTGAAGCCAGTAGGTTCAATAGTATTGAAGCCATATGTAACAGGTTCATTTGGGCACATGGTAAGACCCCGAGGGCCTATAGATTTATGACATTACCTAGGGAAAAAGGGGGATGGGGTGCACCTGATTTTCGTTTTTACTATATGGCCACTGTTTTGCAATATATACAAGGACTAATTGGGGGGAATACAGATGATGCAAGAATGCAAGATATGTCTACCAAGGTTTATACTGTTGTTCTAGGGCCAAATGCTTATAACTATTTTCTAAAATGTACAGACTTTAGTTATTTCAAAAGAACCAGGTTTAAAACTGTCATGGCGGCAGTTACGGTATGGAATGCTTTTTTAAAGAAAGCCAAGATGGGGAGATATAACAGATATGTCTCTTTGATTAACAACAGATCACTCCCAGCGGAAATATTTGCTGATCAAACTATGGCAGAATGGGCAGCGAGTGGGATCACGCAAATAGGGGATTTGTTTGATCAGGACGGTTTTAAGCAGTTCGCAGATTTGAGAGAGGCATATGGTATAGACAACAGGGGTTTCTTCAAGTACTTGCAGATTAGAAGCTTTTTAAAGAATAAATTGGGAGGGCCAGCAGGCTTTAATAAAATAGAAATAATGGAGAAAATTATGATGATGGGGGATTGCACAATCAGGTCCTTTTATGCAGCTTTGCTGAAAGAAAAGCAGGATGACCTAGAGAAATACAGCATGAAGTGGGCAGACAAACTGGGGGTTGATAGCAATTTGTTCTCTGAGTCTCTTAACTTAGGCTGCACAATTTTAAGTGCAGCCCCTCTGCAGTCCCAACACTACAAAACATTATACTTTCTCTATTTTACACCTGAAAAGATAGCAAAATGGGGCGGGAACACAGGAATAAATTGCCCTCGATGCAATGAGTTGGAAGCAGGCAGCATTCACATCTTTGCAACATGTCCCCAGCTTCATTCATTGATCAGAGAGATAGAGGGCTTTTTAGCAAGATCCTTGGGTATTGTGATTTGTCTTACACCATCTTGGATTATGTTAGGAGTGGCTGAACAAGAGCATGAACAACACACAGAACTCCTGTTTGTATTAATGGCAGTTTACAGACTGACAATAGCCCGGGCTTGGTTAGATAAAAATCCCCCAAAATTTCAAAATTGGTTGGCAAACACGCTGTATGCCCACAAGATAGAGGAAAACATCTATGCCCGGAAAGGAAGGAGAGGAAGATGTCTGGGGAAAAGAATTTGGGAGCCATTAAGTAAATGGAAAGAGAAGCAAAGAAAGGATGACTAGGGGGTGGATGGGGAAAAGTCTGTGGGGAATTTTCTTAGCTAATTGCTCCTTTTTTCGTTTATATCTTTTATCCTCTATATTATGATATGCTTGGTTATGTTTTCTCCTTAATTATATGAGCTTGATTTATTTATTGCTCAAATGTACTAAATCTTAATTAGGTTAAAGGTATTCTTTAGTTGGGCATACTGTAAAGGCGAGTTCTATAAATTAGAAATTAAGTAAATTATTGTAAACTGTTAAAATGTACTTGTGTAACTTGAACTGCGCTTATGTTGGCAAAGAAAAATAAAAACTTAAAAAAAAAAAAAGAGATGAACAATGATCCTATAGCAACTTGATACGATTGGCACTGCTAGTACAGTCACCAGTCAGGAAGTGTGTAACTGACTCTGGTTATGAAACGTTTTTGAAACGTATTTGCTATTCTTTCTTTCTTCCTTCTCCAGATAGATTTGTCTACCATAGAGTCAAGTTGTTTAAAGTATGTATCAGTGATGCAAAGAGGTAGTGCCTGGGAAAGGTATAGAAGTTTAGGTAAGATATTCATTTTCACTAAGTAAATTCTCCTAATTACGGAGAGAGGCAAATAGATTAATTTTGCCATGTTGACTTTAAACTCCTATAATTGGGAAATATTATTGTATTTGAAACAAAGTTCTAAAAAAAGTGCAATTGTAATACTCAGATACCCAACACTCGTAACCACTCGGGGACCAGTACGAGTTGGGATTTTTTGAGAATTCAATTTATGACCAGTGGGCATGCCAAATTTAAGGGCTGCTTTTTCAGTAATATTCAGGGTGGGGTTAATACAATATGTAAATACTAATAAACCATTCACATATACAGTGAGGTGAGATGCCAAACGTACATTAGGATTGCTGTGGATAGTCTTTCATTGAAACCTGATGTATGGCTCCATATACAAAGCATACAATGCTGGTAACAGTGGGCAACCTTGTCCAGAGCCTCGTGTAATTAGACTAAGAAAGTGAGTTCTTGTTCGATATGCATGTGAACCTTGGGTGCTTGGTATATGGCTTGAATCAGTTTAATGAAATGTGGACTGATATATTGTTTTAGCAATTCCCATAGAATTTGCCAAGAGACCCTGTTGAGTGCTTTTTCAGCATCTAATAGTAAAACATTTAATGGTTCCCTAAAGTTTCAGCTTTAAGGCAGTAATAATATTTGTATGGTAGATAGTGTCTTGACCAGGAATACATTTGTGTTGCTCAGGTGATTTTAGTCAAGAGATAATCCTGTTAATTATATTAGCCAGAAGTTTAGTAACTTTCTTAGAATTGACATTAAGTAGTGATGTAGTGATGTAGGTCGATATAAACTACAGTCCAAGTGATCTTTATCTTTTTTTTTTTAAACATATATTATAGCTTCACACCAGGAAAGAAGGGTGCAGCCCATAGTGCAGATATCTTGTAGTACATCTAGCAGCAATCGAGACACTGTGCTAGCAAGAGTTTTCTATATTTCAGTTGCACTGTGATCAGGACCAGCAGCCTTTTTTGCTAACAGTATATTAGCAACAATGGTTGTGACTTCTTCTGCATTAAACTTGCCGTTAAGTATTTCATTGTGACAAGTGTTTCATTTTGGCAAATCCCTAGACCGTAAGTAGTCATGTGTGAGAGGATACCATCTGCCACCACTTGGTTTAATGGTGAGGAATTTCCAGTTAAGATCTACAGAATCCCAGACTGTTGGGTGCATATCTCCCTCCTAGTATCTCTTTTCTGAGTAAATAAGGTTGCCTGTTTGTCTTGGATGCTGAGGCATGCAAGTATATTCCCTGACTTTTCTCAAATTTCACAGACCTAAGCTCACGACTGAAAGGATCTTTTATTATATCATGAAGTTGTTACTGCAGTAATATGTCCACAAAAGCCCATTATTAGTAAGTGCGTTTCTCATGCTACATCAGAGCGAGAAGTAATCTGTGCTAAATTGGTTTGGATTCATTTGTACAGTTGTTTTATGGCTGAGTCCTCTTCTTCCCTGTCTCCTTTTCATAAATATATATGGGAAATAAAACATTGCTATATGCCACTAATGATAGGTTTTATTGTGTCCCTGCCCATGAAGGGGTTAGCTGATCTTCGATTGGTTGAAATACATTCTTCAGTATGTATGCATAAATATTGGACATAATCGGGTCGATCAAGTAAGTATTTCGGCAATAATCAGGGATACGATTTCATGCAAGAAGTGCAGTCAGAGTCCCATTTTAAGATAATGGCAGAGTGATCAAAATATAGAAAATGCTGACTCTGAGTTTGCCAAGAGGGAAGGATAAGGGCCTGTGTTGAGGTTAGAATTTTTACTAATACGAGGGTTCACTCAGAAAGCAACAATCGGCCCCCTAAGATTCATTGATATACAACGTACACCGTTTTTAATTAGTTTCTGGCACATGATCCATTTGCCATACTTAACACACCCCCCCACAGACTCATGCTTTGCAAGCACGCTAGTGAGTACACACTCAGTAACAGGCTTAAGTTTAATCACGTTAATATTCAGGCAGCGTTGTGTGCCGCTATGACAACCGACCCAGCAGTTATGGCACATGCGTGGGGACACAGGGTCTCCATTACAACCATGCGCAATGAGGCACCGCCACAACCAATTAGCTGGATTACAAATACCGTCTCTGCCGTTGACCGTTCACATGCAGGCAGGAGTACGGTTGGGGTAGGTGCACAAGAGCAGGCACCCAAGGAAAACTGTAAAGAAGATCTCTCCAATGGAGACATGAGGAGCATTTTGATTAAACCTAAGTATACCGCACTGTTATGTCTAAAATGTAAGACGAAACTGACGAGTGTTTCCGCACTATGTCATTTCCTGTTTAGCCCGGTAAGGTGCGGGCGCTCTACTCCTACTAGCCCATGGAGCTACTCTCCTCAAACTTTTAGGTAAGTCCTTATGTGACATGGCCATGAGACCATATTTGTGAGATTGTGGCCACCACATATGATGGCTACTGAACCCCGACAAGAGCCACGTTGTTGGGTATGCCACTTCAGCACGTTGCTGACGACATAGAGGCACGATCTGGTGATATGAACACTGGACATTTGATCAGGAGGATGGCAGGATATGCGGGTGACTCCTTGAGGGTCTGTGGGACCACATACGCTAGGGATTCTCCGCCCACGTGACAAGTGTAGGACCCTCCCGGTACTCATAGTTGAGACCCCACATTCCAGCCACTCTTCAAAAGGCACTGTATCACCCATGTCTGGCTCGTACAAAGTCACTTTTTATTTTTTATTTGCGTAAACTAAGGATAAGCTCTGGGGAGACATTGACATTCCCCGGCTGTAGCTTTGATGCACCATCTCTTTGCTTTTTGTCATTTCTCGCCTAGGTGGTATCCAGGAGCGGATAATATCTAACTAGTTATTGCAGCTTGACTGCAGGGTACACTATTACAGTGACCGCCCGGATATCCATTGAGGGTATCAACCCTTTCACTTATCACAATCACTACACTTTATTTAGGCCTACATAGGTAACACCTAACCTATGTGTTTTTAGTCTGCCAAGGGTGCCCTCCCATTAAAAATTATACTTCGGGTAACCCTTAGACAGTTTTAGACTCACTTTGCACGCACCACTTCACCTTCTTAGAGGACCCACACAAGCATGCACCAAACAGCGTTTTGTCTTAACCCCTTCGATGCTCATTGCGAGCACAGCTCGTTATGAGGTACAGTGGAGCTGTGCTCGTCATGACCACACCCGTTTCCATTGACCTTCAGCACAGGAGATGAAGATGTGCAGCATCTATGTGGTTAAAAGATCTCCGCTAAAGTGACCCTTCATGGGACCTGTAGGGCATTACAGTGCCGGCCCGACGAGTAGCAAAACATACAATGATGAAGCATGACATCCTTCGGGGTGTGTGAGAGCATTAAAAGACAAGACTTGCTCTTTCCTCCCACAAGTGGGCCTCAAAAATCCTAGGTCTACTTACACCTTTCTCTTACTCTGTATTGAGCAGGTGACTACCTGTACCCCTCATCTGGAACAGTGCCCCGGGGGGCGTGGCTTGGATGCCGAGGAGGTAGGCAGCGTGAGCTCGGAGCTCCGTGCCCGATCCCGGAAAATATCCTGAAAATTCGATCGGACCCCGAGGTAACCGATACCATCCGGTACTGGAAGGTACTGCGGAGGGTCCGGAGCCCACGGAGGACGACACCGAGCCTTCCCACAGCAGTATTTCGACTTTGAAAGTTGAACCCAGGCGGAAAGTCGCGGACCCCAAAATGGCGGCGAGGGCATGAGATCGCTCGCAACGGAGACATCTGCCTGGAGACCCACTGAGGACAGCTCCCGGACACACGAGAGGGGTTGACGGCTGCATCGCGCCTCTCCCCAGGTGCCGAGTGGACTTTGGGCGCGCCCTTGGGCGGTGGTTGAGGACCGACTCCTGGTAGGAGCGACGACGGTGCGACAGTGACCCAGAGACGAGAGCCCCGGGCCTCTGGCGCATCTGGCGCTGGCCGGGCTGCGATCGCTCAGTGCGTCCTGCTTCTTGGTGACATATCCGGGCCTGAGAACCCTGCCGGAGGACAGAACCCGACGACGCTCGGAGGGCGGCCAAGAACACACTCGAAGACCACCGCCCGTCCCGGCCCAGATGGGGAAGACGAAGGGGAAGGGAGATGGCGCGACCGATACTGAAGCGGCGGAGGGAGCGGAGAGAGACCAAGCGGCGTTGCAGCGGATGCAGGATCGTATCCTGGAGGCCATCGCCACCACAAAGGACGCCCTGCAACAAGACATAGCTCAGGTGGCGACGGGCTTGGGCCTCCTGAAGGCCGACCACGACAAACTTAAGGACAGGGTGAAATCCGTGGAGACCACAGTTAAGGACTTAGCCCCAGGACAGGCAACGATGAAGGCCCAGATGGCCGACGTGATGGACCGCCTGAAGGTGCTGGAAAGGAGGGCCGAGGATGCAGAAAACAGAAACAGGCGCAACAACGTACGCCTAGTGGGCCTGCCGGAGAAAATTGAAGGCGACGACATGGTGGGCTACTTGGATAACTGGCTGCGGACGGAGGTGGCACCAGAAGGTCTGTCCCCCTTCTTCTCCCTGGAACGGGCACATAGAGTTCCGGCACGTCCGCCAGCCTTAGGCCTTCCTCCTCGCCCAGTGGTGTTCAAATTGCTCCATTACCGGGACAGAGACTGGCTTTTACAGAGGGCGAGAGAGGCAGGGCCCTTTCAAGTGGAAAACAACAGAGTCACCATGTTCCCGGACTACACATTTGAGACGCAGCGTCTCCGGGCAAACTTCCTGTCCCTCAAGCGGGAGCTCCGCCAGGAAGGCATCAAGTACTCCCTGTTGTTTCCTGCCAAGCTAAGAGTGGTGGTGGATGAGAAATCTTTATTCTTCACGACCTCCGCGGACGCATGGGACTGGTGGGACACTTATAAAGCGGGAACGGACGGTGCTAAGGCCAGGGAGGAAGAAGCTAAGGTGGCGAAGCCGATCAGGCAGTCCCAACGGATCAGGAGGAACCGCAAGAGAACCGGGAAACCCTCGATGTCGCAGACGGAGGCGGAGAGGCAGGCGGCCCTACAGGCAGTGGTGGACTTATCTAGAACCGCCAGGACTCAGTCCGGGAAGGGTACAGATTCGGAGGACCCGGGCACGGGCTCAGAGACAGGACAATCGGAATTTGGTGGAGCCCCGGGCCCTATTGTGACGCCGCAGACTTCGGGAGAGATACTGGAGGCGTGTTGA
This sequence comes from Lissotriton vulgaris, assembly GCF_964263255.1. Lineage (NCBI taxonomy): Eukaryota > Metazoa > Chordata > Amphibia > Caudata > Salamandridae > Lissotriton > Lissotriton vulgaris. The sequence continues at coordinate 888,674,023 of NC_141687.1, forward strand.
ACTGATCTGTTGGAATGAACTCGCTGGATGGACACCGGGGCACTGGGCCCGCAGCAGTGGACCGTTATTGATTGAGGTTTTGGGGAGCTGTAATGTGGGGATTGTGGGGTGGAGCGCGCGGGGCTGATTTGTTTAAGGACTTATAGCATTGAGCCGCGCCTTACTGGCCCCTAAGGTCATCGCAGTGGGGACTGCGACTATTGCCACCTTTCCTTGAGGGGTGGTCGGGAGTGTTGGTTTGGATGGGGGTACTTCCAGTTGCGGGGGGGCCTGTCCTGGGGGGGTGGGAGTTGCGAGCAGTTGGGGTTGCTCAGGGGGTTGTAGTTGTTGGAGGGGTTCGGCTTCCTGTTTGGAGAGGGTGGGTGGGTGGGCCCGTGGTCGCGGGACTTGTGCGGACTTTGTTCTTTGCTGTATGGTCCGGTTGTGTAGGGGGGAATGGCTAGTACTGGGGCGTTAAAATGTGTGACCTGGAATGTGCGGGGTATGCAGTCCATGGCGCGCAGACATAAGGTTCAGGCGTACCTCAAGCGTAGGGGGGTTCATATAGCATTCCTGCAGGAGACGCATCTAAATAAGCAGGAAGGGGCGGCTCTGCAAAGGCGCTGGAGGGGGCAGTTATTCTACACAACATTCTCAGCATTCGCAAGGGGGGCATTGATTTGGATACGGGCGGGGGTCCCCTTCCAAGTCTCGAAGTCATCGGTAGACCCTGAGGGCAGGTATGTGGCGGTGGAGGGGAGGCTGAGAGGCAGGATGATTTCTCTCTGTAATGTGTATGCTCCTAATGTAGACCTGCCTGCTTTCTTGTCTACCATTTCGGGCAAATTGGCGGGTTATTTGGCAGGGCCGGTCCTCTTGGGGGGGGACTTCAACTCAGTTGAGGATGTGCTACTAGATAGGTCCCATCCCCCGCTGCGCGCGTCCCCAGTACATAGGGTCGCCAAGCGTAGGTTGGAATGGCAGGAGAGCTGGGCCCTCACGGATGCATGGAGGGCGTTGCACCCCACCACTAGGGACTACTCCTTTCATTCGCACCTACATGATTTGCATGTGAGGCTGGATGCGTTTCTTTGTTCGGAATGTGTGCTCCCCGCGGTGGGAGGGGCGGAATACCTAGCCAGGACGATATCGGACCACAACCCCTTGTTGTTGTCTCTGGAATGGATGGTGACTGTTAACTGCGTGCCAACATGGCGCCTGCAACCTGACACCCTGGACGACTTGTTGTTCAGGGAGGCCCTGAGTGAACGCATTGAGAGGTATTTTGAGGAGAACAGTGGCTCGGCCTCCACGAGGGCGGTTGAATGGGATGCGTTCAAGGTGGTGGTGCGGGGACACTGTATTGGACACACGGCAGGGGCTCGGAAGACTCTGTTGGATGACTTAGATAAGGCAGAGACACGGTTGAGGGATCTCGAGAAGAGGCGCCCGAATCACCCTGAAATGCAGGAGAGGCTTAGCGGGGCACGGGAGGGGCTGGCGGTAGAGCTAGAGCGGCTGCGCAGCTTTGACCATAAGGCGTACGTGACAAGGGCGCATGCGGAAGGTGATAAGGCGGGGGCGATGTTGGCTTGGCTTGCTAACCCAGTCCGGGGGGGAGGGCCGATCATGAGGATCCAGGAGCCAGGGGAGGAGCCCTGCCACTCCCAACCCGGGATCCTGAATAAGTTTCGTGCTTACTATGAGGGGCTCTATCTGAGTGGCGACACGGGAGGGGCGGAGGAGCTTGAGGAGTTCTTGGACGGGTTACAGTTGCCGCGAGTGGAGGACTCGGAGGCAGAAGAGTTAGGGCGGCCCATCTCCCTCGGAGAAATAGGTTGTGCTGTAAAACAGATGGCTAGAAACAAGACCCCGGGCCTTGACGGACTACCGATCGAATTTTATGGCAAATATCTAGAGTACCTTGCTCCGCGGCTGCGTGAGGTGTACAACGAGGCACAGGAGAAGGGCCGACTCCCGGGCTCTATGTGCGAGGCCCTCATGATCCCGCTCTTGAAGCCGGGTAGAGAGGGTGCGGCGCTGTCCTCGTATCGTCCGTTGTCTATGTTGACGACGGACTACAAGATCCTCAGTAAAATTCTGGCCAACAGATTGCTGGGACACATGACGGGCCTGGTTCACGGTGACCAGTGCGGTTTCATACCAACACGCAATACCACTCATAACATCCGTAGACTCACGAGACTGATGGGTGCGGACTGGCCGGACACTGTCTCCCCATTTGTCCTATCCATTGATATTGAGAAGGCATTTGACAGCCTCGAATGGGGATACTTGTATGAGGTGATGCGTCGCTTCGGGCTGGGAGACGGATATATAAGATGGACCAAGGTCCTCTACGCCGAGGCGGTAGCGAGGGTCCGGGTGGGCGCACTGATCTCGAGACAGTACCCGATTAGGCGTGGCACTAGGCAGGGTTGTTCCCTATCCCCGCTCCTGTTTGCATTGGCAATGGAACCCTTCGCTGCGATAGCCAGACTGGGCCGCCACTACGCTGGTTTGTCCTTTAGGGGGAGACCGCACTTCATCTCCCTGTACGCAGATGACTTGCTGATGTTTTTGGCCGATGCGGGCACCGAGCTTCAGGGGGCGCGGCGGCTGCTGGAGCAGTTCGGTAGGTTGTCGGGCCTGAGGGTCAACTGGCGTAAGTCCTGTCTGTTTCCCCTGAGGCCGGGAGAACCATGCCCACTTACTGCTCAGGAACTCCGGTGGGAGCCACGCTGCCTACATTATCTAGGGGTCTATGTTTACCACGCCCCGTCCGACCTACTGGAGGGCAACATCACTCGCTGTATTAACGCCCTGCGTGGGTCCATGGACTTCTGGGCAACTCTGCCGCTCTCCCTGGCTGGTAGGATTTCCCTGCTTAAAATGATCGCCCTGCCCAGGCTTTTGTATTATTTTAGGACACTGCCGGTATGGATCCCGAGCTCTGTTTTCAAACGCCTGAGGTCATTGGTCATAGCGTTCTTGTGGGGCACGGGTAGGAGGCGCATAGCGCTCGACACGCTGTTGCGCCCCAAAGATGAGGGAGGTATGGCAGTGCCGGATTTTGAAGGATATTACCTAGCCGCACAGCTGCAGACTTTTACTCAGGAGGTGGCGAGAGTGTATAGAGGCCCCGAGGACGCGAGAGATGAAGGCACCCCGCGACACGTTCTGGCCTATATTACGCTGCACCAGAGACTCCGAATGGGAGACCTGACGGTCGAAGAGCAGACATTCCGGCTTTGCTGGGACCGGGCCCGTAAGCGGGCGGGTGTCAGCCTTATGTATGCTCCCGAAATACCGCTGGGAATGGTTACTGCCCTCCCACATGGAGGTGACTGGTCGCGCTTGCTGGGGTGGGAGGAGGCCGGAATACAAATGCTGGGTGACCTCTATGAAGATGGGGTGTTGCTGCCGTTTCGGGACCTGCAGGAGAGATTTGACCTGCCGAGGGGCGACTACCTGCTGCACGCGGCAGTCACGGGCGCCATGCGAGCCCACTGGGGGGAAGGGCTGCAGGAACCGGACACCTCGATGGCTTGCCAGTACGCCATGATGGCGGCGGGAACCTTTAAGGCTGTCACGTGCCTGTACTCTAGGATGCAGCGGGAGGCCTTGCAACCTTTGGCAGCCCTGAAGGCCAAGTGGGAGCTGGACCTCCAGGTGGAGATACCGGACACGACCTGGGGCCAATTGCTGAGGCGGGCACGGAAGAGCTCGAGGAATGCCAGGTTCCAATTGATCCACTTTTATGTTATTCACAGGGCATACCTCACGCCCGGGAAAATCCAACAGTACTTTGGGGCGACCGACGCTGCTTGCCCCAGATGTAATACAGCTGGGGCGGATCTATGTCATATGCTGTGGGATTGCCCCACTTTGGGCGACTATTGGCAGGAAGTTGGGCGGGCCCTTAACGGCGCGACGGACAGGGATATCCAGTTTACTAAAGCAGTGGGCGTCCTTCATTGGTTCCCACACACACCTAGAACTAAGATGTCTAGTAAATTTATAGATTTAGGGCTTATCCTGGCCAAGCGGGAGATTACACGAAATTGGAAGTCCAGAGTGGGGCCCACGTATAAAAGATGGTATGGGGAGTGTCTGAGATGGGCCGCGTGTGAAAGTACCCTACGATACCAGATGGCCTGGAGGTCGAATGACGAGAAGGCACTGGAAAGGGCGACTGCATGGGAGGTGATGGTGCAGGCGCTCCGGGATGTGGACGATGAGGGGCAGGATGGTGAGAGCGAACTAGCTGGAGCAGACCCTGACACTACACAGGAGAACACACCTTAGCGAAAGATTACTTCCTCCTGCAATACACCGGACACTATTACATGGTTACCCAAGCGCAGAGCGACCACGGGGGAGGGCGGGTAGGAGGCTGGTTTGGAGGGATGTTGGGGTACCGAAATTTGGGGAGGGGGAGGGGCGTAAATCACAAAAGCATCCCAGGGTTATGTGCATGATGAAGCGGTCGGACATTGTAAGAAGTACAAGATCTGGACGGAGATGAAGTCACCCGCGTCAGGATCGAGGAGATCCCCCCAGATGGAGATCAACTGGATCACACTAAACCTGCACATGTTATATACTTATTGATGAATATCTTGTCTGTACATGTATATTGGTGATGCAATAAAAATGATGTTAAAAAAAAAAATCTGGAACAGTGCCCCCTGTTTTGATTAATACGGTTCACATTAGGAGCACGGGCACTGGACCTTAACTGGCTCATGGTCCCCCATCTTTGTATAGATACAAGTAGGCTTATTAGGCATAACTCTATTTGAGAATATTGTTTATGAGGTCTGGAAAAGTAAGTGTATCAGTGGGTATCAGAAATATTGTTCCTCCATATGTCCACCAAATTCAGCTCTTGCATCATTAAAGATACTGACCCTGGTTCTCTTCAACTGTCTTGTTTGTGCAGTGTTAGTAGTATCCAGGGTAGGATTTAAAATACATCTGAAGTCACCCATTGCAGTAATAGAAGCATATTAGCTACTTAGTTCTAACATTACCTTGATGAAAAACTGATGGTTCTTATAATCGGGTGCATATAAATTAACTAGAGTAAAATGGCTATTACTTTCCTGATTAACTATTTCCCCTATTACCCACCTGCCCTCCCAATCTGCTTTGGAGCTTATGATTCTAAATGCTCTGTTAAAGAATATTATGGAGACTCCCCTCTTCCCGAGCGGTATGTAGCACTCATTATATAATACATTTAGGGTATGGCATAGACTCTACAGCACTTTGACATGTTCATGATTGCAGTCTTGTGTTTAGTAAGGTGGGTCTCCCGTAGGGCCAGAATGTCAGGTCTCAACCACCAAACTCTATCTTTTGCACTCCCATTTTTAATATCATGAACATTTTATGACAAAATATCAACCAACCTCCCTCCCTTTTCCTTTGTTGCTCTCATTTTCTTTAAACAATGTATAAGGCCTAGTGTCAAAGAGTCACTAGGACTCCGGTACGCACAACAAAAAAGGTTATTCGTAAAGTTTTATGTCAATCGGTTTAGTTTAAACCTTTTATTTGAAAAAACATATCAATGTACTCATTATTTACTTAAATTGGTATTTTCCAATCATGAAAATTACAAACTTCGTAATTCAATGGTTAAATTGTAATAAACAAAGGTCACATTTTATCAAAACACAGGTACAGTGTGCAGTTAACACAAAACAAATACAAAAGAAAAAACCCAATGTATTTCGGGGCAGCGGCCCCTTCGTCGGGGGTCTGAAAAGGAGAAAAGAAAATAAGGAGGCTAATACATGTCAATGTATCACAATGTATAAATACTTATAGCCCTATTCATATTAGATCATGGCTTACCTAATGAGTGAAAGCACAATAGTGACCTGCGTGTAATGGCTCCTAATTAGCCAAATAATTTCTAAAAGAACAAGACAGAAATGAAAGTTTAGAAAAAACTAATTTGAATAATGTACTATCTTGGAGGATGAATAGAATGAAATATCCACGTTACCTGTCCTTTGGTCAAGATTGCATCTATAAAGAAGATAATCAAATTACATATCTCTCGATATTAAACAATGCTGTGTATGTTTGCCAAAATGCAAAGGCAAATTAGCTCACCTGCTTATGTGACTTGTGCGCAACGAAAAGGAAACCTATTGGAACAAATAAATGCTGTAAGTGCACTGCACGTTAGCCACCCTAAAACAAGTGAAAGGAAAGAGACCGCTTTAAATACCTGCGTGTCTAAATCGCAGCGTTTCGATCACGCGAAAGTCTCTCTTCACGATTCTGTGAATGTGAGAGAAGAAAGGTCTTAATAGTTGCCCTTTAGTCAATCAGCCTTGGCGTGTCATAAAGAAAGCTACAAACTGACTCACCGCCCGTTTTGACGATCCGTTCTCATCTGTGTTCCACCGGCAGTATGCTGACTGGCCAGCAGTGGTGTAAGATTTAAGAGTCCTTCGCCTATTTCTAAAAAGCACCGGCAAATAGTAAACAGCGTAGGTGGACTCGATAGTGTCTGTTTTTTTGATTTATTTGAATTCCGGGCGAAACTTTATGTATTATGTGTGTGAGCGCCAGGCACACTAGACCGAAAACCTTACGCACGGATCCGTTTTTTTTATTATATATTATGCGAACGCCAGAAGCAGAAATTAGAGGCCGATTTATAAAAACACGGAACGGAGCATCCAACCTCTAGGATAGCAATAAAAAGCAGATATTACAACGAGAGACCAAAAGGTCGCTCTCTGGAACGTTGAGCGAAAGAAGTAAAACAGTAGCCCATCGCAAAGTACTCAACAACTAATGTATAACCTATAAAAATAGAAAGCCTACTAAGAAATGGATGACAAAAATAAATGATGAGGCATGTAGTCTAATGTGTGTCTAAACGGAATAAAGGAAATAGTGAAAGGGATTTGAGACACAATCTACTCCTGCCTATTTACAATCTACATACATATTACAAATGATAAATACACAGCAGTTTTGGTAATGAAGATATATATGTTTTCTTAGAAGCAATATCCAATATAGATGCGCCACAAGGAACAGTTGTTTCTGCCTATTTCCAAACTGTCAACAAGTCACAAACTTTTAATTGTAGTAACATGTGGGAAATGATATGAAATAAGAGAATCATATTTACTGTTTGTAGCTCAGCAGAGTGAACTGTAAAGAATGCTATGATAGTTTTAAAGGGTCTAAAAATTCAAAGATAACATGTGGAAAATGGTATGAAATGAGGGAATCATATTTTCTGTTTTCAGCTAGCCAGAGTAAATTGTGAAAAATGCCATGATAGTTTTAGGGGGTCTGAGAATTCAAAGGTAACACGCCATTTCTATTTTATCATTTAACCCAAGTGGGGTCATGGTTTGCAATTTACGGATCCAGTAGGTTTCTCTTTGAAGTAAAATTTTGGCATTGTCCATACCTAGCCTCTGTGGTATAAGCTCTATGATTTGAAAGCGTAGTTGCGCTATATTATGGTTTGCATCTATCCAATGCTGTGCCAGTGGTGACGTAACATTTTTGTTTCTTATGCGACTCTTATGCACTGAGAGTCTTGTTTTCATCTTTCTGTCTGTCTTGCCTATGTACAATAGGCCACACGGGCATTTAATGGAATAAACTATATGCTCGGAGTCACAGTTTGTTGTGTGTCTAAGCGCTATTTTTTCTCCCGTCCTTGGATGTTGAAGTGTGTTGCCTGGTATGACGTTGTTACAATTCTTGCAGTTGAAACACTTCATAGTTCCTTTGTAAACTTGTTCCTGTTGTGAAACAGTCGGTTGATTAAGGAGTTCCTTCAGATTTTGAGCTCTTTTATATGCGAACAGTGGTCGTTCACTAAACAGAGTTCCAAAGTCTTGCTCAGCAAGTAGAATTTCCCATCTTTTTAGTATAGTTCTTTTGATGTCTCTAGAAGCAGTTGAATACTTTGACACGAAGACCATTCTTTTACTTGGGTCTTTTGGTTTCTTTTTCAAGAGCTCCGTTCTTGGTATGGTACAATCAACCGACTGTTTCACAACAGGAACAAGTTTACAAAGGAACTATGAAGTGTTTCAACTGCAAGAATTGTAACAACGTCATACCAGGCAACACACTTCAACATCCAAGGACGGGAGAAAAAATAGCGCTTAGACACACAACAAACTGTGACTCCGAGCATATAGTTTATTCCATTAAATGCCCGTGTGGCCTATTGTACATAGGCAAGACAGACAGAAAGATGAAAACAAGACTCTCAGAGCGTAAGAGTCGCATAAGAAACAAAAATGTTACGTAACCACTGGCACAGCATTGGATAGATGCAAACCATAATATAGCGCAACTACGCTTTCAAATCATAGAGCTTATACCACAGAGGCTAGGTATGGACAATGCCAAAATTTTACTTCAAAGAGAAACCTACTGGATCGGTAAATTGCAAACCATGACCCCACTTGGGTTAAATGATAAAATAGAAATGGCGTGTTACCTTTGAATTCTCAGACCCCCTAAAACTATCATGGCATTTTTCACAATTTACTCTGGCTAGCTGAAAACAGAAAATATGATTCCCTCATTTCATACCATTTTCCACATGTTATCTTTGAATTTTTAGACCCTTTAAAACTATCATAGCATTCTTTACAGTTCACTCTGCTGAGCTACAAACAGTAAATATGATTCTCTTATTTCATATCATTTCCCACATGTTACTACAATTAAAAGTTTGTGATTTGTTGACAGTTTGGAAATAGGCAGAAACAACTGTTCCTTGTGGCGCATCTATATTGGATATTGCTTCTAAGAAAACATATATATCTTCATTACCAAAACTGCTGTGTATTTATCATTTGTAATATGTATGTAGATTGTAAATAGGCAGGAGTAGATTGTGTCTCAAATCCCTTTCACTATTTCCTTTATTCCGTTTAGACACACATTAGACTACATGCCTCATCATTTATTTTTGTCATCCATTTCTTAGTAGGCTTTCTATTTTTATAGGTTATACATTAGTTGTTGAGTACTTTGCGATGGGCTACTGTTTTACTTCTTTCGCTCAACGTTCCAGAGAGCGACCTTTTGGTCTCTCGTTGTAATATCTGCTTTTTATTGCTATCCTAGAAGTTGGATGCTCCGTTCCGTGTTTTTATAAATCGGCCTCTAATTTCTGCTTCTGGCGTTCGCATAATATATAATAAAAAAAACGGATCCATGCGTAAGGTTTTCGGTCTAGTGTGCCTGGCGCTCACACACATAATACATAAAGTTTCGCCCGGAATTCAAATAAATCAAAAAAACAGACACTATCGAGTCCACATACGCTGTTTACTATTTGCCGGTGCTTTTTAGAAATAGGCGAAGGACTCTTAAATCTTACACCACTGCTGGCCAGTCAGCATACTGCCGTTTGAACACAGACGAGAACGGATCGTCAAAACGGGCGGTGAGTCAGTTTGTAGCTTTCTTTATGACACGCCAAGGCTGATTGACTAAAGGGCAACTATTAAGACCTTTCTTCTCTCACATTCACAGAATCGTGAAGAGAGACTTTCGCGTGATCGAAACGCTGCGATTTAGACACGCAGGTATTTAAAGCGGTCTCTTTCCTTTCACTTGTTTTAGGGTGGCTAACGTGCAGTGCACTTACAGCATTTATTTGTTCCAATAGGTTTCCTTTTCGTTGCGCTCAAGTCACATAAGCAGGTGAGCTAATTTGCCTTTGCATTTTGGCAAACATACACAGCATTGTTTAATATCGAGAGATATGTAATTTGATTATCTTCTTTATAGATGCAATCTTGACCAAAGGACAGGTAACGCAGATATTTCATTCTATTCATCCTCCAAGATAGTACATTATTCAAATTAGTTTTTTCTAAACTTTCATTTCTCTCTTGTTCTTTTAGAAATTATTTGGCTAATTAGGAGCCATTACACGCAGGTCACTATTGTGCTTTCACTCATTAGGTAAGCCATGATCTAATATGAATAGGGCTATAAGTATTTATACATTGTGATACATTGACATGTATTAGCCTCCTTATTTTCTTTTCTCCTTTTCAGACCCCCGACGAAGGGGCCGCTGCCCCGAAATGCATTGGGTTTTTTCTATTGTATTTGTTTTGTGTTAACTGCACACTGTACCTGTGTTTTGATAAAATGTGACCTTTGTTTATTACAATTTAATCATTGAATTACGAAGTTTGTAATTTTCATGATTGGAAAATACCAATTTAAGTAAATAATGAGTACATTGATATGTTTTTTCAAATAAAAGGTTTAAACTAAACCGATTGACATAAAACTTTACGAATAACCTTTTTTGTTGTGCGTACCGGAGTCCTAGTGACTCTTTGACACTAGGCCTTATACATTGTTTGAATACCAGTTGGCAGGCACTAATCCGGTACAGCTCACGTATCGATAGATAGGATTAAAACCCCAGTGTTATACACGAGTGCAGCACCCTACCTCATCCTCATTTTCTTTAAAGCATACTGCCTTGTCTCAGCACCGTAGGTGTTCAATTACTCCCCTTTCTGGGTTTTATCCCAAGTAAACATCTTCTCAACCCTCTTCCTGTTAATTCCCTTTCTCACCCACCCCTCGCTCTCCATGATCTCGAGTGATGCCCTAGCTCTGATTGCTAGGGAGTAGAGCTCCCCCACCCCCAACTACTCCTTACTTTTTCCTTTCCCTCTTCTCCCAACTTTCATTTTCCTCCTTCTGTCTAGCCGAGGCCTTAATATGTGTTAATACTTCTGGTGTTAATTTTGAGAGAAGACCCAGTTATAAGGGAGACTGGGATAGATAGAGCCTTAAAACCTGGAATGAAGGTGCTCATCTCCAGCATCCTAGCAGCAGTCTCCCAAGCCAACTCCTGAAAAAATGGAAAAAGAATATTCCTCTGCTGCAGTAAATCTTTGGCATTCCCTGGCACTGGATAATATTTTCTTCTTGATATTAAAGTCTTGAAAGTAGATGATAATAGTGTGGGGTCTGCTTCCAGATTTGAATGGGCCTGGAGGGACCCTGTCTGCTCATGCCATGAAGAGTAAAGTAAGGGTTTCTTGATTAATATCCTTAGAATTGCCTAGGGCATTAGAAGGGATAAGGTTAGTAATCCATTTAATCGTGGTTGTATCAGCACCTTCTGCAGTTCACGACCTTCTGGAACCCCCACAAATTCCAGATTAGATTTGTAGGATAGATTCTTCAGGTCTTTGCACTTGCACGTGAGAGTTGTCATTTGATCCCCAAAGGTCTCTTGTTTTTTTCCACCTTGGAGGAAGCATTCTCAAAGCGTAAAATCTTGGTCTTTGTAATGTTGATAGAATCCATAAATGCAAGTATTTGTTGCTCGCTGGAAATAACGTTTTGTGTTAAGTTTTCAAATATTTGCTGACTGTGCTGATTAATTGCTTTTAACCAGAGAAACTTCCTTTAAGGTGGTCTTGAGCATAGACTTTGTGGAAGTCGAAGTTAAGGAATGAGTAGAATTTTCTTCAGATTTTTAAGTAGAATATGGGGTGCACAACACATCTGAGGGCATATCCTATTGCATACTCAGATCCTTAGCTGCTCTTGCTTCTCCTTTGGAAGTCATATTAGAGGGTTCCAAAATAGAATATCTATTGAATTGCCTCTTCTCAGGAGGTGCTGGATACAGTACATAAGTAGCATAGCTTATTGACGATTTAGAGCTCAGAACCTCCTTCTTGTTATTATATCTTATTTCCTGGACTTTGGTTTTAGCTAGTATGTTCTGCACTCTTGAGTTCTCGGATTCCTCATTTCAATCACCTCAGGAAATGTTATCATAATATTAGGTAAGCTGTGTCTTCTCAACAGGGAGTTAGTGATTCTATTGAGACTAATCAGTTTCAAATCCATAGGAAGTGATTGTAATTGCCCAGGTCCTCTATCTCCTCAGCTGCAGCATGAGAAAGTTGATTCAGCAGGTAATTCTGTGTGTCTTACAGGCAGTCATCTGATTTTGATGCAAGGCCAGTTAAGGATCTGGTAAAGGTTGCTGCTGGTGTGGCTTCCACGCTTCTATTGTACTAGCCATACCATAACTCTTCAGGTTTGGGGATGATTATATTTGGTTGCTTCTCTGAGTCATTCAGCTGAGCAGTGCAGGTACCACAGTCATCCTTGTGAGCTATGTGATAGCTGGAATGTCAGGTAGCAGAGCTTGATTTCATTATCATAGGGAGAAACAAGGCTGTAAGAGGGTTATGAATGCATTCCTCAGGTTTGTCTGCATTGGCAATAAGAGTAGAATCAGAAGAAGCAGCGTTGGAACAAGCTGGAGGACAAGTGGGGTTTGTGCTGGCATTCGCTGTTAAGTCTGAACTTGCAATATAATCCCTGTTGGGGGGTATGCCTCCCAATGTCTTATGGGCACTCTCGCCATTAGTGTCGGGGTCCATGAGAGAAATGCTAGGACTTGCTGTTAACTCATGCAAGTTTGATGCCATTGCCACTAGCCCTCCAAGGTTGATTTTGGGTTTTTCATGGAGCCCTCTGCCTCTACCATTGCTCATTTAAAAATGTTTCTGAATACAGCCTAGCATGTTTGTGATTGCTAGCCCTAAATTTAATCCCAGCAATCAGGGCCGGACTGTTGGTCTTCATTGCCTGGTAACAGTGTAGCCAGATGATAAATGGCTAAGAAGATGGTGGTGGGGTAAGAATAAAGAAGACATATTTGGGGTAAAGCACTAGGCAGATATAGAAAAAGAATACTGCTGTTTGATAATTTGAATTATAAGGCCTGTTTCAGTTGAAGGCCTCTGAAGCAACTAATTCTAGGTTCTAGCAAGTGGCAGACGTGCAGAGCAGGTAGAGTCCAAATAATGCCAAGCTTGCTTTTCGTCTTTTTAACCCCCTTGTATTTATTAAAACATAAATAAGCGGCAGTAATACAGTCCCTGTTGGAATAGAGCTTAAGAGCAGTTTCTGCATAAATCGGCCCTGTAGTTAGGTATCCCAAGTGGTCAGAAGCAACTACCCAGCCAGCACCGAACGTTTCAGCCAATTTCCTCATGCAATTTCCATAGGCGTTTTTGAAAAGCGCTGCGCCAAAACATAAAAAGGGAATTTCACCTACATTGGAAGAAAGCTAGATATTTACCCAGAAAGTGCACTTTTATTAATTTGGTTTAAATTAGGGGTGAGAGAAATATTCTGTTCCACCCACTAAACTGGCGCAATTTTGAACACTCTTTGATACTCTTCAATCAATCAGTGACACTTATAGAGCGCGCTACATACCCGTAGGGTCTCAAGGCGCTGGGGGGGGGGGGGGGAAGGGGGGTGCCGCTACTGCTCGAACAGCCAGGTCTTCAGCTTCTTCCTGAAGGAGAGGTGGTCTTGGGTCAGGCGCAGGTCGGTCGGGAGGGAGTTCCAGGTCTTGGCGGCCAGGTGGGAGAAGGACCTTCCTCCTGTAGTCGTTCTTCGGATGCGGGGGAAGGCGGCGAGGGCGTGGTTGGCAGATCGGAGGTGGCGTTTGGGAGCGTAGAAGTTGATCCGGCTGTTGAGGTAGCTCGGGCCTTGGTCGTGTAGGGCTTTGTGTGCGTGGGTGAGGAGGCGGAAGGTGATTCTTTTGTTGACGGGGAGCCAGTGAAGGTCTCTCAGATGTCCGGTGATGTGGCTGGTACGTGGGATGTCGAGTATGAGTCTGGCTGAGGCGTTCTGGATCCGCTGGAGTCTCTTCTGGAGCTTGGCGGTGGTACCGGCGTAGAGGGCGTTGCCGTAGTCCAGTCGGCTGGTGACGAGGGCCTGGGTGACGGTCTTCCTGGTCTCGGTGGGGATCCACCGGAAGATCTTCCGTAGCATGCGTAGGATGTTGAAGCACGCCGAGGAGACTCTTATAACGTGGTGCTCTGGCCATATTTCTCCAATCGAGCGAGATTTGGCATCCCCTCACTTGATTTTAGTCACAAGGAGGATAACCAGTGAGACACTTATGCTTCCATCAACCTTTAGATTTACATATGTAAAAAATATGTATTTTTCAGAAAGACTCACATTCACTGGATGATGTCATCAGTGATGTCATCAGTGATGTCATTTGAGATATCATCAGTGATGTCATGAGTGATGTCACTGACCATGTCATGAGTGATGTAATATGTGACATCATCAGTAGTGCATTGCGGGCGCGCGAGTTATAGTTAGCTGAACTAAATATAACAGAGGAATTTCAATGGCTTTGTATGAGAGAAATGTCCACCTAACTATAACATAAGTGAAACCCATGTTTTTTTCAGTGAATTTCTATGGTTTTTTAAATGCTAAGTCCTAACTATAACATGCCTGAAACCTATGGTTTTTTCTGTGAATTTCTAAGGTTTTGCAAATGATAATTTTAAAATGTACTAAATATTATATTTCTTTCTTTTTATAGTAATTTCCTACATTTTTATTATAAATACTTATATTTATTTTATTTTTAAAGTTACATTTCCTATTTTTAATATAAAATAATAACAAAAGTAAATTCAAAAAGAATACACTGCTAGTGAAACTGCCTGGGTGAATTTGTAAGTCTTTGTTAGAGGTAGATTTACAACACCCCTGTTCCTCTTTTACACCACCGTTGCATCACTTTTCTGATGAAGCGATGGTGTAAAAGATGCGCCATGGTATGTGGTATTTAGAATGTGACGTATCTGAAAGATGCGTCACATTGTAAATCCCGGTACAAGAAAGAGACATTCCTACATCGGGGTGGGGGGGGAGGGCGTTCCGGCACAGGAAAACCCTACACTACCTTGAAGCAGGTGTAAGAATTGACACAGCATTCTGAGAATAGGGCCCCCAGAGCATTGCTGGAGATGTGTTGCACTTGCAACATAACTCAAACAAAGCACCACCTTTACAGCACAGATACATCACATATATGTGCCATTTTTGTCCCATGGTACACCACATTGTATATACGGTGCATCCATGGTGGTAGTGTCACGTAGCACAATAACTGACATATTCTTGGGGATATGCCAGTTATTGTATATCTGCCCATTAGTGTTTTAATGTAGTGATAGCATTACTACATATAGATGAATGAGTCACTACAAAACTAAAACAACAGTGACAGAGTGTTTGCTGGAAGTGTAACAATACAAACTAGTGAATTGAACGTATAAAACACAAATTTGCAAGTACATAGAAGACTGCATACATCATCTATAAGGGTTTTGAAGAAGTCTATGCCCTAAAGCCTATTTTAATGCATGAGTACTTAGATAGTGAGTTGATGATTACAAGACTGCCAGGAAAGAACCTGATTGAATTTATAACAGCCTCAGTTGTACCACAGTATACAGATAAACACATACTGCTATTGGCTCACTACAATATTGAAACAGTAGTGTTAGAATGTTTGCTAGAAGTATTAGGATACACATTGAGGAATTGAACGTATAAAACATAAGTTTGCTGGTGCATAGAACAGTGAATACACAGTCTATAAACCTTTGAAACAGCCTATGCACTAAGACCTCTTTTAATCCATGAGTATCTAAATACTGAGTAGATCATTACACTGCAAAAAAAGTTCCTCACTAAATTTATTACAGCTTCAGTTTTATCACGGTACAATGAAAAAGAACATACTGCTGACTGGCTCACTACAATACTAAAGCAGCAGTGTCACAGTGTTTGCAGGAAGTCTAAGGTTACAGACTAGGCAATTGAAAACATAGAACACAAATTTGCAGCTGCATACAAGACTCCATGTATACTCCATACGGATTTTAAGCAATCAATACCCTCAAACCCACTTTGCATATTTTAAATCAATACAAACATTTAAAGAATATATAACTGAATCTATAACTGCTTCACTTTTAGTACAATAAATACATTAGTAGATAGTGCTCAAACTTTTATTATTTTTCAACAATAAATTTATTCTTGTAACATCTCATAATTTAACAGACATTCCAATGCAACTTCATCAGATATGTCATTTAGATCATTTTCTTCGTCAGCAGGTTCTGATTTCATTTGTACTAAAATGTCAACATAATTTACAACTTCCAGAAAATCTCCATCAAAGCTTTCCTCTTCAAAATCACAATTCATGTCTGCAGCACTCATTTCTCCTTCTCCACTCTCATTGCATGTGACAGATACAATTAATTCTTCAATTATACTCAAAGTAATATCCAAAATCTCCTGAGTATGAGGCTGTTCACTTTCCATAATTTTTCCTTTATGTTCTTGCTCCTTGTATAAAAATATAAACAGTTCATTTTAATACTTTTCGTAATATATAACACAAAACTGCTGTTTTCACCTATTTTGGCCTACAAAAATAAAATACTGTATAAATACTATTATCTAATAACATTCTATCAGTAGAGTTTTACCCTTTGCAAAATTATACAACTCTAATTACGTAACATTCATAAACCTAGGCCTCTCAGTTTGTTGTCTAATTTTTATGTTATTAATTTGCTCGTTATCTATTCTCTCAATCTTTCAATATCTTATGTTTTTCATTAATGTTCGTTCTTAATTCAAAAGTCTTCCTACTATTCCTAACTCAATGTGTTCTTTTCCATTAAGACCTTCCTTACCCACATTTTATTGTTTCTTCTTTAAGTTAGAGAAAATACATTGACTGAGTACATTCAATATTGTCTATAATGTCAGGTAAGTTTACTTACTCACTAACTTGTCAAATAACGTTCTTTAATTCTCACAGAAAAAATTCCAATTTCTCTTCAGGAATGTCTAAGGACCAATTGAAAGCGGGTCTGAATTCTGGAACGTCTTAGGTGAAATGCGCACTGGTTAGTGAGCGCGCGCCTCACCAACGATTCCACACAACTCTGTGGAAAGTGACTAGATCGCAAACGCGTCTTTCAGCCGTGGCCCGTGCAGGGACTTGCGATGGGGCAGGCAGGACTGACGTGGGAGGGGCAGGGTGAGGGGTGATAAACAACGGAATCTGCATAACTGCAGGTAACAATTACATTAATAAAACAAATTTCGGGCCATATTCTGAACAAAACGCTATATCAACAACAGGCGACACATTAGCCCCGCTTTTATCAGCAGGAAAGTGCTGATAAAGCAGCGATAATCCATCTTGTTTTGTTGATAATATGACCCGAAATGCATGCTAATGGCTTCGTGGTGACGATCACACATGGTTAGGGGGTTAGGGCGTACGCGTACAGGAATATGTACAATTACTACCAGGACCTGCATGCTGAGTGTCAATACTCCAAACCAGGAAGTGTTGCAAGCCATCTTATTTGTCCCGGAAGCTGAGTCACAAGGAAACAGTAAAACAAAGTTGACAAATAAGGAAAGGGGGCACAATAGAAACATTCTGAACCTATAGTGTTGCTCAGGGGGTGGTACATTTATTGCGAGATTTTAGCACCTACAAGTAAGTACCGATGCAGAGTCTTAAGTTTATGAGGAACACTCTGTTCCCCTCATCTGTAAAATGTACACTATCTCTCCTATAGATGCCATGCATATTGAAACGCAGATTATTGTTGTAAATGGACCCCATTGAGTAGTCTCGGAGAAAGGCAGAAACAGATTTCTTCACATATTTGTGGACAATAGTGGTTGGACCGCTTCCATCTCTGCCTTTGGCATATATTAGAATATACAAAGACAGTTTTTTGGAACAGTGTCATCAATTGGGCAAAGGTGTCCTTCATGAGCATTTCCAGAGCTACCCCAGTCAAAGTGCATAGGTCATTGCCACCCCAGTGCACAATTATGAGGTCGGGGTGTTGGAGATGCATAAAGGATTTCGCCAATGGCATCAATTGGTACAACTTTAATCCTCTCTGTCCAATCCATTTAATGTCTACATTTGGTAAACCTAGGTCCTTGTGAATTCTTTTCTGTTGTGCGTACCTTTGACTCCAGAAAATATAGCTGTGTCCCACAATCCACACTGTAAGCACTTTGAACAGAGGTCTGGATGTACTCTGATGGCGTCTGTAAATGAAATGCTAGTTTCAAAAGTTAGATTTTTCTAAAAATGGTGGACAACATGCAGTTTTCAAAGAAACAAAAGAAATCATCAGTCGTTTGACAACATTTTACCAAAAACTAGGTTCCATGTTTCTGTTTTTTAAAAGCCTTATTTTTATTGGTTAAGAAAAAGTGATAAAAAAGAACATTACATAAGATAAGCTGGTATATTCTCCAGTCAAGCACACTTGCTGTTTTAATTTGCAACAATGTATGATGAACCTTTCACCTCTGTGCTGAGTTAGGTGTTTCCTGAAGTGTTTCTATGGTAACTGGCAGATTCTGGAACGGGGGAAGGGTTGAAAGTTCTATTAGTTCGAAAGCTTTGGAGTGTTAAACCAATAGAAATGTGTGTTTTCTTTTGAATTAATGTGAACAGGATTTTAATTGGTTATTTATATGTATGTATGCGTAAAATGAGAGGGAAAATGTTCAATTTGACGGTTGTGCTGCAATCACTGTACTCTAGAGATTTTGTAGAAGAATATCCACTGTGTGAGTGGTATTCTTGTTGATCTAGAATTCAATTTGAAAGGTGAGTTGAAAAGTTGTATTGTAGTGTGTCTGTGCGGTGTATAGTTGTACATTAACGAATTATGGGGTATATTATCAAGACTCAGCGATACAATTATCGCCACTTTATCAGCAGGAAACTGCCGATAAAGTGTTGATAATGTTATCGCCTGTATTGATAATATGCTCCTATATTCATCCGTTGTTAAACGTTTTATAGTAGTAACTGTGTTTTGCTATAATGCATGCTGTTATGTTTTTTTCTTTAATATCATTTTGTGCCTCTGTACACTAAGGGATTATGGGCCATATTATCAATAAAGGACGATACATTATCGCCGCTTTTATCGACAGGAAACTGCAGGTAACCCAGTGATAATGCTCTCGATAATATATCCTTATGAATTCCAATAGAAACCCAGGTTATGGTGTTAACCTGGGCTTCTATAAAAAATTCACAAGTATATATCATCAAGACCATTATCGCTGCTTTAGTGGCAGCTTCCTGCCGGTAAAAGCGGCTATAATGTATCGCCCTTTACTGATAATATGGCCCTGACGGGCCTATTATTAAGGACCAGTGTTAAAATTATCGACGTTTTATGGACAGGAAACTGCTGATAAAACAGCAAAAATGGGCTTAATAATAGCTTCTTGTAAATTGCTATAGTAGCCCAAGTTCTAGTGTTAACCTGGGCTGGTATGGGAATTCTCAAGACCATATTACAAGCTCATTATCGTCGCTTTATCATCATTTTCCTGCCGATAAAAACAACAATAATCTATCGACTTTTGTTCATAATATGGCCCGAAATACATTTTATTAATTTAATTGTTTACTTACCTGCAATGATCCAAGGGGCATATTACCAAGTGGGGCGATAGCTAATTATCACCGATTTAGCATCCGTTTTCGGCCGCTAAGCAGCGATAATTCAATCGCCCTATTAGCAACCTGCCGCTAACTGATGTTAGCGACAGCTTTTTGATGATAGTGAGCAGTTTCGGACCTGCTTTGCATGTCAGCGATCGCTAATGACGTGCAAAGTGGGTGTACCCAACCAGTTAGCAACTGAAAGCAGTCGCTAATGTCGCTATTGCCTATTAGCAAGGCAGGCGTAGCGTTGGAAATATTCGTGCTAAGCACGAATATCTCCAAATACTAACACCTGCCCAGACAAGTTTTTAGCCATTTTATCCAATGGGAGGTGGATAACATGGCTAAGACCATTTCGTCTCTAATGCGTGAATATTGCTGTATTCTCAACGATATTCACGCATTTCGCCGCTATCGCTGGATATTTTAGCACAATGGAGAAAAACGTTGCTAATAGCATGTTTTCTTCGCTAACATATCCAACCATAGGCAGCAATAAAAAATAGTCGCTAACCCTATTTAGCGATAAATATCGCTACTTGTTGATAATATGCCCCAGATTCCGTTCTTTATCACTCCTCACCCTGCCCCCCCTCCGCCCCACCTGCCTGCCCCATCGCAACAAGCTCCACGGGCAGCGGCTGTTTCTATATTCTGTTATATTGTACTGTCAGTGTCCATTTATACTCTTGGTTTTTATGAAATTTTCCTTGCTTCATACTTCATGTACTTTTGCTGTAAGTCCTCTTATTTTTATAATCCGAGGTTTGTCCTCATACTCCTCCCTCTGTTCTTGTAAGTAATATAATAGAATATTTGATATTTTTTTTGTAATGTTATATATATTTTTTTATTATAGGTTGTGTTTATCAATACTAAAAATACTGCATCATGCCAACAAAGGACCAAAAGAGAAAGCAATGAAAGAAAAGTGTGTATTTCAACAGAACTCACCAAGAAGATTTACTTGAAGAGAGATGTCTTAGCAAACAGAAAGAAAATCCTGAAAATAGGAGGAGCACTTTTTTGAGGAAAATATTAAAGACTAACAGGCACATGCATCAAGCGATTTAGGATTCGCAAACGGTGCGAATCGCTAAAATCGGCCGTTTGCGAATCCCAAATCGCTATTTGGTATGCATCATCCTAAAAGTGATGAAATCGCTATTTTAGCGATTTTTGAAAGTGCGATTGCTTTTAAGGAATCGCAATTTAGCGATTCCTTAAAAGCAATGCATGAAATTTTAAAAAATTGCGAATTCGCAATTAGAGAGAAAAAATTACCATGAGGTTGGACCTCATGGTAATTTAGCGAAATGTTAAAAATATGCAGTTTTGTGCATTTTTGTAACTTTCATGTTGTGCACACACATGCCCTTAGGGCATGTGTGTACACAACATATGTGCATTGTTTGATTTCAGGGGTGCAACAGGGTGTCCTTTGGACACCCCTGCACCCTTGAAATCGCAATCTCAATTTGCGATTCGCTAATTGCGAATCGCTAATTGAGATTGTCTTCCCATTCATTCCTATGGGCCTCTAGGCCCATAGGAATGAATGGGAAGGGATTCCTTAATTGCGATTCGCAAATTGCTAATCGCAATTAAGGAATTCTAAGGAATCACAATTTATTTAGCGAATTCTTGATGCATAGGCATTTGCGATTCCTTAATTGCGATTCCTTAAAAATCGCTATTAAGGAATCGCAAATGCCGAGTTTGATGCATGTACCTGTAAGAGTAGTGTTCAGAAAAATGTCTTTAGTGTATCAGCAACGAAAAAAACTACTAATAAAGAAAAGAATAATGCACAATCAAGTGCAGACAAAACTGTGTATAGTACAAGGAGAAAAAAGCAATTCATAGAAATTAGGAATTTTTTTTTTATAATAGATTGGTATCAAATTTAATTAAAGAAATTAAGGAATATAAGAAAACAACAGTATTTTATAATAAAAAGAAAGCTGTAAAAAATGTAGTTGAGAAAGCTTTGGAATTAAAAAGAAAACTCTTTATTTTAGTAATCAATAGAGTTAGATCACTAAATAAGTGAATCCATTTAATGAAGTCCAAAAGTAAGTGGAGAAGACTAATTAATAGAAGTAATTTTTGTGAGTTTTTTTTGGGTGAATGGAAACATAGTTCAAGTTCTGAGCCTTTTTTTAATGAAGAAAGTTATCTTCAGAGTAATAATTTGTTGCATGCAGTTGACACCAGTGATCGTGCTTATGAGGTTAGAAATGGTTATCCTATTGAGAAAGAAAAAATTGTTCCTAGAAATGCAGAACAGGTGTTAGCTGATGAAGTTTTAGGAAGACGTCCTAAAGCTCCAGTGTACACTTGGAATTGTAGTAGTATTTTCAGGGTGCGACAAGAATCTATTGATTTCTTACGCAATTTCTTACGTAATTATACCAAGACAAGCGTTAGACAAAAGATTAAGATGTTACAAAGACTAGACCCTTGCAGAGTGAGAGAAAATACTGGTTTGCAAGGTCATTCTCTGCCTTGTGTTTCTAAAAAAGTATGTCGAAGTGTTTTCCACCATTTCAGGATGTTAGCAATTCATCATACTCAGATGAGGAAATTAGAACATTGTATTACGGGAAAAGTCCAGCACTAATGGTAAAAAAGTTGAACAGTGCTCTTTTGCATGGATCCGTATCAGATGTAACAAATGTTTGTGATGAAATTGAGATTAGTTACTTTGGTCCTCAGGAAGACAGTGCAGAAAATGAGAGATTAATAGAAGAAAATGTGGAAGAGAATGTAGGACAGTGCAGTGTAGAAAATTTTGAGCAAGAAATTATACAGTTTAAGGTGATTTCAGGTGAAAGGCCAAATTATTCTTGTATCTGTTGTCGACAAATTCATTATAAAAATCAAACCAGGACTGTTGATCTGTATTTAAAAAGTGATAAGGAAAATAATAATGAGTGGAAGGATTTTGCAACTTATTTTTTGGTGGAGAATTGTTTTGATTTGGGTTCTGATCAGCGTATTTGTAAATATTGTTATAACAAGTTAGAAGAGAACAAAATGCCTGCTAGAGCTCCTCATACTAATCTTGAGTTGATAAATATTCCTTCTGAACTGATGGATTTAAATACCTATGAGTCTATTCTTATTCAATGTGTCCATCCATTTCAGGCTATTGTTCTTATGGATCCTAAGACAGGAAAATTGCATCCTTCCGATTTACAAAGAGGATTAAAGGGAAGAGTTGTACATTTGCCTCTAGATTTAAAGAAAAATATTGAAACTATTGGTGTAAAAAAATTAGAGGATGAACCTTTAATTATTCTTGTTAATGGTGTTCCTACTAAGAGTAAGAAAATCTGGCAAGAATTAATGGATGTTAGGAAAGTGAAAAAGGCAACATTGTATCTGGTAAAAAACAATCAATATTACAAAAATGTGTATGTGGGAGAAGAAGAAATAACTGTACAAGAAGATACTGACTTGCCATCTGGACAAATTGAAAAAGTGGATGTGTCCAGAACTGAAGAAATCTACGAACATTACAGTGTTCATCCATTGCATTCCAAAGAAATGATGGGGAATGCTATAGTGTTATTTAAAAAAAAAAGGAAAAGGAAGTCCCATTAGTGTATGGGAAAAAAGCTTGGAAGCTTGTTGTTTCCCTCTGTTGTTTCCTACAGGAAAAGGTAGACGATATGATGAACGACCTGGGCAGATTCCTGCATCTGAATACGGGACATCAAGATTATATGCAGAAGATGCAAGATTTCGACAATGTATTCCACATTTGTTTCATCTTTTGTTTCAGAGTGATTTGTCTTGAAAAAAGGTGTACATCTGCAAAATGTTTCGGCAAAGGAATTTATGGATAAAGTACAGCAGAAAGATAATATTTTGGAAACTCAGCTGATTAATCTGATGGCATGTCAGCATGGTACTAATGAGTACTGGTACCGTCGTCATGGAGAACTTAAATGTATGCTAAGGAACTTAGGAACTCCTACATGGTTCCTTACTCTAAACTGTGCTGAATATGCTTGGGATGATTTACTTCAATTTCTTCGAGAGGCAACCCCAAATATACCAAATATCGAATACAAGACACCTGGAGAATTGTGCTCTTTGGATGCTGTTAATGTATAAAGGGAATTTCAATCATAGATTTGAAGCTATAATGTCTTTTATCACCAATAAAAAAACCCTCCTCTTGAGAGGTTCTGGATTTCTTTTGGAGAAAGGAGTATCAAGTGGAAGGTGCTCCTCACATACATATGCTATTATGGATCAAAGATGCTCCCAAATTTGGACCAGACTCAGATGATACTGTGTTGTCTTTTATTGAAGAATATGCTACATGTGAAGTACCCAAAAGTACACAAGATAAGGACTTAGGACAACAAGTCTTACGATTCCAAAGCCATTGTTGTGGCAAATACTGTTGTCGAAAGTACAAATCTAAGGACAAATTCTACAGCAAATGCCGTTTTGCATTTCCTCGACCTGTAATATCGAAAGGAAGAGTAAACAGTTTTATGTCATCTTTGCAACATATTATCCCAAGAAAGTTTCCAAAAAATACCTACAACTTAAGAAGAAATGAAGAGTCAAAATACAGAAATGACTACAACCCAGTCATTTTGTCCATGTGGAAAGCTAATATGGATATTCAATATGTTGCAGGCAATTCCATTGCTGTTGCTCGATATGTGACATCGTACATAACAAAGTCAGAAAAGACGGAATTGAAGGAAATGTGGGAAGAGATTTCCCATGAGAAGAGTCTAAGTAAGAAATTATAGAGTGACAGTTTGAAAATGGTATCTCATCGAGAAATTGGAGCGTATGAATGCTCGGATCGCTTATCATCTGCAAGTCTATACTCCAAATCTAGAAGAATCATTTGGGTGAGTCTAGGTCTTGCTGCAACACGAAACCGAGTTCTTAAATCTGTACAAGAAAATAAATCTTTAGCTGAAAAAGAGCCAGAAAGTACTGATATTTTGAAAACAAATATTTTGGATACATATTATCCAAATAGAAATCATCATCTTGAGAACATTTGTCTCTATGACGTGCTGCAAAACTATATTTTTAAATGGAATATTACTGAAAACATTAATAATGGTATATATGCCGTTATTGGTTCTGAAGGATGTCTGGTGAAATAAAGAAAAAGAAATTTGATTAATCACCGTAAATTGAGTTTCGAAACACCTGACAAAGGGAATTTTACTATTTAGTTCTTTAGCAACTTTTCAAGCGATGGGGTTCAGAATTGGAATTACTTTGAGATTTTGACAGCTATGAAGATTCCTTCAATGCAACTAAAGGTACTATAGAATGTCCTGTTTTTCCTAATTATGTCAAAATGTTGAATGACGAAATTGAGCAAGAAGCTACAATTGCAGCTGAGATTGCTAGAGACTGTTCTCAAGACAGTGAAACTTCTGCTCCGTTGAGTCAGGACCCACTGAGAGAACCAATGAAGCAGCAACTGCTATGGAAGAGGTAGAAACAGTAATGCATCAAGGTCAAGAACATCTAACAAACTTAGGAAACTTGAACAACAACTAAATCTTGAGCAGAAAGAAATATATGAGCAAGTGAGAGAACAGATTAACCATGGATTTCTTCATGAGAAAAAAGAGTGCTCTTGCTCATCATTTGAACCTATCCGTATGTATGTGAGTGGACAAGCTGGAACAGTAAAACTTTTTTTTAATTAAAGTAATCACAAGTTTTCTACAGAAAAGA
This sequence comes from Lissotriton vulgaris, assembly GCF_964263255.1. Classification (NCBI taxonomy): domain Eukaryota; kingdom Metazoa; phylum Chordata; class Amphibia; order Caudata; family Salamandridae; genus Lissotriton; species Lissotriton vulgaris. The sequence goes on from NC_141687.1 coordinate 888,699,164, forward strand.
ACTGATTCACATTTGTCTTGTGTTGTCACTGCTCCAACTGGGTTAGCGACAAACAATATTAAAGGAATTACTTTATATAGTTTATTAATGCTACCAGTAGAGCATGTCAACAAATTACAATACCACAAGCTATCTGGAGAAGCTTCTTATGAAGTTTCAAGAGTGTTGAAGAAAATGAAGCTTCTCATTATTGATGAGGTAAGCATGGTCTCAAACTTAATGCTTACCTTTGTGCATTTAAGAATGCAGCAAATACTTAAAACAGAGTATGACGTTTTATTTGGAGGAAAACATATCATAGTTTTTGGAGATTTTCTACAACTTACTCCTGTAAAAGGACAACCAGTCTTTAAAACACTGGTACATGAAGATACTAGAAAGTCTTTGGGGAGTATTGGCAATGTAAACATTTGGTCATATTTTCAGTACAAGGAACTTACTACAAACATGCGACAAGCCAATGATATTGATTATGGAACTATTCTTCAAGATATAAGAATTGGAAAATTGACCAAACATGGCAAACAAGCTTTATAGACACAATTACTTTCCAATTTGTTTCCAATGCAAATATTGTTCAGAGATAATATACATGAGAATTGCAGAAAAGAAATCTGTAATTTTCCTAATGCCAACACTGCGTGAATGTTCTATATTTAATGAAGAAATGTTAGCGTGAATGTTCTATATTCAATGAAGAAATGTTAAAGTTGGAAAATGAAGAAATTATAAAATTGGATGCAATCGATAAAATAGAACATGAAGGAATCAGTATTATTTTGAGTGAAAACTTGAAGAAGAAATTGGATTCTTTAGAGAAATCGATAAGTAAAACTGCTGGTTTAGAAGAATTTGTATGCATGTGTAAATTGTAGGATCATTTTGCTACGTAATTTGAATGTGCAAAAAGGTTTAATAAATGGAGCAATGGGTAAAGTTGTTGATTTTGTTAATTATGTAAACAGAGCTGGCATTGAATTTTTGAAAATCAAATTTGATGACATTTCTGAAGAACAACAATTTAGTCATTGTGCAGCTCGTTTTTTGCTTGTAAAAGATTTGTATGTCTGCAGAAAACCGTTTCCTGTTTGGCATATGCGGTGACCATTCATAAATCTCAAGTTTGAAGTGTAGATTGTGCTTTAGTAAATATTGGAAGTACTGTGTTTAAAGAAGGTATGTCATATGTTTCTTTGTCTTGAGTCAAAACTTTATCTGGATGGTACTTGATTGATTTTGATGAGACAAACGTTTCTGCAAATACAAACTGTGTGAAAGAGTATAACAGGTTAAGAAGAGAATATGCACCCAATTTAGGTCAATATCCAGTGATTGAAAAGCGGGTGGTAGGTAATAAAAGAAGACTTGAGAATATCTGTTCTGAAACTGTAGACAAAGAAAAAAAACAAGATGAAGTTGCGCCTCCAAGCAAAAAGACAAAGGACAGTGTTGAAGAGAATGTTGGTTATCGGTTTGAAAATTCTTCTGGTGTCAACTGCTATGCTGATGTAGTTGTTAATGCTGTTTTTATTCTTCAAAGTTTCCAACAGCAAACTGTAGAAAATCGGGACAAAAGATTCTGTTCATTGTTGAATTCCGTTTAGATGTACTAGTGATAAAAGTTAAATACAAAGTGTTTCCAATATTCAAAATATTTTGGACATATGTTCTGGTTCTAGTCAATTTACACAGAATATTCAGCAAGATTGCCAGGAATGTTTAATGTTTATGCTTGGAGTACTGAAAGATGAAGGTATAGGTGTTAAAAACCTTTTTGGCCTTTCTTATAAATGGCATCATGACTGTCGAAATTGTTAGTTTACATGTAGCGCTGACATAGACACTGAGAGATTCTGGAAAGGGGCGACCACTCGGTCCCCCCGAACGTATGGCGGAGTGCCTCGATCCCCCCGGGAAGCCATTTTTGGGCGGGAGGCGCGTCTCGGCTGGTATGCCCGAAGCGGCGTAGCCGGGGCGCGCTTTTTTCCGCCCTAGAGTGGGCTGGCCTAGACACTGACGCAGCCAGCCACGCCCTCGGGGCAGGCAGGGGCGGGTTTACGCCCGCCCTGAAGACGGATAAAAAGGGACGCAAGACCAGAAGACATCCTCTTGTTCTTGTGCTCTGAAGCTGCACCTCCTCGCTGCACGTGAGCTCGAGACAGAACGAAGAGCCAATTTTGACCCACCCACCAGCCCCTGAAGACAGCCAGTTGTTTGTAATAAAGTTGATCAATAATTCTGTTTCTGTTTCGTTTACAGGTTGTGATAGTATCATGTTGATGTTGAATATAATAAAGAATGGTCTATTTTGTGTAGGTTTTGCGATTAAAGAGATTCGGATATAGTGTTGATTTTTAAGCATGCTCTTTCGGTCATAGTGGCCAATGTATTCGTAGGTTTTGTTAGCATTGTCGTATTTATTTTGGTAGGCGGTAAGGTCATGATCGGTGAGCACTAATTAGAAGATCCCTATGAGTGGGCGTCACCCAACACGGATGGGAGCGCTCGGGAGAGGTGGCCATTGGCCCCTCAATGGGGAGGCGGTCCCTTCTAAGGATGGGTCGCCGGAAGTAAAGGAAAGGCGGTCAAGGCCCCTTCCTTTGTAGGAGGGGTTACAGCCCCCTCCTGGGGAATTTCCCGGGGCCAGTGACATCTGCGACGGCAGATGCGGTAAGTTGTGTGGGGTTGGGGGGAGGTCTACGATACCTTCTAGATACCTCACACGAGTCTTCGAACGACCTTTAACTGGCGTCGAGTTTTTAGGTGCCCCCGTCAAGTCAAGGGAAATTGGTAGTAGTTGCACTTGAGGTACGCCTCCGTGCTGTCGCCCCTCCCAAGTGGGAGGGGTAAGTCTGGTTAGGGATCTTGACACCGGTTATGACCTTGCCGTTGGCCCTTAAACGTTAGGATGTACAATTTCAATATTTCAAGAGAATGTTTTTGTAGGATGTTAGTTCGGCTAGGAGAACCTCTGTATTAGAGAATCTGTTAAGGATAGCCAAACATCGCAATGTGGTAATGAAATTGTACATAACATGAAACGTTTAATGTTTTTAATTTTTGTTTTAATAAATACGGCCGGGAGGGTCACTCCCTCCCACTTCCAAAAACTTCAAGATCTGTTTCCGGTTTCCCTCCTTTTGGGGATGGTGTTGAGAGGGGGTGGCGGGTATCTCAGCCATAATATATTTGACATTACCTGACTGTGAACCAGTGTCTTTTAAAAATCTAATTAGAGGAGCAAGTCAACACATGGAGTGTAACCAATGTAAATCAGAAATGTCATCAACTTTATTTATACAAACATATGGACAATATGTTATTTTAATGCTGCAACGTTGTAGAACTGATGGAACAAAATTGAAAACTTTTTTGTTACTGGTCAAATTTCAATATCAGCAAGAACTTTTAAAACTGTTGCTATTTTTTTCATGATGGACCTTCTACCACATCTGGACATTACATTGTTTATTTAAAATGTCTGAAAGGTTGGATACAGTGTAATGATACTGAATTAGTTTTTAAGCAACGTTTGCCCAAAGAGTTACCAAATTCTTACCTAATATTTTTAACACCTTGGCTGCTAATGGTTTTCCCCTCCTGTGCTGCATTTTGGTGAACCCCATTGTTCATGACGAGCTCAGCTCGTCATAAGCACAGCTCCACTTTAGGTGTATCAGGTGGTGGGTGATGTGGGTGCAGCCAGGGACATTGATGATCAGTCACATAGTGGTCTTTTGGATTTGTTGTAGTTGTTGTAGGTGTTTGGCTAGAATTCATGTGTAGAGTGTTTTACCACAATGTAGTCTGCTGCTGATTAGGGCCTGTGTCGCTGTTCTTCTTCTTTTGGTTACGATCCACTTGTAAATGTGGTGGAGCATAGGAGGGTGTTATACCAGTACAAGGACACAGTGTAAACTTGCTTACACATGGAGAAAGAGCAGTTGAGGTTGAATCCTATGTTGTGCACATGGTTGGTAGGTGTCGGTACTCTTCACACTGTAGTCAGGTAGCAGGAGTTGTCCGAGGCGGACGTTCAGTATTACTATGGAACAACTTCCAAACAAAGGACATCATACATACTATTTGGCCGTAAGGAAAAGTGTGCAAAACTATTAAGGACTTTTTGCTGTGTATTTTGTGAGCATCTATTTCTAAGTAACATTATTTACAGTGTAAGAAAATGAATCAGAATGTATTGTCATTTTATGATTGTTTGACATATGTTATATTTACGTAAGAAATTTCTCTTAGAAAAAAACATTTAAGATATGTTTTATTTCTATTTTTTATATTGTTATTGAGAATGTTGACTGGTTTTTTTTAAGATATCCTTATGGATTGTCTTTTTTTTGCCCGGTGTTATGTGATGAGTACTATTGAACTCACTGTTTGTAGTGAAATTCAATATATTCTGAGAACAGCAAAAAAGGCAAATGAAATGTTTTACAAATTATTTTGTGTTGTAAAAAATATCTAGTAACTGTGTTTTTTTGTACCTTCCACAGGTGACAATTTTATAATATATACTTTCTTTTAAATGTATTATCCTCAAGGTTAAGTACAAGTAATTGACTCAGCCCTGGGCTGTGGAGTGAGTTGTAGTGAGGTAGGCAAGTGGCTCAGGGGAGGGGCAGGATGGGTGGATATAAACAGCGGAATGTGGATGATTGCAGGTAAGTAAACAATTACATTTATAAAATTAATTTCGTATCCTGCACCCTGCATCGCAAAATGCGATACAGGGCATGAAACAAAGTGGCATATTATCAACAAAAGGCGATACATTATCGCTGCTTTTATCGGCAGGAAAAATTCCAATAAAACGGCGATAATGGGCTTGATAATAGGGCCTTGGAAATTTCCATAGCAGCCCAGGTTCTGGTGTTAACTTGGGCTCTTATGGGAATTCACAATGGCCTATTATGAAGACCTTTATCGCCACTTTATCAGCAGTTTTCCTCCAGATAAAAGCGGCGATAATCTTAAAAATGTCTTTGGGGCATATTATCAAGCCTGGGCGATACAATTATTGCCGCTTTATCGGCAGGAAACTGCTGATAAAGTGGCGATAATGGGCTTGATAATATGCTCTATGGAATTCCAATTGAAGCTCATGTTAAATGTGAAGGACATCTAACATGAGCTTCGATTGGAATTCCATAGAGCATATTATCAAGCCCATTATCGCCACTTTATTGGCAGTTTCCTGCCGATAAAGCGGCGATAATTTTATCACCCAGACTTGATAATATGCCCCATAGTGTTGATGAACATGCGTTGTAATGGCTGTGACTTACGTCCTTCAAATTAGTTTTTAGGTATACGTGTGACCAAGTCTGATAACAACAGAGTTTAAGGACAAACACTGTGGTGTCTGTGCCTCGAAATCTCGTCTATCACAAAGAAAATAGGAGGACGATAAAGTGAAAGTAGCAGATATAATAAAAACAACAGTGAAAAACTACTAAAATGGAGGTCGACGGAGTACCTCATCAACTTTTGGCGCCTCAACACTACGTTCCAAATAAATGTAGATAAAATACGATTATTGATATATTACAAAAGTACAACAGAGGATGACACACACGACCTGGGAAAATAAAGCGCCAAATGTAATACCTAAAATAAAGAAAGCTTTGTTTATTGAACTTGAAGAAAAATCAATCAATCAATCAATCAATCAATGCATTTATATAGCGCACTACTCACCCAGAGGGTCTCAAGGCGCTAGGGGAGGGGGGTCCGCTACTGCTCGAACAGCCAGGTCTTGAGTTGCTTCCTGAAGGCGAGGTGGTCCTGGGTCAGGCGGAGGTGGGTCGGGAGGGAATTCCATGTCTTGGCGGCGAGGTAGGAGAAGGACCGTCCCCCTGTGGTGGCTCTTCGGATGTGGGGGACGGCGGCGAGGGCGTGGCCGGTCGATCGAACCTGGCGTTTGGGAGCGTAGAAGTTGAGGCGGCTGTTGAGGTATCCTGGGCCTTGGTTGTGTAGGGCTTTGTGTGCGTGGGTGAGGAGACGGAAGGTGATTCTCTTGTTGACCGGGAGCCAGTGCAGATCTCTCAGGTGTCCGGAGATGTGGCTGCGACGGGGGATGTCCAGGATGAGTCGTGCTGAGGCGTTCTGGATCCGCTGGAGTCTCTTCTGGAGTATGGCGGTGGTTCCGGCGTAGAGGGAGTTGCCGTAGTGCAGACGGCTGGTGACGAGGGCCTGGGTGACCATCTTCCTGGTCTCGGTGGGGATCCATCGGAAGATCTTACGTAGCATGCGCAGATGTTGAAGCACGACGAGGAGACGGCGTTGACTTGTCTGGTCATGGAGAGGGAGGAGTCCAGGATGAAGCCCAGGTTGCGTGCGTGGTCTGTTGGTTTGGGTGCGCTGCCTAGGGCGGGGGGCCACCAGGAGTCGTCCCAGGCGGAGGGTGAGGATCCCAGGATGAGGACTTCCGTCTTGTCCGAGTTCAGTTTCAGGCGGCTGTTCTTCATCCATTCGGCTACCTCTTTCATCCCTTCGTGAAGGTTGGCTCTGGCGGTGGCGGGGTCGTTGGTGAGGGAGAGGATCAGCTGGGTGTCGTCGGCGTAGGAGATGATGTTGAGGTTGTGCTGGCGTGCGATGTCTGTGAGGGGGCTCATGTAGACGTTGAAGAGGGTTGGACTGAGCGAGGAGCCTTGAGGAACGCCGCAGATGACTTCGGTGGCTTCAGATCTGAACGGGGGAGGCGGACTCTCTGTGTCCTTCCGGTGAGGAAGGAGATGATCCACTCCAGTGCCTTCTCCAGGATTCCGACGTTGCTGAGTCGCTGCACTAGTGTACGGTGGCAGACAGTGTCGAAGGCCGCAGAGAGGTCTAGGAGGATGAGGGCCGCTGTTTCTCCGTTGTCAAGCAGGGCTCGGATGTCATCGGTGGCTGCGATCAGGGCGGTCTCGGTGCTGTGGTTGGCCCGGAAGCCAGACTGTGAGAGGTCGAGGGATCCGTTTGTCTCAAGGACGGCGGCCAGCTGCTTGTTGACGGTCTTCTCGATGACTTTTGCAGGGAACGGGAGCAGCGAGATGGGGCGGTAGTTCTTGAGGTCGGTGGGGTCCGCTGATGGCTTCTTTAGTAGAGCGCTGAGTTTGGCGTGCTTCCAGCTCTCCGGGAAGGTAGCAGTGTCGAAGGAGGTGTTGATGATGTCCCGCAGGTGGGGTGTGATGACAGCGTCGGCCTTGTTGAAGACGTGGTGAGGGCAGGGGTCGGTCGGGGATCCGGAGTGGATGGAGTTCATCGTGCGGACGGTGTTTTCGGTGCTGATCGGGGTCCAGGCGCGGAGGGTGGTGGTGGGGGGCGGTGGTTCGGTCGTGGCGTGCGTCGGTTGAGTGCTGAAGCTGTTGTGTATGTCCGTGATCTTGTTGTGGAAGTAGGAGGCGAGGGAGTTGCAGAGGTCTTGGGAAGGGGTGATGTCGTTGTTTCCGGTGTTGGGGTAGGAGAGCTCTTTCACGATGCTGAAGAGTTCCTTGCTGTTGTGTGCGTTCTTGTCCAGTCGATCCTTGAATGCAGTTTTCTTGGTGGCGTGGATCAGTTGGTGGTGTTTTTGGGTGGCGAGCTTGAGGGCAGTCATGTTGTCCGGTGTAGGGTCTCTGCGCCAGGTTCTCTCGAGGGCTCGGCAGTTCTTCTTGGAGCTCTTGAGTTCGTCGTTGAACCATGGGGCTTTCTTGCTGCCGGGTCTGCTAGGCGGGGTCCTCAGAGGGGCGAGGTCGTCTGCACAGTCGCTGATCCACTTTGTGAGGTTGGTGGCCGCTTGGCTGGGGTTCGTTGCGCTGGTGGGTGGGTTCTTGCTCAGGGAAGTCGCGAGCTGGGTCATATTATCAACAAAAGGCGATACATTATCGCAGTTTTTATCTGCACGAAACTGTTGATAAAGCGGCGATAATGGGCTTGATAATATATCCTTTGAATTGCCATAGAAGCTCATGTTGACACTAGAACTTGGGCTGGTATGGAAATTTACAAGGGCCTATTATGAAGCCCATTATCGGCGCTTTAGCATCAGTATTCTGCCGATAAAAGCGGCGATAATGTATCGCCCTTTACTGATGATATGGCACTGATGGGCATATTATCAAGGACCGGTGTTAAAATTATCGTTGTTTTATGGGTAGGAAAGTGCCGATAAAATGGCGAAAATGGTCTTGATAATACCCCCTTGTTAATTTCCATAGAAGCCCATGTTCTGGTGTTAACATGGGCTTCTATGGGAATTAATAAATGAATGGTTGGTGGTATTGCACTCTAATAATCCAATTAAGTAATCACTTTTTATGGTATGTGTGCTGCACTAAATTGGTGCCTGCCAACACCCATGAACACTGTATATAGCCAAGGATCACAAGATCACAAGGACTCTAGTGCGCACCAACTAAAGAATAAGTATTTCAAATTTTATCATTTGCCTTGTATTTTAATTCAACCATATTTTATAGCTTATTTCATTTTAAATTCAAACGAATATAGTGTAATTCATTGCAACATATACATATGAACGACATACAGTTAATGCCTTTGACAATACATTTTTGCTCAACAATTTAAACACAACACAGTTTTAGTTCACAACCCAATGCATTTCGGGGTTTGAACCCCTTCGTCAGGGGCCTATAAAAGAAAAGGAAGAAAGAAAAGAAAAAGATAAGCCTAATTAGTTTTGATGCTGAAAAAAATGTTAATAGCTATTCAACTGGTGGATATTTTATTCTTACCTAACTAACTGGTTGGTATATGAATCATATGTGGTTAAAAACTTCTTTGTTGATTCTGAAAAGATTTATAATAGTGACATGAAGTTTATGAACTTATCAGCTTATAAGAAGCAATGTAAGGTGATATTTAACACCATGTTACCTTTGTTTCTGGATGACGAAAGCTACAGCCTGTGGGAAATTATGTGAAAGATTAGGACGCCGTCCATTTATATCTGTCAATAACAAACCAACAAGGTTTGATTTGAGTTGAAATGAGCGCTCACCTGTAAGTCATGAGCGTTAAGCTGTGACGTTGAAATGATCTAGTGAGAAAAATAATACAAGACAGAAAGTCAACCCGATGTTGTCACAAAGGATGGACTAAAGTTTATATGGAGAACCCGACGCCGTTACAACGCGACTTTGTTTCGAGTTCCCGGTAAGCACAACTACGAAGGAGATTGCTCCACGAGGATAGTTGTTTCTTAAAAATCAATTATAAGAGGCATAATTGTTTATACATAACAAATTGACTACAGATGCCCTGTTACCAATTTGTTGAGAATATATGCAAAGTATTGTACTTATTTTCAATATTTTTTTGTACTCCACTTTTACTATTTTGTTGAGAATATATGCAATGTATAATACTTATTTTCGATATTTTTCTTGTATTCCACTTTTTTCTTCTGCCTACCATTGAGTCACTGAGAAAATTGATAAAACATCCACTATCCATAAATCAGGGACCGTAGCGTGGCTTGTAGACACACCGACATAATAGATTAATAACGCATAATAAAGCGCCTCTTTCAACATGGCGCCAATGAGCATGAGTCCTAATCCGGTTGATATTTTCATTCCCGTAATCGGGTTCTGCATATAAATCCAAGTCCGTCCTTTATGTTAATATTAGGTCCTACAATACGGCGCTGACAAGCATGAGACTTAGTCCGGCTTTTATTTTTCACTCTCGCAATCGGGTTCTCCATATAAACTTTAGTCCGTCCTTTGTGACAACATCGGGTTCGGCGCACCAACATAAATAACGCACTAGATTCAGTTTACACATACCACGAAGGCAGACGCCGTTACAACGCGACTTTGTTTCGAGTTCCCGGTAAGCACAACTACGAAGGAGATTGCTCCACGAGGATAGTTGTTTCTTAAATATCGAGCACTCTTTTCAGAATCAACAAAGAAGTTTTTAACCACATATGATTCATATACCAACCAGTTAGTTAGGTAAGAATAAAATATCCACCAGTTGAATAGCTATTAACATTTTTTCCAGCATCGAAACTAATTAGGCTTCTCTTTTTCTTTTCTTTCTTCCTTTTCTTTTATAGGCCCCTGACGAAGGGGTTCAAACCCCGAAATGCATTGGGTTGTGAACTAAAACTGTGTTGTGTTTAAATTGTTGAGCAAAAATGTATTGTCAAAAGCATTAACTGTATGTCGTTCATATGTATATGTTGCAATGAATTACACTATATTCGTTTGAATTTAAAATGAAATAAGCTATAAAATATGGTTGAATTAAAATACAAGGCAAATGATAAAATTTGAAATACTTATTCTTTAGTTGGTGCGCACTAGAGTCCTTGTGATCTTGTGATCCTTGGCTATATACAGTGTTCATGGGTGTTGGCAGGCACCAATTTAGTGCAGCACACATACCGTAAAAAGTGATTACTTAATTGGATTATTAGAGTGCAATACCACCAACCATTCATTTATTAGTTTCGTACTGCACACTTGTGTTATTAGCACCTTAGATAAAATGTCGTTCGAATCTATAGCATCAATCACAGACAATCGAGCCAACACCAAAGTTTATACTTCGGATGAAGCAACACAAATATATAAACTAATAAAGGAGGCCAAAACTTTCGATGCCCAAGGAAGTTCAATCACTCAACAACTAAGACAATTAGAATACCTGACTAGACGCGAATTGAACCAACGGTTACATGCAACCACTCTGGTCCAGTACCACCGTGTGAAGAGAATCCCCCGGGGTCTGAGACTTGCAATCAGACCCATGTTATATCGATTGAACAGCAATCCTAAGTTCATGGAAAAATGGTTTGAAATTTTAAACAAGTGCTCTCTGGACTTAATACTGTTATTGATAGAGGAACTGGCAAAAACAATCACTGAACTGGAGGAAGAGATATATAACTTGAAATCAGAATTATCCAAAAGAATGGAGGAAGAACCATGGGGCAAATTTCTTGAGGATTTGGACATTAAACTAGAAAAATATGGGAAAGAACTAGAGGAGACTAAATTACGAAAGTTCAAAAGAGACACCATAGACTATAAACTAAATGAAGCTTACACTTGGGCAGAAGTCTACGCTAAAAGACGATTTACAGGTAAAAAACAGCAAACAACCTCTTCTCAAGAAAGCGTGGTCTCTGATAGTGAAACCAGCACCACCAGACAACCACTTATCCAGGAGCAACCACGAAAAAAGGATCTTGGCAAAACAGTAACTATTGATTCAGCCTCCACATCAACTACTGACCCTTTTTTAGAGAAGGATTTGAACCTGGCCAAGCCTCCGGATCAAACTCCATCACACCCTGGCGACAGAAGACAAGAAGAGGAAAAGGCAAAGGAGAAAGACAAGGAGAAGGAGCAAGCGAAAAAACAGGGCCTACGGAGCCAGAGCAAAATTTAGTAGTTAACATTTCGAAATATTCTCCATCCAAATTCGAAATCCAATTATTGAATAAAGACCCGACTTTTGTCAGCACATATCGCACAAATGAATTGGAGACAGAGGTATCATTCTTTAAGTTTATGAGGATTCTACGCTTAAAATACTTTTTCACCATCCTGAATCCAGTTGAGACACCCGAAAGTACAGAACAACAATTTAAACCAAAAAGTAGTTTCATGGCGCCAGTATCCCATAAAAGCTTGGATTTATTTGAAACCCTCGTAAAAGCGGACATGACGAAAATCAAATATAAGAGTAAACTACAAAATTTGACAAGAGCTGAACTAAGCGCTTTACGCACTCTCCGTAACAATGAGGATATAATTGTACAGAAGGCGGATAAAGGAGGAGGCCTGGTTATTATGGACTCAGATTTCTACAAAAAGAAAGGTAATGAACATGTCTTCGACACTGAAGTTTATTCAAAACTACCAAGAGACCCTACGAATGAGATTGCAAAAACTTTGGATAATATCTTGGATAAAGCAGAGGAATTAGGGTGGATCACTACTGCAACTAAAAGATATTTAAGACAACTATATCCAAGAAGACCAAAAATATACTTCTTGCCCAAAATACACAAATGCCTGTACGATCCGCCAATAAGACCAATTGTTTCAGGTTGTTCCTCAATCTTCGAAAATTTGGGCATATATATTGACGCCCATATGCAAGCTTTCATGCAGGAATGGCCAACATACTTAGAGGATACTTCACACTTTCTAAGGAGTGTCACTTCAATTGATCTACAAACTGAGGAGCATATGATACTGTGCACAATAGACGTTGTGTCTCTGTACACATCAATTCCGCACCAAATGGGTCTAGAAGCCATAGAATGGGCACTACTGCGAATGGACAAACCACCAGAAACAAAGTATCTAATTATGCAACTACTAGAATTCTGCTTACACCACAGTTACTTTGTATGGCAAACTGAATTTTACACACAGCTAAGCGGAACTGCCATGGGTTTTCCCGGGGCGTGTGTCTACGCAAACATCTTTATGGCAAAATTTGAACTCGAATACATTCTAGAAGACATAACGTGGCAAACTGGCATCCTGAACTATAAAAGATGCATTGACGATATCTTCCTCATTTGGAAGAAACCTATGAGAGACCTTGAGCGCAACATACAAAGTCTAAATCTCATAAACCCAAGAATCAAATTCACAAGCCAGATCAGTACCACCTCACTTCCTTTTTTGGATGTACAAGTAAAAATTGAAGGGAATGAAATAAAAACAGAACTCTATAAGAAACCTACTGATAAAAATACAGCACTTCAATATGGAAGCTTCCATCCAACCACTTTGAAGAATAACCTTCCAGTATCTCAGTTTATGAGAATAAAACGAATATCATCGGATGATGCTCAATGTGCCATGAGTCTTGAAAGGCAGAAACAATGTTATCTGAAAAGAGGTTATCCTGAAAAATTAATTGACATGCAAATGGACAAGGTAAAAATGATTCCAAGGACTGAATTATTACAAAAAAAGACTAAAGCTTCAAAGCAGAGAATGGTATTTGTCTCAAAATACTCAACATCAACAAGAGAAATCAAAAAGACGATTCTTAAAAGATGGGATATCCTACAAATGGAAAGTGATTTTAACCATCTTTATGAGCAGAAACCGCTTTTCGCATATTCAAGGTCAAGAAACATCAAGGAACTATTGAATAGACCAGATGATATGATTCTAGAAACACCTAGTCCAAAAGGCACAACTAAATGCTACAACTGCAAGAACTGCAATAATGTAATTACTGGCAGTAAATTATCCCATCCAAAAACAGGTGAACAAATAGGGCTTAGACATTCAGCAAATTGTAATGCAGAACATGTAGTATACTCCATAAAATGTCCTTGTGGACTACTGTATGTCGGCAAAACCGACAGGAAAATGAAAACACGCTTGGCTGAGCACAAGAGTAGAATTCGTAACAAAAACATAACCTCACCAATAGCCAGGCATTGGATCGAGAAGAACCACACTATAGCACAAGTCCGCTTTCAAATTATAGAACAAATTCCACAGCGTCTAGGGTTGGACAATGCCAAAATTCTACTTAGAAGAGAAATATATTGGATTCGTAGATTACAGACAGTAGTCCCAGATGGGCTTAATGACAAACTTGATATGATATGTTTTCTTTAAGCATAGGTTAGAATCAGTATCAGATTACCCGTGGGTTATCGTTCGCATAGTGGCACCTGGTACCAGAGAGTTTTTATGTGGTATATTCATACATACATGGCAAAATCAATTATAAGAGGCATAATTGTTTATACATAACAAATTGACTACAGATGCCCTGTTACCATTTTGTTGAGAATATATGCAAAGTATTGTACTTATTTTCGATATTTTTTTGTACTCCACTTTTACTATTTTGTTGAGAATATATGCAATGTATAATACTTATTTTCGATATTTTTCTTGTATTCCACTTTTTTCTTCTGCCTACCATTGAGTCACTGAGAAAATTGATAAAACATCCACTATCCATAAATCAGGGACCGTAGCGTGGCTTGTAGACACACCGACATAATAGATTAATAACGCATAATAAAGCGCCTCTTTCAACATGGCGCCAATGAGCATGAGTCCTAATCCGGTTGATATTTTCATTCCCGTAATCGGGTTCTGCATATAAATCCAAGTCCGTCCTTTATGTTAATATTAGGTCCTACAATACGGCGCTGACAAGCATGAGACTTAGTCCGGCTTTTATTTTTCACTCTCGCAATCGGGTTCTCCATATAAACTTTAGTCCGTCCTTTGTGACAACATCGGGTTCGGCGCACCAACATAAATAACGCACTAGATTCAGTTTACACATACCACGAAGGCAGACGCCGTTACAACGCGACTTTGTTTCGAGTTCCCGGTAAGCACAACTACGAAGGAGATTGCTCCACGAGGATAGTTGTTTCTTAAATATCGAGCACTAAACGGACATTGTATTTCTCTATTATTTTGTATAGAGTTGAAAAACGCGGACTTTTAGCGAGATCCTGCAAAAACTAACACAAGGCTCGCAGGTAAATTCAAACCTTTGCGTTAACTTGTATACCACAACCGCTCAATCGCACGCTTAATGATAGTGGGCTTACATGGCCTTGACTTTCTGTCTTGTATTATTTTTCTCACTAGATCATTTCAACGTCACAGCTTAACGCTCATGACTTACAGGTGAGCGCTCATTTCAACTCAAATCAAACCTTGTTGGTTTGTTATTGACAGATATAAATGGACGGCGTCCTAATCTTTCACATAATTTCCCACAGGCTGTAGCTTTCGTCATCCAGAAACAAAGGTAACATGGTGTTAAATATCACCTTACATTGCTTCTTATAAGCTGAAAAGTTCATAAACTTCATGTCACTATTATAAATCTTTTCAGAATCAACAAAGAAGTTTTTAACCACATATGATTCATATACCAACCAGTTAGTTAGGTAAGAATAAAATATCCACCAGTTGAATAGCTATTAACATTTTTTTCAGCATCGAAACTAATTAGGCTTCTCTTTTTCTTTTCTTTCTTCCTTTTCTTTTATAGGCCCCTGACGAAGGGGTTCAAACCCCGAAATGCATTGGGTTGTGAACTAAAACTGTGTTGTGTTTAAATTGTTGAGCAAAAATGTATTGTCAAAAGCATTAACTGTATGTCGTTCATATGTATATGTTGCAATGAATTACACTATATTCGTTTGAATTTAAAATGAAATAAGCTATAAAATATGGTTGAATTAAAATACAAGGCAAATGATAAAATTTGAAATACTTATTCTTTAGTTGGTGCGCACTAGAGTCCTTGTGATCTTGTGATCCTTGGCTATATACAGCTTCTATGGGAATTAACAAGATCGTATTATCAAGCCTAGATGCGGTCCTTGGAGGGAGTTGCGGTGGGACAGGCGGGCGGGGGAGGGGCAGGGTAGTGCAGATAAAAACTGCGATAATGTATCGCCTTTTGTTGATAATATGACCCATCGCTCTCTTTTTTTGACCAGTAAACTTAGGTGCATATTTTCAAGGACCGGTGTTAAATTATCACTGTTTTATTGACAGGAAACTGCAGAGAAAATGACGATAATGAGCTTGATAATACGGCCTTGTTATTTCTCAAAGAAGCGCATGTTAACACCAGAACATAGCCTTCTATGGCAATTTACAAGGACGTATTATCAAGCCCACCCTCCCAACAGTAATAAAAAACTCAAGACAATGCAGGTACCCGGACCTGGAAGTTCATTTTACATATCACTGCCCCAAAAATGTAGCATTCCCTGCGAAGTGTACGGGGAGAGAAAGAGAGAGAGCTCAAAACATTTTTTTTTTAAAAGACCCGAGGGGTTGTTGAGAATGCACCCTTATCTTCTGGCTCCCTGTGGGCCCTCGTTCCATTCATAATAAATACATCTTTCATCTATTCTGGTGTCATCGATTACTTCCCACAACAGGGGTGCCGCTCACCGAGACTGCGAGGAGTAGGACCGTAACCCCCCCATACTTCAAAATAAAACCAGAGAAGTACCATTCCCCAGTGCTCAGGGCACTTTACAAGCCCCCATTATGCAGAAAAATTGCCCACGTAATTTGCCCCCCCCGGGACCTAATGAATAAAACAAACCTCTACTTTTTTTTTCACCTTTTCCACCGCGTACAAGTACTGCACGAGTACCCCGCCATTTTATATTTAAAAAAAAATTAAAATTGAGCCTAAAGATACATGTACCACCCCCTGACCAAGACTATATGGTCAGAATGTTTCTACCCTGCCCCCTTTCTGTTTTTCTCAACTTTCTTTTACTGTTTTCTTGTGACTCTGCTCTCCCGACAAACAAGATGGCTGCCAACATTTCCTGGTTTGGAGTATTTAACGGCCAATTAGCATCCAGCTCCTAATTCTACGTATTTCCATACGCGTATGTCGCGATTTTTCTTTGAAAAATAAAAAATAAAAAATAGAGCCTAAACATCGATATACGACCCTCTGAGCAAGACTCAGAGGGTCAGAATGTCTCTAGCCTACCACCTTCCCTTATTTCTCAACTTTGTTTTACTGTTTTCTTGTGACTCGGTTCTAGCGAGCCACAAGATGGCCGCCAACACTTCCTGGTTTCGAGTGTTGACAGACAGTTCACAGCCAATCAGCATGCAGCTCGCGCTCGTAATTGAACAGATTTCCGTACGCGTGCTGAACTCTGCCTCTAGATTTTGCTATGAATTTACTTGCAATTTTCTCAGAAACTACTGAACAGATTTACACCACTTAACAAAAAGCACAATCTGCGAATAGAACTCTACCTCTCTGCCAAATTTCGTGTAATTCCGTTCAGCCTTTCGGGCTGTAGCCCTGGCTAAAGGACCCTATGGAAAATTGTATGGGGAAAACATGTTTTGGGACCCCCTTTTTTTTCTCGGCCCCCGCTTGACGAATCACCCCCAAACTTTCAGGGAAGGAGCGGAACCGAGCAGGCCATTTTCTTGGAGAAAATTGTCCACCGGCGCCAAAGTTATTCCAAATAGAATGTTGTGAATTTCAAATGGAAACTAGGTCCTAACTATAACTACCTACTGGCGACTGCCAGTAGGTTATATATATATATATATATATATATATATATATATATATATATATATATATATATATATATATATATATATATATACATATATATATATATACATATATATATATATATATATTTATAATCCAATTGCCTCCTTAACAAAAAGGGCAGAGGCCACGCCGGTGGATGAACAGGGAAGCATCTTTATTCACTCTGTTGATGGCGAATGCATTTCGGCAAAAGTGTTGCCTTCCTCAGTGCCCAGCTGTTGCAGGTAACCTCCACAAGATCGACGATGTTCTCTGCCGCCCTCTTTTCAATGTTATAAGGATCGGCCCCCAATAGTTGGAGTCCCACCTGTTGCAGTTCAAAAATGTCAATTTGGACTGCAACATCCAGCATGCAGCAGTTCTAATTCAGGTAAGTGTTGCATGGGACAAGTTACGATCTTGTGATGAGGCGGACTGCAGAGTTCGGATGAAGTGTGGAGTTTAGTTTTTGCATGCAAATAAATCGCCTCCCTGTGTACCCACACTGTTTCAACATCGAGTCCGGGGTAATGTTAGGCGGGGACAACAGTGGAAGTACTTGAGTACTTGCTGTCCTGTATGTGGCTGAGTAGCCACACGACCACCCTCCTTCTCCCGGAACAGCGTGGCGAACTCAGACCAAACCAATTCCTTGAAAAACACACAAACTGCTGAGGCAGAGCCAGTGAAGTCTGAGCTACTTGTGAAACGGAGACCTCTGTGCCGCGTCTCTGGCTGACGCAGAATGTTTATAATCCAATTCCCTCCTTAACAAAAAGGGCAGAGGCCACACAGGGTTATAAACAGGGAAGCATCTTTATTCACTCTGCTGATGGCGAATGCATTTCATCAAAAGTGTTGGCTTCCTCAGCGCCCCGCTGTTGCAGGTAACTTCCACAAGATCGACGATGTTCTCTGCCGCCCTCTTTTCAATGTTAGAAGGATCCGCCACCACTAGTTGGACTCCCACCTATTGCAGTTCAAAAATGTCATCTTGGACTGCAACATCCAGCATGCAGCAGTTCTAATTCAGGTAAGTGTTGCGTGGGACAAGTTACGATCTTGTGATGAGGCGGACTGCAGAGTTCTGATGAAGTGTGGAGTTTAGTTTTTGCATGCAAATAAATCGCTTCCCTGTGTCCCCACACTGTTTCAACCTTGAGTCCGGGGTAATGTTAGGCGGGGACAACAGTGGAAGTACATGATGTCCTGTATGTGGCTGAGTAGCCACACGACCACCCTTCTTCTCCCCCGAACAGCGTGGCAAACTCAGACCAAACCAATTCCTTGGAAAACACACGAACTGCTGAGGCAGAGCCTGTGAAGTCTGAGCTACTTGTGAAACGGGAACCTCTGTGCCACATCTCTGGCTGACGCAGAATGTTTATAATCCAATTGCCTCCTTAACATAAAGGGCAGAGGCCACACCGGTGGATAAACAGGGAAGCATCTTTATTCACTCTGCTGATGGCGAATGCATTTTGGCAAAAGTGTTGCCTTCCTCAGCGCCCAGCTGTTGCAGGTAACTTCCACAAAATCGACAATGTTCTCTGTCGCCCTCTTTTCAATGTTAGAAGGATTCACCCCCAATAGTTGGAGTCTCACCTGTTGCAGTTCAAAAATGTCAACTTGGACTGCAACATCCAGCATGCAGCAGTTCTAATCCAGGTAAGTGTTGCGTGGGACAAGGTACGATCTTGTGATCAGGTGGAATGCAGAGTTCCGATGAAGTGTGGGGGTTTAGTTTTTGCTTGCACATAAATCGCCACCCTGTGTCCCCACACTGTTTCAACCTCTGGTCCAGGGTAATGTTAGGCGGGGACAACAGTGGAAGTACACGCTGTCCTGTATGTGGCTGAGTAGCCACACAACCACCCTTCTTCTCCCAGAACAGCGTGGCGAACTCAGACCAAACCAATTCCTTGGAAAACACACGAACTGCTGAGGCAGAGCCAGTGAAGTCTGAGCTACTTGTGAAACGGAGACCTCTGTGCCGCGTCTCCGGCTGACGCAGAATATTTATAATCCAATTGCCTCCTTAACAAAAAGGGCAGAGGCCACACCGGTGGATGAACAGCGAAGCATCTTTATTCACTCTGTTGATGGCGAATGCATTTCGGCAAAAGTGTTGCCTTCCTCAGTGCCCAGCTGTTGCAGGTAACTTCCACAAGATCGACGATGTTCTCTGCCGCCCTCTTTTCAATGTTATAAGGATCGACCCCTAATAGTTGGAGTCCCACCTGTTGCAGTTCAAAAATGTCAACTTGGACTGCAACATCCAGCATGCAGCAGTTCTAATTCAGGTAAGTGTTGCGTGGGACAAGGTATGATCTTGTGATGAGGCGGACTGCAGAGTTCTGATTAAGTGTGGAGTTTAGTTTTTGCATGCAAATAAATCACTTCCCTGTGTCCCCACACTGTTTCAACCTCGAGTCCGGGGTAATGTTAGGCGGGGACAACAGTGGAAGTACATGATGTCCTGTATGTGGCTGAGTAGCCACACGACCACCCTTCTTCTCCCGGAACAGTGTGGCAAACTCAGACCAAACCAATTCCTTGGAAAACACACGAACTGCTGAGGCAGAGCCTGTGAAGTCTGAGCTACTTGTGAAACGGGAACCTCTGTGCCACATCTCTGGCTGACGCAGAATGTTTATAATCCAATTGCCTCCTTAACAAAAAGGGCAGAGGCCACACCGGTGGATAAACAGGGAAGCATCTTTATTCACTCTGCTGATGGCGAATGCATTTTGGCAAAAGTGTTGCCTTCCTCAGCGCCCAGCTGTTGCAGGTAACTTCCACAAAATCGACGATGTTCTCTGCCGCCCTCTTTTCAATGTTAGAAGGATTTGCCCCCAATAGTTGGAGTCTCACCTGTTGCAGTTCAAAAATGTCAACTTGGACTGCAACATCCAGCATGCAGCAGTTCTTATCCAGGTAAGTGTTGCGTGGGACAAGGTACGACCTTGTGATCAGGTGGAATGCAGAGTTCTGATGAAGTGTGGGGGTTTAGTTTTTGCTTGCACATAAATCGCCACCCTGTGTCCCCACACTGTTTCAACCTCTGGTCCAGGGTAATGTTAGGCGGGGACAACAGTGGAAGTACACGCTGTCCTGTATGTGGCTGAGTAGCCACACAACCACCCTTCTACTCCCAGAACAGCGTGGCGAACTCAGACCAAACCAATTCCTTGGAAAACACACGAACTGCTGAGGCAGAGCCAGTGAAGTCTGAGCTACTTGTGAAACGGAGACCTCTGTGCCGCGTCTCCGGCTGACGCAGAATATTTATAATCCAATTGCCTCCTTAACAAAAAGGGCAGAGGCCACACCGGTGGATGAACAGCGAAGCATCTTTATTCACTCTGTTGATGGCGAATGCATTTCGGCAAAAGTGTTGCCTTCCTCAGTGCCCAGCTGTTGCAGGTAACTTCCACAAGATCGACGATGTTCTCTGCCGCCCTCTTTTCAATGTTATAAGGATCGGCCCCTAATAGTTGGAGTCCCACCTGTTGCAGTTCAAAAATGTCAACTTGGACTGCAACATCCAGCATGCAGCAGTTCTAATTCAGGTAAGTGTTGCGTGGGACAAGGTATGATCTTGTGATCAGGAGGACTGCAGAGTTCCGATGAAGTGTGGAGTTTAGTTTTTGCATGCAAATAAATTGTCTCCCTGTGTCCCCACACCGTTTCAACCTCGAGTCCAGGGTAATGTTAGACGGGGACCACAGTGGAAGTACATGCTGTCCTGTATGTGGCTGAGCAGCCACACGACCACCCTTCTTCTCCCGGAACAGCGTGGCGAACTCAGACCAAACCAATTCCTTGGAAAACACATGAACTGCTGAGGCAGAGCCAGTGAAGTCTGAGCTACTTGTGAAATAGGGACCTCTGTGCCGCGTCGCTGGCTGACGCAGAATGTTTATAATCCAATTGCCTCCTTAACAAAAATGGCAGAGGCCACACTGGGGGATAAACAGGGAAGCATCTTTATTCACTCTGTTGATGGCAAATGCATTTCGGCAAAAGTGTTGCCTTCCTCAGCGCCCAGCTGTTGCAGGTAACTTCCACAAGATCGACTATGTTCTCTGCCGCCCTCTTTTCAATGTTAGAAGAATACGCCCCAATAGTTGGAGTTCCACCTGTTGCAGTTCAAAAATGTCAACTTGGACTGCAACATCCAGCATGCAGCAGTTCTAATTCAGGTAAGTGTTGCGTAGGTCAAGGTACGATCTTGTGATCAGGCGGAATGCAGAGTTCTGATGAAGTGTGCAGTTTAGTTTTTGCATGCAAATAAATCACCTCCCTGTGTCCCCACACCGTTTCAACCTCAAGTCCAGGGTAATGTTAGGCGGGGAAACCAGTGGAAGTACACGCTGTCCTGTATGTGGCTGAGTAACCACACAACCACCCTTCTTCTCCCAGAACAGCATGGCGAACTCAGACCAAACCAATTCCTTTGAAAACACACGAACTGCCGAGGCAGAGCCAGTGAAGTCTGAGCTACTTGTGAAATGGGGACCTCTGTGCCGCGTCTCTGGCTGACGCAGAATGTTTATAATCCAATTCCCTCCTTAACAAAAAGGGCAGAGGCCACACCGGGTTATAAACAGGGAAGCATCTTTATTCACTCTGTTGATCGCGAATGCATTTCATCAAAAGTGTTGCCTTCCTCAGCGCCCAGCTGTTGCAGGTAACTTCCACAAGATCGACGATGTTCTCTGCCGCCCTCTTTTCAATGTTAGAAGGATCCGCCACCACTAGTTGGACTCCCACCTGTTGCAGTTCAAAAATGTCAACTTGGACTGCAATATCCAGCATGCAGCAGTTCTAATTCAGGTAAGTGTTGCGTGGGACAAGGTACGATATATATATATATATATATATATATATATATATATATATATATATATGTACGCTCTGTTCCAAAAGGAATTGAAGCACTCTCGGGGTAAAAGCAATTTATTAACAGTTCTCCAGATGCATTTCGGCGTGGTGCCTTCGTCAGTGTATGAACTGCTTAGTCTTGATACCTTGTGTCCCATTGGCTTATATTTCAAAACCCCAGTTCTCATTGGTTGGTTCGAAGCCAATGGGAGGACTGCAACCCTTCCTGGATGTTCCCGGCTGTGGCGTGTTACCGTACTTCATTGGCATTCTGGTCTGGTAGATCTTGCATTTTGGCTTATATTTCAAAACCCTTCCTGGATGTTCCCGGCTGTGGCGTGTTACCGTACTTCATCGGTAACACGCCACAGCCGGGAACATCCAGGAAGGGTTGCAGTCCTCCCATTGGCTTCGAACCAACCAATGAGAACTGGGGTTTTGAAATATAAGCCAATGGGACACAAGGTATCAAGACTAAGCAGTTCATACACTGACGAAGGCACCACGCCGAAATGCATCTGGAGAACTGTTAATAAATTGCTTTTACCCCGAGAGTGCTTCAATTCCTTTTGGAACAGAGCGTACATTTACTGCGAGACCTCACCCTCGCATATGGCAGCACCCGCCCTTGGAGTTCAGCGGTTTGAGGTGGGACTTTGGAGCGTCAATTCATTGTAACCGCTCGAACCGCCGCTGTTTGGACTATTCTGCTGACCAGCCAGGTCGTGGGCTATACAAGCCCAGGGACGCCAATCAATATGAGAGACGCCTGCAGCATTATCCTTCCAGCGGCTGGCGACGGAGGGGGAACCTTGTGTAAGAAGGACACACCGCCCCTAATGCGGGGCCAATAGGGACTGCATACCGAAGCGGCATTTCGAGCGTGTTACGCTACACTTGTGCATTCTATCGGCCTATCGGGCTTGATCAACAGTTGCCATACAGGTCAAAAATGCAAGATCTACCAGACCAGAATGCCAATGAAGTACGGTAACACGCCACAGCCGGGAACATCCAGGAAGGGTTGCAGTCCTCCCATTGGCTTCGAACCAACCAATGAGAACTGGGGTTTTGAAATATAAGCCAATGGGACACAAGGTATCAAGACTAAGCAGTTCATACACTGACGAAGGCACCACGCCGAAATGCATCTGGAGAACTGTTAATAAATTGCTTTTACCCCGAGAGTGCTTCAATTCCTTTTGGAACAGAGCGTACATTTACTGCGAGACCTCACCCTCGCATATGGCAGCACCCGCCCTTGGAGTTCAGCGGTTTGAGGTGGGACTTTGGAGCGTCAATATATATATATATATATATATATATATATATATATATATATATATATATATATATATATATATATATATATGGGAACCAGATCCTGGAAGGAAAGCACAGTCCTCCTCCACGGACTGCAGAACGCCACACACCAGGAACGGGCCGACACCAGAGGTTAGATTTAAAGTGCAGTTTTTTATTCAGCCATACACAACATGACGCGTTTCAGCCGGGTTTCCCTGGCCTTGATCACATGACATGTTTAGGAAAGTGACACCCATATATACCATGAATCAATTAGGACCCTCCCCTCTTATTCATTGAGAGAGAGAATAGACTAGGTCATCATTAAAGTGCATTATGCATGAGTGTAAAAAATACAAAGAGTGCAATCATTTTCTTGTAAAAGAATACTAGAGTTCAAAGATCATATTGAACCTAATTTCAAACAACATTACCACCATATGCATGGTAATTAAAAGAGGATTAAAGCATTTTGTCAGATAAATTCATAAATGGAAAAATCCGGGGCCAGTGCCCAAATCCTACTTCATTAAATAGAGTTGCCACTAATACACAGAATGACAGAAATTAATTGATCATGGTAAACTACCCTATGTGCAAAGAGTGAAAATGTGGCTAATACTAGCTGTACATTAAAGTGAGTTAAAATCAAATGATAGTAGGGATGCAATTATCAAGCGGGATAGTTAGAAGCACAAGGAAATACAATAATTCATACAGTTTCATTCAAAAAACAAGAGTTAAAGATGGCGGCGTCAGGCTAGACGGCGATAGCAGCTCCGGACGGAACAGTGAAGCATGCAGTGAATCACCCAGGGAGACGGATATTTCTAACCGGATGGATAATATGCCAGAGTACTAGCAGCTCGGTATGCGGCAAAAGCGACTGAAAGCCTTACCAGCCGAGGATCTCTCCTCTGCAGGAACACCGCACAAGTACACGCTTCTTGCCTCCATGGTCGGGTTTGCCGTGCTCAGGCTGCTGATCGGCAATCACCGAACTACGCGTGCACTGCGCTCCCTCTGCTGGCTGGCTGTAGCAGTGAACTCCACAGCGAACTCCGCAGCAAACTCCGTGGAATCCGAGGAATCCGTGATTGAGACGGACCATCAAAGATTCAACCAGAGCGAGTCTGCCTCGTTAGTACCAATGGCCCCGAAAAATGCAGCAGCGGTATCCTCGGCAGCAGCCAAGACGAGGGCTGCTCGCCAGGCGCTGCGGGATCAGGAAATAAAGCGGGGCATTACCAGCAGGGGAGTGCAAGGGCAAGGTGCACAACCAGAAACAACAGCAGCGGCGCCAGAAAAAAATACGGAGAAAACACCGGCCCGGAGGGGGGCCTCTTCCAGTAAATCTACATCAATGTCCCAGCCTGTTAAAAATGCTACAGCAAACATTACAACAGTGGCTACAATGTTTCGAGCCGCTAATCAAAGAACGATGGCCAAAGACATTCAACAAAACACGGAGAGTAATGGAAAACAACAAGCTGCTTCCCCCATTGAAAGTGGTAGTGTATCAGTAGATTCTGGGGGTAAAGGAAGTGGAAATGCAGTAACAGATATACTGGTTACAACAAGCCCTGCGGCACCAATATCATTACAGGCAGTTGATAATGAAGTAACAAGCCAAATGGAAGTACAGGAGGCGCAGGAGATGCAATTGGAACCAAATAGAGTGGCTGTCTCGGTGACCAGCGGTGTATCCGAGAGATTCAATCCTGTTGCGGGGCAGGTAAGCCACCTTATCCCTACTATCTCTGTAGCTGCATCTGTATCAAACAACTCTGGTACCAACAGCCAGGCGAGTACAGATAACCCTAACGAGAACTTGGCAGTTAAAAACAGGCTAGTAAATCAAGAGGTGGGGAGGAATAATAAATGCAATGTACAAAGTGTATCTACAAATATGGTCATCCAACAGCATGTCAATCAAGAAGAGTATACAGATCCTTCGATTTGCATTGAAAGCACTGAAAGCAGTACGAACAAAGAGACTGTTGGCCAGGCGGTCAGTCGGACCCCCTCCGTGAATAATATAGAGATACATATTAATCCATCACCAGAGATTGAAACAACAACTATACAAGTAAAAACACCCTTTGATGCAACCCATATATCACAAGGGGGGGCCAGCTTGGGATTTGAGATGAGGGGAGGGGAGACTCAAGAGCCTACGGAGACACTCAACCCTGATCTAGAAATCCCACAAATCAGCTCTATAATAGACCTGCACCCTGTTGATGCTATAGAGGTATTAGAGATTGATAAAGACATAACTGACTTCTACTCTTTCTCTGAAGATATCAGTTGGTCAGGAGATACTGATGAACTAGACGAAGCTGATGACCTGGAGAATGAGTCAGATTCTAATCTAAGCTCTGATCTGGAACTTAATCCACCAAAAGAACAACGCGAAAAAAAAGAGAACAATACTTAAAAAGAAAAAATCTGGACATCACGGAGCTAATGAACTATCATGGGACTATACCCCTACAGTTTTGGCATTGAACCAAACCCACTCTCCTAATCCAAGATCCCAAAGACCAATTTCAGAGCAAAATGAAAATAAAGAGACTCTGGAGGCCTCAGGAACTACTCTAACACAAGTTATGGAGACAGTGTTACAGGCCATAGCATCACATCGTGAAGAAACTTCTAAAGATAGCCGCAAAGCACGGGCCGGATTACAAAAGGTTCAAGGGGTGGTTCGTAAACTGTCAAAAACCATGGGAGCATTTACTGAAAGGCTAAATGATATAGAGGACCGTATTGTGGTCAATGAGACAGAGGCTGCAGCTACAAACGAGCGACTTGAAGCCACCGAAGCACAGGTTCATGACATAAGGTGGAAACTTGAAGATTATGAGAATAGACTCCGCAGAAATAATCTACGAGTACTGGGAATTCCAGAAAAAATGGAAGGCGAGGATTTTCGCACCTATATAATACAACTGTTCCGAGACACCCTGCCTGAGTTAAATACCTGGGATTGGGGATACGAGGTGCAGAGAGCACACAGGGTCCCAATATCCTTAAAACCCACAGCACCTACAGGCAAATATCCTCGCGCAATTCTGGTATACTTCGGAAACTTCCTACTTCGCCAAGCCATTGCGGAGAAAGTCACTCCTGATAAACACCGCAAAAAGGACTCCATCTCATACTTTGTGCGCCCTGACTTTTGTCATTGGACTGTAGAAAGGAGGTGGCGGCTCAGACAACTCACCAAACCCTTTCAAGAGAAAAAAGCAACGGTATATTTGAACAATCCCGCAAAGTTAAAAGTGATACACATGGGACAAACAACATTTTTTACATCTGAAGTAAAGGCTAAGGAATATCTAGAGAGTTTATGAAGGAACAACTAAACCCACAAAAGAACAGGCAGGAGAGATAGTTGATCTAAACTAGAGATAGAAATACACTGAAGTCACTGATTTTACATGGACTAATGTATATTAGTTTATGATGATTTAATTGAATATAAGTTGTGGTACTTGAAAATAGGAAGATGAGAAATTGAATAAGCACAACCGTATTTTCTAATCAATTCTTAATCATTGATTTTTCTATTTTTTCTCCTTTTCTTTTCTTCCCATTCTTATATACTCATTATCCTACTATCTTTTCTAGTTTAAATATGTTCATGATAGATAAATATCGCTTTTTTCTTCTCTTTCTGTCTCCGGTAATGGTCACTCCTGTACTTTAAAAATGCATGCTGCACTAGTCCTGTTCGGAGCAGGCTAAATCCATCACTGTAGACTCCGATGGAGTCTCAATGCCTACTCTGGGAGGGCAAGGGGTGGGGAGGGAGAAGAGGAGTAATGAGGGTGGGGGCGGGAAGCAGGGCGCACTCTGTGCACCCGGTTTGGGGGGGGAGAGCACAAAAACAAAAAAAGAGCAAATTGACACTTGAAAGGGAACGCAGGCTGATGAATAATGATTCAAAAATAATAGTACCAAATGGGTAGATTAAACATAGGATGTTGGAATGTGGCAGGTTTAAACGATAGAGGCAAGAGAGCCCAATTTTGTCAAATAATTGCCCAGAGCACTTGTGATATCATCTGTTTGCAAGAAACCCATATTCCATTTGGGGAGATTAAACAATTAAAAATACCTGGCTATCAAATATTAATCACAACAACTCAAACCACAAGAACTAGGGGAGTCATAATATTAGCTAGAACCAGATTAGGCAGCCCGGTACGTAAGAAAGCCGATGATCACGGACGGTGGGTCATTGTCCAATTAGAAATCGGTATTACAATTTGTTCAATATATGGCCCTAATCTTGACGACCCCACTCTATTCGTTGAAATAGAAATAGAATTAGCATCGTGGCCAAGTACCCTGATTCTTTGTGGGGATTTTAATTTGACATTTAACCAAAACTTGTCCCTTCAGAACCAATATAAATATTCGGGTCGGAAACCCAGGGTGTTCAGGGCAGTATCAAACTTAATTCAAACCCACAACCTTCAGGATATATGGCTGCTTAAAAAGGGTAAAGATCCCGGATACACCTTTTTCTCTTACCCACATCGAAAATATGTCCGTATCGATTACTTTTTTGCAACTCCAGATATAGCTCCAAATACCCTGATTGTTAAAGACCCGGAAACAATATCCGATCATAATGCCATATATATTACAACGGAAATACCGGGATTTAATCGGGCCCACACACAATGGACATTTGATAGGAAACCATTAGCTAACCAGGAATATATAACTCATATAGCCCAATGGACAAAGGAATTCTTCAATGCAAATCAATATAGTGCTTCACGATTTAGTGTCTGGGACAGCTATAAGGCGGCACTAAGAGGGGAGACCGCCACATTCGTTGCCACCCATAAGAAAGAACAAATGAAAACTCATAACCAACTAATTAATGAATTAACACATCTAGAATACAAACATGCTAACCAAATACAACATAATGAACATGCCGAGGATACCCTAAGAAAGATTCTAGTCCTCAAGGCAGAGCTAAATAACAAGTTAACTACTAAAGCCGCTGAAATTTTCCAAGCTCATCGAAAGAAAGCCTACGAGGTGGGGGAAAACGTTGGGAAACATCTTGCTCTAAAAACACGGCAAACTCAATCCTATAATACAATAAAAAGTATTAAATATGGTGGTCACGAATTTACTACTCAAAAAGAAATTGCTAATTGCTTTAAAGAATATTACCAAAAACTATACCAAAATGAAGATGTACATACAGCCCAAGAGATTAATGAGTTTTTAGTTAACTGGCTTAGTGAAAACAATATGTCACAAACTGTCAATGACGATGTAAGGAATGAACTAGATAAAGAGATCACTAAAACAGAGGTTGAATTAGCAATAGCAGAATTAGCCGCAGGGAAGGCAGCAGGGCCTGACAAGATTCCTCTAGACCTATACAAAATACTAGGAAAGACTATAACCCCATTCCTTCACGACTTATTTTTAGGCATACAGTGGCACAGAAAATCCCCAGAATCATGGCGACAAACAAACATAGCAGTTTTTGGAAAAAAGGACAAACCCCCTGAATTAACCACATCCTATAGACCAATCTCACTGATTAATTCAGATTCTAAAACCTATGCAAAAATTCTCGCTAACAGACTCGGCAAATATATTGAACAGCTAGTATCTCCCTGGCAACACGGGTTTATACCCGGCAAAAGCACCACTGACCACATACGCCGAGTAATAACACTATTCGATATAATGAAGATAGAACGAGGTCAAATGTCTTTGATTTTATTAGACGCTGAAAAGGCTTTTGACCGGGTCTCATGGCTGTACTTGTGGGAGCTTTTAGCCCTTAATAATATCGGCCCGGGGTTCATAAAATCGCTGAAAGCCCTATACATAGAACCTAAAGCCAAAGTCCTGACGGGAGGTAGCGAGTCAGAAAATATAGACATTCAGAGAGGGACTCGACAAGGGTGTCCGTGTTCACCACTTTTATTTGCCTTATATATTAATCCCTTAATTATTAAATTATTAACATCACCAAGGATCATCCCAGTCAAGACTAGAATATATAATACTAAAATACTTGCCTATGCCGATGACGTAGCGATCTTAACAACTAATCCTACTGAGGCTATAGAGGAAATAGGAGTAGTTACTAAAAAATTCGGCCAGTACTCAGGGTACTCATTAAATAAAGACAAAACGATGGTTGTCTGCACCGATAACAGGCCATATATAAGTCAACATAGAGTTGGACATGCAAAATATTTAGGGGTCAACATCTCACCAAATACTAACGAAATGGTTACACTTAATTATGATCCTGTAATCACAAAAATAAAAAAAGATCTTGTCAGAGTCAATAACCTTCATTTATCCATAATTGGTAGAACTAACTATATTAAAATGACAATCTTTCCAAAATTACTATACTTATTTCGTGCAATTCCCTTCCTTATTGATAACACTTATATAAAGAAGATAGACCAAGTAATAACATCATTTATTTGTAACTATGGGAAGACAAGACGGGCTATAACTAAATTAGTGTCACCTATATCCCGAGGCGGATTAGCAGTTCCAAACTTAACCTATTACATGTGGGCCGCCATACTGCAGCAGATGTCCTTATTAACCACTTCTAAAATTCCAGATCGAATAAGATCTCCTCATGACATTCCCTCTATCTATGAACTCACATTAGGAGATTCAGCGCGGGGACTACTGCTAAGACAAATCGAGCCATCATATTATAAAAATATAAAATTTAAAATAGTGACAGACGCATTTAAAATATGGACCAAAGTTACTAGAGTACTATCAATACCTAAATACACCAAATATACACCTTTATGGCGTAGCTCAATAATCCCGCAATATCTTAATGATAATATTACTAAGCGCTGGGAAAATTTAGGCATCGTTACTATTGGCGACTTCCTAAATGCAGATGGCAGAATCACTTTCAAGGAGTTAAGCCTTAAATATCAGATTTACCCCACAGATTATTTTAAATTTATCCAAATCTTCACATCACTTAGACAACACGCCACAAATTTAAATTTACAGTCGTTAACATTATTAAATCTGATGCAAAAAATAACTGTAAGAATTAGTGATATCTACGGGATCCTTATAAACAATCATCCAGATGATCTAGAGAAAATAGAGGAAAGTTGGGCTAACAAATTAAATAATTCCAATGTGGATATAGATATGGTGCTACAATTATCCTCTAAAATCATACTTGCAAGTAACCTAAAAGCCCAAATTTACAAAACGGCTTGTAATCTATACTATACACCGGCTAAATTGTTCTCATGGGGTAAGGCTAGTCATGACAAATGTCCTAGATGCGCGCTTGGTACCGCAAATTTAATACATATGTTTTATGACTGCCCGAAACTCGAACAACTAAAAGAGAATATATGTAAATTTTGGGCTGAAATTTTTGGTCGGGAGATCCAAATATCAGCTACCTTGGTTGTATTGGGTTATGATAGCTCTTTAGAACTTAATAATTCAGAAATATATACAACGTATCTATGCACAGCTATATACAGAATTATGCTAGCAGCCCGATGGAAGGATACAGAGGCACCTACATTTCAGGGCTGGATGAATAGACTCCTTGCTACATATAAGCTAGAAACAGCAATATACAAAACTAGAGGGAAAAAATCCAGAGCTAAAGGGGAATTGATCTGGGCTCCTATAACTAGTTGGTATAATCAGCAAAGGGCCTGATTTTAAATCCATTTGAACCTTGTAGGAATAATTGTCTAATCTATATAGAAGCATGGAGGAAGATAATGAGGATACAATGCATGTTGAATATCTACTCCAAAACTGTGTCCAGCTTTACTATATATCATTATACCTGTCACATACAACACAAAGATAATTTGTACTACTAATTGTATTTAATGTATTATCTACAGTCTCCTATGCGTTCCTTTATCATTTGGAAAAATCCCATTATATCAGAATGTCGATACTATATATGTTAATTATTATTTACTGTTGTAAATTTAAAAGTTTGCTCAATAAATTTTTTTAAAAAAAACAAAAAAAAAAAACAAGAGTTAATTCAGTTTTGGAAAAGAGAAGGATCATCTAAAATACCTTATCAAATATATATATATATGCAATACAAAAGAACTTGAAATTATCTTATGCATTAATTGGTCGAATCATCACTGAGTGCAATAAAACAATTGGAATATACAGAGGTCAGTATAAAACTGATAAAACTCTCATAGATTGTCATATTAAGACAAGCTAAAATATCCAAAATTGATTTCAACACTAAAATTGAATGTTAAAATTAATTGCAATCAATAACACCAATATCCATAATAAAAAAACCAAAATTCATATATATACACATACATACATATTCAATTTGTATAAGTAGACCACAATTGGTTAAGGATGGACATTTAACTGAGGATAAAACCGTTGATGTTGAGCCCAACATCAGCAATGCAGGTATCAATTATATGCAAGACTGAATAATGGTAATAGTATTCTAGAAGATAAAATATCTGTACTTATAAAAAATGGACCAAATCTTCCCCTGTATTAAGACCGTTAGGTATCTTGGTATTAAGTCTTACTATGTAATGGCTCTCTAGTTGGCGGAGTTTCTTTTCTCTATCACCACCCCTTATAGATTTTGGCACAGAGTCAATTACAAAATATTTTAGATCATCCAATTTGTTATGATGCACAAGTTTAAAATGCCGGGCAACCGGATAAGATGGATCAGAGTTCACGATTGCCCGCAAGTGCTGGAGGATCCTATTAAAAACAGGGAGTTTGGTACTACCAATATATTGAAGATGACAAGTACATTCTAAAACATATACCGCACAGTCAGTTTTACAATTGTAATATCCATTAATCCTATTTAGAGCTCCTGAAAAAGGATCCATAAAAGATTGTTTATTTATACCGAACTTGCATGCACGACAAGAGAAGCATTTAAAAAAAACCCTCTTGTCAGTCAACCGGTTTGTTTTGTCCACCACTTCAGGATTAGTTTTAACTAATGCATCTCGCATAGATGGAGATCGTCTGAAAGTGATGGTAGGTTGAATTTGAAGTTCAGGAGAAAGAGTAATATCAGTGTGCAAAATAGGCCAGTGCTTACTGATAATTTTTCTGACAGCTTGCTCCTGATTACTAAAAGTAGTAATTATCCTTATCGGTGGAGAAACATTTGTTGGAGCAGGACTCATGTCAATTACTTCTATTTCTTCTATTGGATCAACCGTATTAAGTTTATCAAGAGCCCATTGTAGGTCTTTGATTTTGTAACCTCTATTTAAGAATCTAATCCTAGACTCATTCAGGCACATGTCTAAATCCTCTTTCCTACTACATATTCTCTTTATACGTAAAAACTCACCGTAAGGAATACTTTTTATGAGGTGCCTCGGGTGAGCACTACTGGCATGAAGAATGGAATTTCCAGCAGTTACTTTACGGTGTAGTTTAGTGCAAATAGTCATACCATCAATAAAAACCTCAACATCTAAAAATTCTATTTTTGAGTCACTGACTTGTGCTGTAAATTCCAAGTTCAAGGCATTTCTGTTGATTTTGCTAACAAAGTCCAGAGCTGATTCTTTTGTGCCTTTCCATATAACAAACACGTCATCTATGAATCGCCACCATTTGATGAGGTGTTGTGAAAAGTCAACCCTGTGGGTTTGCATGAGGACGTGCTTCTCCCACCAGCCAACGTGCAAGCACGCATAGCTGGGAGAGAAACACGCCCCCATTGCTCCACCCCTAAGTTGTTGAAACAGTTCCTTATTAAAAATAAAGAAATTACTAGTCAAGCAAAGTTCAATCATATGCAAAAGCATTTTGTTGTGTTCATTATAACAAATATTTCTATTTGACTGGAAGAACTTAATGGCATCTAGACCATCACGATGGTTAATACTAGTGAAAAGGGAGCAGATGTTCATCACTAAAAAGTGGTACCCATCCTCCCAAATCACGTTGTGAAGTTTTTCTAAGAAATGACCTGTGTCACGAATAAAAGAAGGTAACTCAGCCACATAGTCGTGTAGAAAGAAATCCACATACTTAGACATGGATTCTAGCAAGCTACCTTGAGCCGAGATAATAGGGCCGCCAGGCACCGGGATGATCCGTTTGTGTACTTTCGGGAGTAGGTATAGGGTAGGGGTGATAGGATATTCAGTTCTCAAAAAATTGTACTCATCCTTATCAATCAATTTCTCCCTTTTCCACTTAAGTAACTCTTTAAAAACCTGATCCTTCACTTTTAGTAAAATGGGAAAAGCAACCCGTTTGTAGCAATTGGCATCACTCAACTGTTTGTTAGCCTCTTCCAAGTATGCATCTCGTGGCCACAAAACAATATTTCCACCTTTGTCTGCTTTATTTATTATAACATTTTTCTCTTTACTAAGTTTGTCAATTAAGCGAAAATACTGTTGCTCTCTAAAGTGGACTTTTTTGTTTAAAGAGATGCATTTAGTGTGTAAGATCTTTAGATCATTAATTACACAATCACCAAAAATATCAATAGCATCTCTTGCCATAACTGGCATAAACGTAGATGATGGACGAAAGGGAGTAAGAGCAGATTTAGTAGTAGAAATACTCATACGCAAGAGATCATCTTGTGTATTAAGAACATTGTCATCATTATCATCTGCCAAACCACTGACTGTACGAAAAAGTTGGTACTTCAGACACCTGAAAAAAAGAACCGGGCTGATTACTGGCAATGATAGAAATTGCTTTTGCATTTGCTTTTTTAAGTTTATGAAATTTTGTAAGTTTAAGTTTCCTGATAAACTTAAAAATATCTATATGTGATTGTACATATTTAAAATTACTTTTAGGACAAAAAGAAAGTCCCAATGACAAAAGTTGCAGTTCAGCGGTGTTTAATTCAAGTTCTGTCATGTTGATAACAGTATTGACAGGAGATGTACCAATGTCCATAGACTGATTTCCTCGGGTATTCAGTTTCTCTTTCTGTTGCCTCCGCGCTTTCCTCCTCTCTTTGCATTGCCTGTTGCGTTTGCTACATTTTGCTGCTGCGTCTGCGGTGCCCAAGATCTTAATGTTTGACGTCGGTCCTCGATCATAATCCCCAATTCTTCCGAGGGAGTAAAGCTTTGGGGTTCTGTCATGTTTAAATGAATCTCACTCTCATTTGGAGTTAGTTCTTCATTGCTACTAGATGGTATGCTTAGACTTGAACTAGATGCAGCATCAGAGATGGTTCCTTGGTTAATGGAAATTAGTGGCGGTTGGACCTTGTTACTAGCAAGCTTCTTTACATTATCAAAGCGTTTCGCAAATGTAAAGATGCGTCCAGTCTCATAGTCACGCTTGTCGCGCGCAAATTTAGATATTTTGCGATTCATTATCACGCTTTCATGTTTGTCAAGGCGGTTTTGTATCTCATCTCTTCCCTTTTTGACAGCATCCTTTTGATCAAGTGCATCTAGTTCATTAATCAGTGTCTCAATTTATGCCGCTATTGCCACTCTATCTATCTCGGCGTATTTCACCAACATTATCACCATATTCATTGAGCATTCCAAATTGTTAGTAGCCCACTCCTTCAACATGAGTGCATTCGGTTTGTCAAACGATGGGGCAATTAATACACGCAGTCCTCTAGGCACCCTTCCTGCCTCTTTATACTTCTCAAGGGATTTACGCTCCCACCACTTGGTCAACTCATTTTTTTGAAGTTTTTCCAATTTTTTCAATAAGCTTTTCAAATCCTTTGCTTCTGTTATTTGCACGTTAATCTGTTGCTTGGCCCCAGCCGTTGCCGGCATCTCAGCAAACATTGCATCCGCACGTTCATCTCGGTTCCTAAGAACGTCGGTTGTGGACGCCATAGCGTTATCTCAGGCTTTAACGATGTGCACAGTTAGAAAATGTAAGTGACTTCACTTTTCAAAGATTGTATTTTCCCAGTCCAATCGACACCTTAAATAGACATGAAGGCGTGCGAATACATTTGTAGGAAAAAATAAAGCGGGTCGCTAAGTCCTCTCTTAATCTTCGCACCCACTATAAGGCAAATAGGGCTCCTTCAGCACGCAAAGGCAAACGTCTCACCTGTTTAGTGGATCACCCAGCCCGGGAGTCCTCCGACGCCTAAATCCGGATGCTCACACACCACAGGTTACCATTTCACCCTCGCAGAGCTCGGAGCTTTCCTCGTTTCCGCCTAGTGGGGGGCTTCGGTTACAATACCACTTCCGGGTTAATTACAATATCGAAGAACGATAGCAGCCGCCATTAACCAGCCCAAAACGCGAAGAGGGTCCGTTAAACACGCCGACAACCAATGCGTGTTGAAATCAATGGGAACCAGATCCTGGAAGGAAAGCACAGTCCTCCTCCACGGACTGCAGAACGCCACACACCAGGAACGGACCGACACCAGAGGTTAGATTTAAAGTGCAGTTTTTTTATTCAGCCATACACAACATGACGCGTTTCAGCCGGGTTTCTATATATATATATAAATATATATATATATATATATATATATATATATATATATATATATATATATATATATATTCACTGAAAAAACCATAAGTTTCACAGCAGTTATAGTTAGCTGGAAATTTTACTGACATAAAACCATTGAAATTCCAACGTTATAGTTAGTTGGACTCACTATAACTTGCGCACCTGCAATGCACTGCTGATGACGTCACATATTACATCACTCATGACATGGTCAGTGACATCACTCATGACATCACTGATTACACCATCCATTGAATGTGTGTCTTTCTGAAAAATAAATATGTTTTATATATGTATATGTAAAGGTCAATGGAGAAATAAATGTTTAAATAAGTGTCTTAATGTATGTTTTATTTAACAAAAAGTTGTTTGGTTAACTGGCTTATTAAGTGTATCTTAGTGAATACATATATTGGCGACTAATTTTTAAATATTTACATATATGTATCAGTGTTTCACTTTGTGTATAAGTGGCTGCATGGGTTGGTGACTGACTAACTGTTTGTATGTGTTTTGAAGACAGCATATGTGCAGGACTGTATGGGTGGATGAGTGTGTATATGTGTGTGTTAGTGAGTAAACGACTGTCTCACTATTGTCTTTATCAGTAACGACATATGTTTTAATCTAGTATATGTGAGTATTGATATATATAAGTGAGTATATGTGAGAGGGAGAGATTGTAAGAGTTCCTGTTTAAATAAGTATGTGTTTCTATAAGTGATTATTTAAGAGAGTAGGTATGTGTAAATTTCCTTAGAAGTAAGGTGGTGGTGTGTGTATATCTGTATATGTAAATAAATGAATGTTTATAAGCTTATTTGCATGTGTGAGTATGTGTGAGAGTAACTTTTTGATGACTGTCGGTGTGTAACAGGATGTATAGGTGTATCACTACATATGGTGAGTGAGTATATGTATGAGTGACTATATTGAACTGTTGGTGAATGAGTGAATGTGTATATAGATGTTGGAATTACTGAATTGGTTGTTGTAACTGTTATGGGTATATCCACTTTTTTGAAAATGTTAGTTTCTATTTTTGAATATGTGTTTCAAGGGTTACATTACACTGAAAGGAGGTCTATCATTCTGTCACAAGGATGGTGTCATCAGTGATGACATGAGTGAGGTCACTGACCATGTCATGAGTGATGTAATAATTGACGTCATCAGCAGTGCATTGCAGTTGCGCAAGTTATAGTGAGTCCAACTAACTATAACGTTGGAATTTCAATGGTTTTATGTCAGTAAAATTTCCAGCTAACTATAACTGCTGTGAAACCTATGGTTTTTTCAGTGAATTTAATAGGTTTTTTAAATGCTAATTCCTAACTATAACTGGTGTGAAACCTATGGTTTTTTCAGTGAATTTCAAAGGTTTTTTAAATGCTAATTCCTAACTATAACTGGTGTGAAACCTATGTTTTTTTCAGTGAATTTCAAAGTTTTTTTAATGCTAATTGCTAACTATAAATCTCAGTTTATAAGTAAGACTGTTAGTGCACTAGTTGTACTTTAGAACACTCTGGGACATTCTGTCATTGGTCTATATTTGCGCTACATCTGGCTAATATTTTGGCTACATTTGTTTGTTGTCTCTGGTGGCCATCTTTGGGCTACATTGGGCTATATTGGGCTACATTGGACTACATTTGGGCTACATTTGGGCTCTAACATATATATAGCCCAATGTAGCCCAATATATATTTTTTCAAAGTAAATTTTCTTCAAAACCACTGGAGCATATATCTTGAAACATAGCAAAGGCACATTGGGCTACCAGTCCCTACAATTTTGCCTAATTTTTTTTAATAT
Organism: Lissotriton vulgaris; assembly: GCF_964263255.1. NCBI lineage: Eukaryota > Metazoa > Chordata > Amphibia > Caudata > Salamandridae > Lissotriton > Lissotriton vulgaris. The sequence continues at coordinate 888,736,772 of NC_141687.1, forward strand.
ATATATATTTTTTTTATTTTTTTGCCTTGGTGCGCTCTCGGTGCGTGCCCCGGGGAGCGCACCGGAAAGCGTAATTAAATGAAGCGCACCGGTTAGCGTCCCGTAAGCGCCATTATCGCGAACAAAAACATGATTGTGACGTATCGCGTAGCCGCGTCTGCTTGAAATGCACGGCATAAGCACACCCGGAAGTACTCATAAATTTCCGACGCGCTTACGCTACGCGACCCGGAGCGCGCTCCCGGGCGTGCCCCGGGGCGCGTAGCGTAAGCGCGTTGGGTCATGTGACCTGAAAATAACACTTTTCATTGGTTCATAACAGTTTTTGTTTCATAATGATGAAGCCCCTGGTCTTGTGACCTGAAAATAACACTTTTCATTGGTTCAGGACAGTTTTTTTTCCAAATGATGAAAGACCCCACCTTTTTTCCTTATTCTGACTTTGTCCTTTGACTTAGGAAGACCTGCTTGTACCTCTCTGTACCAATGTAATCATTATAATGGCTTCAGTAGTAGCAGCAGCTGGTGCATCTGCACCACCACCACCACAACAACCAAGAGGACCACCACAAGATTTCATTGGTGGTCAACAAGAGGAGGAAGAGGAGGAGGAGGAGGAAGAAGTGAGGAGACCATTTCTCCAAGAACATAATACCCCATACCAGCCCAGACCACATATTATTTGGGAGTTGTTTTCGGTTCCACAGGGGAAGAAAAAGGTAAATGC